>NW_023396781.1:0-317312 GCF_011125445.2 Fundulus heteroclitus | reverse complement strand
TTAGCGGCTAACGGTTAGCATGTTGCTAACCGGAATTACTCTAGAGCTGTACAAACTTCTGCTTGACAGATTTGGTGAATTTTAGAATTTTCTCCTTTTAGGCACTTCTCAGTACAGGATTTCAACCAAACTAACAGAAGTAACATCACCCGGTGATACTGAACACAGCCATGCCTAGCGGCTAACCGTTAGCATGTGCTAACCGGAAATAGCTTTAGGAAGGTCCTACCAACAGCTGCTTAGCCAGAGTTCTTCAACCTTACAGACAGAGAGGGCTGTAGCTGTCAGTGAGTCTCCCATGGACAACGCTGCTAGCAAGAGGCTCCTAGGAGGTCCATTGACTAACATGGCACCTTTACGGCCGTTGCGGGGGTGTGAAACCCTAGGAAGCTGAAATTCGCAGTGTGGCTTCCTGTTGCTATTTCTGACGGTACGGTAGCACCAAGTGGCAGGCGCCTTGCTAAAATTTCTTCAGAAAATTTTTTTCTAGTTAATATTAATATTCTTTATTTTTCTTCCTTTCACGATTAATGCAGCCCAAAACATAGCGTGCACCCACAAATATAGGCATCAAAACCTGTGGCCGATCTCGAGAGTGTGCTACTCCTTTTATTGGGGATTTCGAGTTACCATGCAACAAAATTAGCGAAAAACCACCCCCAAAAACCCCATAGGAATGAATGGAGTCGGGTAGAAAGAAAGCCTCAAAAAAGCCTCCAAATGACCATTTTCAACGCTGTACTGTGTCGTCATGCTTTTCACCTACGAACACCGTTTAACTTCCAGTTTGTAGATATATCTGTGACCTACTCAGAAGTGAAAACGGGATGTGGATCTTTTATCGTCTCTCACAGTTACTCCTCAAGGCTCATGTCCAAAAATCAGCGAAATCATCGTTTACAATGAAAGTCAATGACGGAATTCTCCAACCGCTAGAGTGGCCCACTCTAGCTTTTTTAAAGATTTCAAAACTCCGAACAACTTGACCTTACTCGCTCAATTTTCACTCTACGTAGACAAATTATACATCAAAACGTAGGTATTTTTGTCAGGATTCTGGAAATGTAACCCTCATTGGTGTGGCATTTAAAGATTTTTCGCAAATCACCTCAGAGCGACACAAACCCGAAACCTCCCCCATTCATTTCCTATGGAGCGGTTTTGAAAAATGACGTCTGAAAATCCAAAACATCACATGTTTTCGCATCGTTGCTACTCCTAAACCGTTTTATGTACAGACATGAGACTTTCACACATGAATGTCCCAACCCTTCTGGCACTCATAAAAAAGGAATTTTGTGGATAACAGTTACGGTTTTTCCGCAGGAACAATTTGTTCGGGAGTAGCGAATGTGCAAAATCCTAAAAACGCTTTGGAGCTGCATTTTCCCACATCAACCACTTTTTTACATCGTCGCTGTGTCTACACCGATTTTTATACAAACATAAAAATGAGCTTCATGGTCCTCAAAAGCCTGCTGATACTCATGGTGAAAGAATTATTTTGATATCTCTTATACTTTTTGAGTTACAGCGATTTGTTTGGAAGCGTTTTAAGAGGATTTCTGAAAATCCATAAAAATCCCATTTAGATCATAATTTTTTACGCCTTTATTAAACTTTTTCTAGCAAAAAACGATAGCTTTTCGTCTTCCCCTATCCGTGACGAACTAAACGCAGAAAAAATTACGTCTCTACCATTTACGGATGAAGAGATATCAAGCGTTGTTCAGGGCAAAGTTCTCCATTATAATCCAATGGGACTTTTTGTGAGCAAAGTCTCTGCACTTTGGTGCAGAGACTTTGGCCGCTGCAGGTGTGTGAGTGAGTTTCCATGACAACGGAACTCTGAGGGCCAGAGGGAGAAGGTCCATTAGGATACAATGGCAACTTTCGACGCCCGCTGCAGCAGCTGTGATTAATGTAGGAATCTGAAATTCGCACAGTCACTTCCTCCTAACATTTTAAAATTTTCATGTGACTTTCAGCCATGTGTCAGTTTTCTGTCCCATTTTGATTTTACATGCTTTCCTATTGGGCCTTTGCTTCCAACAGGACCTGGCATGATGCCCAGACACGACCCAATTGGCCAATACAGCACCACCCACCTGTGGGAAATGGCGCTACTGACCATTTTGGTCAAATGTTGAGTTCTATGCCCAGATGTGGTGAGGCTGAGTTGCTAAAGGAGGCCAATCTGACTCATGAACTTTGGTCACGTTTGGTGACATTAAGTATTGGCACCCCTATTTGAGGCACTTCCCGGTACAGGATTTGGACCAAACTGACAGAGTACAATCCCCCGGTGATACTGAACACAACCATGTTAGCGGCTAACTGTTAGCATGTTGCTAACCGGAAGTAGCTCTATGAAGGTCTCACCAAGTTCTGCTTCACAGAAACTGTTCTTACTTTAGAGAGAAAGCTCCGCAAGAAATTTGGGCTACGTGGCATAAAGCATCTCCAAGCTATGAGGTGTCAAACATCCAATGCTTTTCAATGGGGGACCAAACCCCTTATGGACCCAATAATGCATGCCCATATAAGGCGCTACAGTTTAGCTCAGAGGGAAAGTGCAGGCTTTGCATGCAAGAGGTCATGGGATCGATTCCCGGTGTGGGGGAATTAAAGTTTTACATTATAATCCCCACAGTGTGTATATTAAAACATGTGTGCTGATCCCATGAAGTATTTTTTTTGTATCACCCGCCATTTTGAGTTACCATGGCAACGTTATAAACAACGTTTTTTCTCCCTATTAAGGGCTCATCCCAGTACAGGATTTGGACCAAACTAACAGAGTACACTCACCCAGTGATACCATACACAACCATGTTAGCGGCTAACGGTTAGCATGTTGCTAACCGGAAGTAGCTATAAGAAGCTTGTACAAACTCCTGCTTGACAGATTTGGTGAATTTTTGGATTTTCTCCCTTTTTAGGCACTTCTCAGTACAGGATTTCAACCAAACTAACAGAGTAACATCACCCGGTGATACTGAACACAACCATGCTAACGGCTAACCGTTAGCATGTTGCTAACCGGAAATAGCTTTAGGAAGGTCCTACCAACAGCTGCTTAGCCAGAGATCTTCTGCCATTACAGACAGAGAGGGCTGTAGCTGTCACTGAGTCTCCATGACAACGCTGCTAGCAAGAGGCTCCTAGGAGGTCCATTGACTTAACATGGCACCTTTCAACGGCCGCTGCGAGGGCTGTGAAGACCGTAGGAAGCTGAAATTCGCAGTGTTGCTTCCTGTTGCTATTTCTGTCGGTACGGTACGCACCAAGTGGCAGGCGCCTTGCTAAATTTCTTCAGAAATTTTTCTAGTTATTCTTTACTTCTTCTTCCGTCACGATTAATGCGTTCCGAACTGTAGCGTGCACCCCCACAATATAGGTATCAAAACCTGTGGCTCGATTACGAGATGTGTGCTACTACTTTTATTGGGATTTCGAGTTACCATGGCAACATAATTAGCGAAAAACCACCCCCAAAAAACCCATAGGAATGAATGGAGTCGGGTAGAAAGAAAGCTTCAAAAAAGCCTCCAAATGACCATTTTCAACGCTGTACTGTGTCGTCATGCTGTCACCTACGAACACCGTTTAACTTCCAGTTTGTAGATATATCTGTGAACTACTCAGAAGTGAAAACGGCATATGGATATTTTTTATCGTCTCTTCACAGTTACTCCTCAAAGCTCATGTCCAAAAATCAGCAAAATCATCGTTTACAATGAAAGTCAATGACGGAATTCTCCAACCGCTAGAGTGGGCCACTCTAGCTTTTTTAAAGATTTCAAAACTCCGAACAACTTGACCTTACTCGCTCAATCTTAACTCTATGTAGACAAATTATACATCAAAACGTAGGTATTTTTGTCAGGATTCGGGAAATGTAACCCTCATTGGTGTGGCATTTATAGATTTTCCGCAAATCACCTCAGACCGACACAAACCCGAAACCTCCCCCATTCATTTCCTATGGAGCGGTTTTGAAAAATGACGTCTAAAAATCCAAAACATCACATGTTTTCGCATCGTCGCTACTCCTAAACCGTTTTATGTACAGGCATGAGACTTTCACATATGAATGTCCCAACCCTTCTGGCGCTCACAAAAAAGGAATTTTGTGGATAACTGTTACGGTTTTTCCGCAGGAACAATTTGTTCGGGAGTAGCGAATGTGCAAAATCCTGAAATCGCTTTGGAGCTGCATTTTCCCACATCAACCACTTTTTTACATCGTCGCTGTGCCTACACCGATTTTTGTAAAAATATGAAAATGAGCTACATGGTCATCAAAACCCTGCTGATACTCATAGTGAAAGAATTATTTTGATATCTGTTATACTTTTTGAGTTACAGCGATTTGTTCGGGACCCTTTTTAGAGGATTTATGAAAATCCATAAAAATCACATTTAGATCATAATTTTTTACGCCTTTATTAAACTTTTTCCAGCAAAAACCGATAGCAAGTCTTCTTCCCCTATCCGTTACGAAATAAACACAGAAAAAATTACGTCTCTACCATTTACGGTTCCGGAGAAATTGTGCGTTGTTCGAGGCAAAGTTCTCCATTATAATCCAATGGGACTTACTGTGACCAAAGTGTCTGCACTTCTTTAGACTGGCCCGCTGCAGCTGTGTCAGTGAGTTTCCATGACGACGGAACTCTGAGGGCCAGTGGGAGACGTTCCATTGAGATAGAATGGCAACTTTCGACGCCAGCTGCAGCGGCTGTGATTAATGTAGAAATCTGAAATTCGCACAGTCACTTCCTCTTAACATTTTAAAATTTTCATGTGACTTTCAGCCATGTGTCAGTTTACTGTCCCATTTTGGATTTTACATGCTTTCCTATTGGGTCTTTGCTTCCAACAGGACCTGGCATGATGCCTAGACACGACCCACTTGGCCAATACAGCACCACCCACATGTGGGAAATGGCACTACACACCATTTTGGTCAAATGATGAGTTCTGGGCCCAGATGTGGTGAGGCTGAGTTGCTAAAGGAGGCCAATCTGACCAATGAACTTTGGTCACGTTTGGTGACATTAAGTATTGGCACCCCTATTTGAGGCACTTCCCAGTACAGGATTTGGACCAAACTGACAGAGTACAATCACCCGGTGATACTGAACAAAACCATGTTAGCGGCTAACTGTTAGCATTTTGCTAACCGGAAGTAGCTCTAGAAAGGTCTCACCATCTTCTGCTTCACAGAGTCTGTTCTTACTTTAGAGAGAAAGCTCCACAAGAAATTTGGGCTACGTGGCATAAAGCATCTCCAAGCTATCAGGTGTCAAACATCCAATGCTTTTCAATGGGGGACCAAACCCCTTATGGTCCCAATACTGCATGACCTTATATGGCGCTACAGTATAGCTCAGATGGAAAGTGCAGGCTTTGCATGCAAGAGGTCGTGGGTTCGAAACCCGGCGTAAGTGACTAAGATTTTTGTGTTATAATGCTCACAGTGTGTATATTAAAACATGTATGCTGATCCCATGAAGTATTTTTTTGTACCACCCGCCATTTTCAGTTACCATGGCAACGTTATAAACAACGTTTTTTCTCCCTATTTAAGGCTCATCCCAGTACAGGATTTGGACCAAACTAACAGAGTACACTCACCCAGTGATACCAAACACAACCATGTTAGCGGCTAACGGTTAGCATGTTGCTAACCGGAAGTAGCTCTAGGAAGCCTGTATAAACTTCTGCTTGACAGATTTGGTGAATTTTAGCATTTTCTCCCTTTTTAGGCACTTCTCAGTACAGGATTTCAACCAAACTAACAGAGTAACATCACCCGCTGATACTGAACACAGCCATGCTAGCGGCTAACCGTTAGCATGTTGCTAACCGGAAATAGCTTTAGGACGGTCCTACCAACTGCTGCTTAGCCAGAGTTCTTCTGCCTTCACAGACAGAGAGAGGGTTGCAGCTGTCAGTGAGTCTCCATGACAACGCTGCTAGCAAGAGGCACCTAGGAGGTCCATTGACTTAACATGGCACCTTTCAACGGCCGTTGCGGGGGCTGTGAAGACCGTAGGAAGCTGAAATTCGCAGTGTTACTTCCTGTTGCTATTTCTGACGGTACGGTACGCACCAAGTGGCAGGCGCCTTGCTAAATTTCTTCAGAAATTTTCTAGTTATTCTTTATTTTTCTTCCTTCACGATTAATGCGGCCCAAAAAGTAGCGTGCACCCCCACAATATAGGTATCAAAACCTGCAGCTCGATTACGAGATGTGTGCTACTACATTTATTGGGGTTTCGAGTTACCATGGCAACAAAATTAGCGAAAAACCACCCCCAAAAAACCCCATAGGAATGAATGGAGTCGGGTAGAAAGAAAGCCTCAAAAAGGCCTCCAAATGACCATTTTCAACGCTGTACTGTGTCGTCATGCTTTCACCTACGAACACCGTTTAACTTCCAGTTTGTAGATATATCTGTGAACTACTCAGAAGTGAAAACGGGATGTGGATATCTGTAATCGTCTCCTCACAAGTACTCCTAAAAGCTCATGTCCAAAAATCAGCGAAATCATCGTTTACAATGCAAGTCAATGACGGAATTCTCCAACCGCTAGAGTGGCCCACTCTAGCTTTTTTAAAGATTTCAAAACTCCGAACAACTTGACCTTACTCGCTCAATTTTCGCTCTACGCAGACAAATTATACATCAAAACGTAGGTATTTTTGTCAGGATTCGGGAAATGTAACCCTCATTGGTGTAGCATTTATAGATTTTTCGCAAAACACCTCAGAGCGACACAAACCCGAAACCTCCCCCATTCATTTCCTATGGAGCGGTTTTGAAAAATGACGTCTGAAAATCCAAAACATCACATGTTTTCGCATCGTCGCTACTCCTAAACTGTTTTATGTACAGACATGAGACTTTCACACATGAATGTCCCAACCCTTCTGGCACTCACAAAAAAGGAATTTTGTGGATAACTGTTACGGTTTTCCCGCAGGAACAATTTGTTCGGGAGTAGCGAATGTGCAAAATCCTGAAATCGCTTTAGAGCTGCATTTTCCCACATCATCCACTTTTTTACATCGTCGCTGTGCCTACACCGATTTTTGTAAAAATATGAAAATGAGCTACATGGTCATCAAAAGCCTGCTGATACTCACAGTGAAAGAATTATTTTGATATCTCTTATACTTTTTTAGCCAGAGCGATTTGTTCGGGACCATTTTCAGAGGATTTCTGAAATTTCATAAAAATGTCCTTTAGATCATAATTTTTTACGCCTTTATTAAACTTTTTTCCAGCAAAAAACCGATAGCAAGTCTTCTTCCCCTATCCGTTACGAAATAAACGCTGAAAAAATTACGTCTCTACCATTTACGGTTCCGGAGAAATCGTGCGTTGTTCGAGGCAAAGTTCTCCATTATAATCCAATAGGCAGACTTGGACACAAAGTGTCTGCACTTCTTTAGACTGGCCCGCTGCAGCTGTGTCAGTGAGTTTCCATGACGACGGAACTCTGAGGGCCAGTGGGAGACGCTCCATTGAGATACAATGGCAACTTTCATCGCTCACTGCAGTGGCTGTGATTAATGTAGCAATCTGAAATTCGCACAGTCACTTCCTCTTAACATTTTAAAATTTTCATGTGACTTTCAGCCATGTGTCAGTTTTCTGTCCCATTTGGGATTTCACATGCTTTCCTATTGGGCCTTTGCTTCCAACAGGACCTGGCATGATAACCAGACACAACCCAATTGGCCAATACAGCACCACCCACCTGTGGGAAATGGCGCTACTTACAATTTTGGTCAAATGTTGAGTTCTGGGCCCAGATGTAGTGAGGCTGAGTTGCTAAAGGAGGCCAGTATGACCCATGAAGATTGGTCACGTTTGGTGACATTAAGTATTGGCACCCCTATTTGAGGCACTTCCCAGTACAGGATTTGGACCAAACTAACAGAGTACAATCACCCGTTGATACTGAACACAACCATGTTAGCGGCTAACTGTTAGCATGTTGCTAACCGGAAGTAGCTCTAAGAAGGTCTCACCAACTTTTGCTTCACAGAGTCTGTTCGTACTTTAGAGAGAAAGCTCCACAAGAAATTTGGGCTACGTCGCATAAAGCATATCCCAGCTATGAGGTGTCAAACATCCAATGCTTTTCAATGGGGGATTAAACCCCTTATGGTCCCAATACTGCACACCCCTATTTGGCGCTACAGTATAGCTCAGAGGGAGAGTGCAGGCTTAGCATGCAAGAGGTCATGGGATCGATTCCCGGTGTGGGAGAGTTTTGTATTATAATCCCCACAGTGTGTATATTAAAACATGTGTGCTGATCCCATGAAGTATTTTTTTGTACCACCTGCCATTTTGAGTTACCATGGCAACGTTACAAACGACGTATTTTCTCCCTATTTGAGGCACATCCCAGTACAGGATTTGGACCAAACTAACAGAGTACACTCACCCAGTGATACCAAACACAACCATGTTAGCGGCTAACGGTTAGCATGTTGCTATCCGGAAGTAGCTCTAGGAAGCCTGTACAAACTCCTGCTTGACAGATTTGGTGAATTTTAGGATTTTCTCCCTTTTTAGGAATTTCTCAGTACAGGATTTCAACCAAACTAACAGAGTAACATCACCCAGTGATACTAAACACAACCATGCTAGAGGCTAACTGTTAGCATGTTGCTAACCAGAAGTAGCTATAGGAAGGTCCTATCAACTTCTGCTTTTCCAGGGTTCTTCTGCCTTTATAGACAGAGAGAGGGCTGCAGCTGTTAGTGAGTCTCCATGACAACGCTGCTAGCAAGAGGCTCAACCACCAAGTGGCAGGCGCCTTGCTAAATTTCTTCAGAAATTTTCTAGTTTATCTTAACATTCCAAACACATTTCTTACATCATATATCTGAAGTGTAGATAACAGCTTCTCCTTACCTACATCCTCTCAGACAACTAATTATTTCCCTAACAATAGTGAGTTGTTAATGTTTAAATGTGCAGTAAATATTAATACATAAGGAGCATGGAGGACCCAATACTGTACTTTATGTAAGGTTAGTGACACCAAAACTGATCTGTTACATGAGTGGTTGTCCTTTTTATCATTGAAATGAGAACATATTAATATACTATTGGGATATACTAGTAAGACTATTAAAGAACAGCAGATTAAACTAAGATATGTAAAGGCCTATATTAAATTAATTTTGCAACCACATCAACAGATTAAATAATTTTTACTTTTTTGGTGTACCAAATTACCCTCGTAATGATGAAATATGTTGTGGACTAAATCCCTGGTGATGAGAATGTCTAGCTCTGCCTCTGGTTTGTACTCATTTACTAATGGACAGTGTGGAAACCAATAAAACCAATGTAAATGGTGTTCCTCGGTTTTATTTGTCTTTATTCTAATTATGTCTACAATTAATGAAAGCAACAATAACAATGAAATATGGTAAAAGGGAAACCCTCACCTTTTCTTTTTCAGACAGCTGTGGTTGAGAATCTGAACTTTTAATAGCCTACAGTCTTTGCTTTTCCATCTTTCCAGCAGTCTTCAGAACTCCTGCCTGGCACAGAATATTTAGTTTTATAAAACAGATTAGGTTTCTGTTGATAAATGCATTATACTTCAGAATTAGATGCTATTTTGAGATGCAAATGTTGGTTACTTATATTTCTCAAGTTCCACAAATCCAAACAGTCTCCCCTGCTTCTTTACAGAACTGCACTCAGCAGCTTTCACCTATTTTAGTGCTGATAATATTTAGTTTTTTAAAGGCATACTATGCAACATTTTTCAGTTAATTAATGTGTTCCATACCGTTTTGGATGATTAAATGAGTCATTTCAGGTCGAACAAAGGTTTTCTCGGCCGCCCTGGTGGTCTGTAGGGGAAATACCGTACTTGCAATTGCAGGAGCCCTCGGCTCGCACCCACAGGCTCAGAAGTCTGTGCATCGTGAGAGTCGGTCTTGCTTTACTGCGAGAACTGCTACACGCCCCCAGTGAAAGGCATGCTCGTTGCTAGCGCAGTGGCGATATTTGTTTAGTTATCATGGCAGAACCAGTGAGAAAACAGCGAAAGCCCATGTCGGAGCAGGCAAGAAAGAGGAAAAAGGCTCTGGACAGAGAGAGGAGTCGTACACGGGTGAACATCGGGCAAGCTTTTTCCGAATGGCGAGAGCTAAAAGAAAAAGAAGGCTGAAAGGCTGACGCGGACCTCGCGTTTCTGCTGATGCGATTGTAAGTAAAATTGGAATGGTTTCTCTCTCTCTCTGTGCATGTTCATACTTTCACTGTGTTAGTCATTGTTTGTACTGCCGTTTTTTCGACTTTTCGTTGCGTTTGCCTGTCTGCTAAGCTCAAAACAACCGCGCCTGGCTTGACGGAGAAACCAGGAGAACAGCTGAGCATCTTTACGACAGTGCACTTTTACTTTCGCCCTCTGGGGGGAGCCTCGCTGGAAAATCAACCCCGGTTGCATAGTATACCTTTAACTGGGACTAGTTTTGTTGTCAAGTTGAGGTAACGGCAGTATCCCTGTATGAATTGAAATTTAAATCTTGCGCTCCAAGCAAATAGGCACGCACACACGCGCTAGAAATTAGAAAGAGGGAAGGCGGGATTTAAGGCAGTACAACCAATGAGAGTTGCGTTTAAAAAAATTCACAGAGCACAGTCACGTGTGCTGCTGATTTAAAGGGGCAGGCAGTCAGACAGCGGCAGCAGCAGCCGCGGAGCTGTGAGAGGAGAAGAAGGGAAAAGTGAGGCACGTTATGTGGATCATGTAACCGTGCCACGGTAACTGTGGCAATTTAGATCTAAATTATTATTATTTTGGACATGCACACACACACACACATAAAAAAAACACTGACAAAGGGGGCACTTTGGGCATCAAGGGGCAGGTGCCCAAGCCCCCTCTAAACCCACCCCCCTGCACGTCCATGCTGTTAGCTGTGATATCACGTCTTTCTTCCTCAGCCAAACCGGCGCCTTTCAGTTTTTTTTGGGTGCGCCCCCTGCTGTCAGGAAGTCTTCTTCTTCTGCTTCTTCTTCTTTATGGATTTTTTTTGCCGGTTGGCACGCAACCAAATGGTGCATTACCGCCACCAACTGGTGTGGATCAGAATGGCCACTTCTTATTTATACTAAACAAAACAAGTCACAATCAAATTAAAAAAACAATATAAACAAAACCAAAATAAGATTTCAAATCCTCTCAATTACATTTATTAATCTAAGATAATGAAAAACAATCACATAACAATTATCTCTTGAGTATTTCTATTAAATCAAATTGTATTCTTTTCTTTTTTAGATTTTGAACCATTTCTCTCCTTTCTCTTTCATACTTCCTACAGTATACCATAACGTGTTCAACTGTCTCTTGTTGCTCACAATATTCACATCTGCCATTGTTATGTTTACCTATTTAGAATAATGTATTATTTAATCCCGTGTGCCCAAATCTAAATCCTGATATAATTGTTTCTTCTCCTATGTTCTTCCCTGCCCATCTCATTTCTCCCACTCTCCTCTGGATCATGTAAAACCATCTTCTGTTCCTCTCTTCCTCCCATTGCTTTTGCCACCTTTCCTTCATCTTCTGTTTAATAATGCTCTTTATTTCCATCTTACTAATTTTAACTGACACATCAATGTCTTTTCTTGTTGTAGCCTCCTTTGCAGCCTTATCTGCAATTTCATTTCCTTTAACTCCCATGTATGGTGGTACCCACAAAAATATGACTGTAATGTCCATCATTTGAATTCTGTATAATGTTTGCTGGATTTCTATCAAAATATCTGGTCTACTGTCTGAGTGTTTTATCTGTAAACTGATTAGTGATGAAGATGCATCTGAACAAATAATCACTCTCAGAGGTCTTATTTCTTCTACCCATTGCACTGCAAACAAAATTGCTAGCATTTCTCTTGTGTATACTGATATATTATTACTTGTCCTCTTTCCTACTGTAATATGAAACTCTGGAACAATAAAAGATACTCCTATCTTGTTATCTAAACTTTTTTGATGCATCTGTGTAGATCTGAATGAAACTGTAGTAACTATTAATATATTCCTGTATTGTATTTGAATTTAAAACAAACCCCCTGACCTTATTTCCCTTTCGTAATAGTGTTAGATCTACTTTAGCTTCAGGTAGTATCCAAGGTTGTACTGCTGGCAGTGGTACTGTTGGACTGAACATTAAATCAGTTAATTCTAATTCCATTGCTTTTTGTCTGTCTACCCAAAGCTTTTTCTCTCCCTCTTCTCCATTTCCCAACAAGATCTTAAAGTGCTCTGTGCTGGATGATCTTCACTATGACCCTGTAAATTAGCCCAATAGTTTAGAGATAACTGAATTCTTCTCAATGTCGGGAAGTCTGAACAACAACAACTCTTAATGCATCACATGACTTTTGGCACAAATTTACCGCAGCGTGGGTGGGATTGTATCGTAGTCGAGCAGAGGCTGTTTTGTGCGAGCAGAGGCTGTTTTGTGCGAGCAGAGACCATTTTGTACTTGAGGAAAACTTATAAATGATATTTTGAGCGCAAGGTTGGCGGACAATTTGCAAAACAATTTTTTGTGTGCAACACCTTATTTGTGTACAACCTTTCAGCTGAAGACTTTTAACTGCATTTCAACCAGTAAACTAATGTTTAAACCAGGGGTGTCAAACGTGCGGCCCGCCAAACGATTGTATCTCCTCGCTGCATCGACCGATCTGCACCTGATTTTTTGTGAGTCGGGGGGGGGGGGGGAGCACTGCCGTACGGGTTTGTGTGAATCGCCCGGTGGACGGGCAGGGAAAATGCGTGACAGCTTCTGGTGTGGCTGGCGGCAGGCGCTCATTGCCGCTTGCGGCTTTAATAATCTGTTTGTCGCTGCTTTTGGATGGGCCTATATTGTAGCTTGTTTGGCGAGCTTTAGCTCAAAAATGTGTCAACTCTAAGAATGTTACATCTGGACTAAAAATGGAAAGCCTTTTGTTCATGCCAGGAATCTCAGTCAACACTGGGGGCTGAGCACCCCTAAAGGTCAGATCCTAGAATCGCCCCTGCCGTAAACATTAAGGAGAATTAATGGTTTTGAGTTTATGGTGCCAGTTACCATCACGTATCTACCCATAGGGTCATTGACCACAGATGATGCCTGAAATGGGATATTCTTTCTCAATAATATGGCCACACCACGAGCATGGGAGGTCAATGGCGACTGGTATATTTGAGACACCCAGCTACACTTTAGCCTATCTTGTGCGTCTTTTCTAATATGGGTCTCTTGTAAGAAAACAATGTCTGCAGCCAAGGACTTCAGGTATTTAAAAACTTTCCCCCTCTTCTTTGCACTACCAAGACCTTTTACATTCCATGAGATCAGTTGCAGATTTCTCCCCTCTGTCTGCCCCCCACCACGAAAATCAGTCATTGAACGCATATATTGTCAGAACTGGCAGTTTGATACTGTATGATACAGACAAATAACAAATGCGCATCTGGGTAGAACGAAACAGACAAATAACACACACCCTAAGCTTCCCCTTCCCACATCCTGGCCTCTATGGAACACGACGCATATCTCCCCCCTAAGCAAAACAGGAGCTGCCGGACAGATAGCGGACCGAACACAGTCAAGTCGCGACACCCTCCACCACCACAAACATTAGACTGACAGAGGAACTAAACAGCTCTACCAGATAATCTTAAAATGTGTTTTCTAAAAGCATGCGTTC
The DNA here is from genome assembly GCF_011125445.2 of Fundulus heteroclitus. NCBI lineage: Eukaryota > Metazoa > Chordata > Actinopteri > Cyprinodontiformes > Fundulidae > Fundulus > Fundulus heteroclitus. The sequence goes on along the minus strand of NW_023396781.1, from coordinate 303,549 downwards.
AGGGCCTCTGTACATTATTAGAAATGTAGTTTGTCAGATAAACCACTGCATGACACAGGTAGCTAACAACAGGGAGTCAGCACACCTTAAACCAGAAGAGAGGAAAAAAGGAAGAAAGACTGCCACCTGGTCCACTATTCCATTTCAGTCGTGCCGTCCTTCCTCTGCAGGCGAGCCACCTCTGCCTGATCTGAGTAGTTGAATACCTCAGGGGGTTGCTGTCCAGCCATTGCACCTGCAGCCGGGCTGGGTAAAAAGCTTTGGTGCAAGGCTTCACCTTTTTAAGGAATTATTAGTGTATTTATCTTATGCTTCTCACCTTTCTTTTAAGGGAAATTAGCAATTTTAGCTTTATGAGCACCCCCTTTCCACATAAACAGGGTGGCACCTCAGATTAACTAGAAGTTAAATCTGGAAACAAATCTGTTCTACACAACACAAAATAGGCTCTTAAAATGTCTTATTAGACAAATATGCAAAGTATCTTAGGTTAGATACTGGAGCATATAACTCCTGGACTGGAAGCTAATTTTGAAAGCGCATAACTTTGGACTTTTCATTTAAGAATTGTGGATTATGCAAACATGAGGATGAATCACAGCATCTGGACTCAGATGTGCAACAAAATTTGGTTCTGTCAGTAAGATTAACTTTACAGTTAAATCCATTATCAAAGAATCGGTTGTACCAAATACTTGATTTTTTCAAGCATTTGAATCTAAGCTTTTCAAAGTACAGCTTATTATCACTAGCTGAGAATTTTTTTTTGTTAACTTTTATTTTTCCTAAAAGTCTAAAAATGTCACAGGTGATATCCTTATATGTGTGCAGTGCATGCTGTGTTTATGATCACCCGCCCAAGAGATGCCATGATATGTTGTCTGGAATCATTTTCCTGCAACAGCTAAGGAAAATAAACAAAGCTGTTTGGAATTCTACACTCACCGGCCACTTTATTAGGTACCCCATGCTAGTAACGGGTTGGATCCCCTTTTGCCTTCAGAACTGCCTCAATTCTTCGTGGCATAGATTCAACAAGGTGCTGGAAGCATTCCTCAGGGAGTTTGGTCCATATTGACATGATGGCATCACACAGTTGCCGCAGATTTGTCGGCTGCACATCCATGATGCGAATCTCCCGTTCCACCACATCCCAAAGATGCTCTATTGGATTGAGATCTGGTGACTGTGGAGGCCATTTGAGTACAGCAAACTCATTGTCATGTTCAAGAAACCAGTCTTAGATGATTCCAGCTTTATGACATGTCACATTATCCTGCTGAAAGTAGCCATCATGGGTTGGGTACATTGTGGTCATAAAGGGATGGACATGGTCAGCAACAATACTCAGGTAGGCTGTGGCGTTGCAACGATGCTCAATTGGTACCAAGGGGCCCAAAGAGTGCCAAGAAAATATTCCCCACACCATGACACCACCACCACCAGCCTGAACCGTTGATACAAGGTAGGATGGATCCATGCTTTCATGTTGTAGACGCCAAATTCTGACCCTACCATCCGACTGTCGCAGCAGAAATCGAGACTCATCAGACCAGGCAACGTTTTTCCCAATCTTCTATTGTCCAATTTCGATGAGCTTGTGCAAATTGTAGCCTCAGTTTCCTGTTCTTAGCTGAAAGGAGTGGCACCCGATGTGGTCTTCTGCTGCTGTAGCCCATCTGCCTCAAAGTTCGACGTACTGTGCGTTCAGAGATGCTCTTCTGCCCACCTTGGTTGTAACGGGTGGTTATTTGAGTCACTGTTGCCCTTCTATCAGCTCGAACCAGTCTGGCCATTCTCCTCTGACCTCTGGCATTAACAAGGCATTTCCGCCCACAGAACTGCCGCTCACTGGGTGTTTTTTCTTTTTCGGACCATTCTCTGTAAACCCTAGAGATGGTTGTGCGTGAAAATCCCAGTAGATTAGCAGTTTTTGAAATACTCAGACCAGCCCTTCTGGCACCAACAATCATGCCACGTTCAAAGTCACTCAAATCACCTTTCTTCCCCATACTGATGCTCGGTTTGAACTGCAGGAGATTCTCTTGACCATGTCTACAGGCCTAAAAGCACTGAGTTGCCGCCATGTGATTGGCTGCTTAGAAATTAAGTGTTAACGAGCAGTTGGACAGGTGTACCTAATAAAGTGGCCGGTGAGTGTATACTTCAGTGGCTGGTTGCGCAGATGTTAGACTGCAAACTTAGCTTCTGATTCTGGTCGGTGAATCTCCGAACTCAGTCAGGTCCTCTACTCCCCAGAGGACGACAATTCCCCCCCCTTTTGTCACTCCATTGAAGCGAGGGGGAGGTGAGTTTCACAGAAGGCCTGTTCTGTGCGGCTTGTGGGCATTTGAGCCTGTTGAGGTGAGCGTGGCTGGCTTCCCCAGCCAGCCGCTCCTCCAAGGTCCCAGGCAGAAGTGAAGATAGTGAAGGGAGCTGAGAGGAGCAGTCTGTTCTCATTGCAGCTTCCCTGCTGTGAGGGACTGTCTCAGCCTGAAAGTGTGAAATTCTTTTGCTTACAACCCCATTTTGAGTTGCCCTCCGGTTACATCGTCAGAATCCTATCTGACATCAATTTTCTCCTCATGGCTTTAACATCATGGCACATTGAGCAGTTTGTGTTTTTCAGTGAGTTAGAATAACCCTGGAAGTCACTGACATCCCCACCATAATAACCACAAATCTCCCTCTTGAAATGGTAAGATATCTGTGCCCTTTCTCTCAATAAAAACAGTCAAGGACAAAGTTTTTCCCAGCCAATCACTTAGAAATTATACCACCAGTAGCCAGAAAGGTTTGATGACTGGACATTCCCTCAAACTATGTATGAGAGTTCCAGTATCTTCACAGCACTTCCAACATCATTAATTACTCATAAGACCCAATCTAGGCAGTTTTGCTGGAGTCCGGCAGTATCTTTGTAGTATCTTATACTGTATACATTTACCTCTACATTCTCTTATAAATTTTCTCTTATATAATTTTAGACCATTCTTCATCCCTTATCACAATGTCCTTTTCCCATAAAATGTTCAAAGCTTTAATGTCACCACTAAGTGCAGAGTTGACTCTCCTGTAAAATGTTGAAGCTTGATGATGATGAGATGAATTCAAATAATTGTCCCCCAAAGGCTGTGGTAATGACTTCACACAGTTCCTTACCTGAAGATATTTCCAAAAGTGTCCTTTCCCCTTGAGTGAGTATTTTTGTAATATCTCATTTAGGGCTTGGCAACTATTAAAATCTTTAATCGTGATTAATCGCATAATTTGCCTGATTAATCATGATTAATCGCATTGTATGCAAACTCCAAGAATGAATTCAAAAGTAGTGTAAAGAGCACTTTTATTTTAATATTCTGCTGCCATATGAACAAAAGTGTTGTAACATTTGTAGCACTTATCAGTAACACATATTTAGTGTAAAGCTCAACTTAAACATGTAAAACAAAAAATAGCAATAATAATAAATTAAATCTTATTGCCACTCACAGGAAATTCTCTTTATGGGGAAAAAATCTACCAAAAACAGGCAATTTCTGAGGTAACAGCAGGAAGCAGCATTGCCATTTTATGTTCGATACCAAAGTGTGAAGCACAAAAAAAGGTCTATAGTAGTTATCCACTTCGCCATTTCATTGGTTAGCTTCTCTGAGTCATTGAATTGTTTGGTGATGTCTACAGTGTGTTTGGCATTTAAGTGATATGTTAAGCTCAAGGTGTTCCGGTGATAAGAAAGTTTAACTTGGCAGTGGTTACAACTAACTTGTTTCTGTCATATTCGTTGCTGGAAGAACTTTAAACTGAAATGCTTGCTAACTCAATATGCTTGCATGTTTATTTGACGTTAACACGCGTTTTTTTGTTGTTGCTTTCTCGCATGCCCCACCCCCGCTCCGCCAGTCATCCGCGCAAAACTTGTTCTCCCTAAGCAAATTCCTGCGGGAAACACTGCCTTCCCCATGTCAGCTTTGTTTTTTCCGCATGTCAGCTTTGTTTTTTCCACATGTCAGCTTTGTTTTTTTCCGTGTTTTCTTTTTTCCAGCCAGCACCTTTCTTCCTGTTTGAATCCGAGGCTGGGCTGACAGCGAGGTTATTGGCGCATCATCGCCACCTATTGTTCTGTTCAAACCCCTACACCGCAGCAACAGACCTTTACAAAATAAAAGCATGGCAACATGGGTTAATGCGCGATAAAGTAAATATCGCCGTTAGTATTCTAATGAATTAACGCAAAATTAACGCGTTAACTTGCCCAGCCCTAATCTCATTATATAACATCAAAATTCAAGCCTTATAAAGATTACCCAGTGTACATATTTTGTGATCATACCAATTCCTCCAGTAGATCGGTGCCTTCCCAATACATATTTCCACCACAATAAAGAATGCAGTTGTTTGAAATGCAACAATTTAAACAGTTTATGTGCCTTCATACAAATTTCCTTTGAATGGAATATAATGGGATTCAAAATTTCACCTGGAATTCGAGAGAGGCATTCTACAGGAGGGACTTGGATGGACAGAGATTTCTCAATAACTACCCAGTATAAATGGTCTCGTCCCATCCAGTGTGAAGCAATCTTTGCCATCTCAAAAGAGATATAATACAAATCCAGCCCACCTCCATCCCTTGGTAAACAAATATAGTTAATTTGACTCTAGGCTTTTTACACTCCCAAAGGAACTGCTTAACCATAAAATCATATTGTTTAAATATAGATGGTGGTACTGTAACTGGCAGCATCATAAGAGGTGGCATTTCCTCCACATCTCTGCTGAATTTAATACCCAAGTATTTCATTCCTTTTGGAATCCATTTAAAACCAAATTTTGGCATCATGTTTCCACTGTAAATGCCAGATATAGGCATTGCCTCTGATTTAGTCCAATTAATTTTGTATCCTGAAACTTTAGAGTAAGAATGTATTATGTCCATTAAATGGGGTGTTGATTGATTTAGATCCTCCAATAGCACTAATATATCGTCTGCGTAAAGTAGCAGTTTGTGTTGTTTCCCACCACCCTCTATGCCCCTAATATTGTCTCCTCTTATGGCGACTGCCAGTGGCTCTAGTGAGATATTAAAGAATAAAAGGTGAGAGAGGATAACCTTGACTTGTAACTCTTTTCAAGCCAAAAAAGGCAACATAACCCCATTAGTTATTGCAGAAGCTTTGGTACATTTGTATAACATTTTGACCCACGTAACAAATGAAGCAGAAAACCCAGTTATCCAAAGCTGCAAACAAGAAGTCACACTGAACATGGTCAAGGGCCTTCTCCGCATCAATGAAGAGGGCCACCATAAGTTTTTTTTCTCGCAGTTGAGGCTTATTTGATGCAGCAATATTCTCTGTTTGTCAGTTTTTGCCTTCATTATGTGTAATGTAAACTGTAATGTGACCTGAAGTAGCCAAACAGAAATTTTGCTGCGGTGACAAATAAAAAATATTCTATTCTATATGATCTGTTGATGATCTATTTTTCATGAATCCTACTTGATCAGTACTTATATCTGCCAAAACGTTTTCCAAATGGGTAGCTAATATTTTGGTTAAAATTTTACAATCTTTGTTTAATAAACTAATGGGTTGATAAAAAAATATAAAGTACCCTTCCATCAAACTCAAACCACGCCCACATTTCACACCTTTCAAAAAGTGACTCAGATGCCTCCGAGCCAGCGTCTGCAAGAACAATGGTCTTTGGAGCCCTATGGAGCCCGCGGTAAATGGGGGTACGTCTTCAAATATGAAACCGGGGATATGTACCTCTATCAATTGGATGATGAAGGTGACGAGCTGCAAACTATCCACTCCTTGGGCATGCTGACATCAAACAATTGGGCTGTTCTGAAACTCATCATGCTTCGCAGACTAGGCTCTGAAGAAGCGAATGCGGCAGCAGGCCCTTCAGTGAGACGAAAAACCAGCTTCATTCGACTAAACCCCCAAGAACCTATTCCAGCAGGGCCCTCTGTGAGACAAGAAGCCGAGGATGGAATCAAGGATTCACCCGCAGCTAAACGGAGCAAACGGCCACATCAACAAGCCGAGGATAGAATCAAGGGTTCACCCGCAGCTAAACGGGGCAAACGGCCACGTCAACAAGTCGAGGACGGAATCAAGGATTCACCCCCCGCTAAACGATGTAAGCGAGTGCTGACCGACCTGAATGAAATTGACAATGATTCAGGAAATAGGATCTTCTCAGCTACTTGGCGAGAAGATCGAAGACGGGGGTTACAGGCCGCCGGTTTTTCCGTGCAAGTCTCAAAAAGGCTCAAGATAAAACACAGACGATTATGTTCATGCTGGATTATTATAATTCTCAATGCGGTGTCTTCAGGACATTGCTAGCTGTTCCCTTTGATGCCTGGCGTGATAAAATGATTTGAATATCAGACCAGATTTCAACGCTGTTTCGCGACTGCCGCAACTGGAAAGACATTTTGGGGGTCAAGAAAGCGCTTGCTTTTTAGACCCGCCCCTCACAACTGCCAATACCACCCCTTCAACGTTAACCACGCCCTTCTCTGTATATAAATAGCACGGGTCCCTGGACGACGACAAATTGCCCCCGGAGCTGTACCCCTCTCCTTCATCAGCAGCCTCACCAAGAGAAACACCATGATCCGGTCCGGATCTCGACCTGAAGGCCTCGACCTATACCAAGAGATCTTTGTTTTAAGGAGTGACAATTCCGAGTTTACTACCTCGCCACCTCAGACGGCGACCGTGGATGAAGATTCACAAGCGGTGAATCTTCCTGCCTCCCCACCACTTTCCCAAGACTTAAAGCTCCCCTGCGGCCATGGAGATCCGACCTCCCGGTGGAGCAAATCCCTGAGAGTCAGAGGGATCCGGCCTCAGCACCCCCATCGCCACCTGCGGACACGCAAGCCCTTGAGAGTCAGAGGGATCCGGCCTCAGCACCCCCATCGCCACCTGCGGATACCCTGACAGACGATGAGAGTGGCGCAGATGAAAACGATGGGTGGTTTCGCTTCGGTTTCAGCAGAGCGGTGAAAACTGTGCTGTATCGTCTTTTGACCACTGCGATCGGAAAATACATGCACGATATGTGTTATGGATGCGTTAATAACCGTCCTAGTCAAAAAGAGCATGGATGTTTGAAGCTGCTTGAGAACGAGCTCTACGAACATAACTACTATGGTATAATGCGAGGAACTTTATAACGAGCGTTTCATGGATGCAGTTCAATGGTTTCTAGCCGCTCGCAACATACATCTTGACAACGACGCTGTTAATGCTGTTGTACAGGCGTATCTGTACGAATTGACGATGGTGAAGCGTGTATTTAATACAATCTATGACGGGTATGATCGGCTGGTTGAAGAAAACTATGAATTAAAAGATCAACTTGTCCAAAGAAAATGACGGTTACAATTATTTATTAACCGTTATTGATGTATTCCCCAAAAGAGCCTACGTCAGAGTTTTAAAAAGGAAAACAGCATCCGATGTCGTAAAAGCTTTTGAGTCTGTTTTAAAGGAGAGCGAGATTCCTAAGAGGCTTCAAACTGACTACGGTAAAGAATTTTTCAACAAATCATTCAAAGCGTTAATGGATAAAAACGGTATTGAACATTTTTCCACGGCTAGTGAAATAAAAGCCTCGGTGGTTGAGAGGCTTAATCGTACGTTGAAATCGAGAATGTGGAGATATTTTACAGCAAACAACACTCTCCGATATGTAAACGTGCTTCAGGATCTGGTCAAAAGTTACAACCACAGCTATCATTCGAGTATTAAAATGGCCCCAGTGGAAGTCACCGCTAGTAACGCTTTTTTGGGTGTTTCAAAATTTGTACGGGACCAATTCCAAACGCCGTACAAAACTCAAGATGACGTTTAAGCAAGGCGATTATGTCAGAATTTCCAAGGTACGCTGAGTGTTTGACAAAAAAAATATGAACAGAGTTTCACGAACGAAATCTTTACAGTTACATAAGCGTTACATCACCTCCCGTATTCAAGCTGAAAGATTTAGACAGAGAGCCCGTCCGGGGTTCTTTTTACATGGAGGAGCTTCAAAAGGTAAAAATGTCAAAAAAACAAAATGTATCAAGTGGGTGAAATATTGGGCAAACGTACCGTTCGGGGGGTCAGACAGTTCTTAGTACGATGGAAAAATTGGCCGGAGAAATTCAACACCTGGGTGAAAGCCGATGACCTGCGTGATGTATAAAACAAGGTGCTGCATTGTCAGCCCTGCTCCGGAGGGCTGACAATGCACCATGGATCGCATGACCAAGGGTTTCATCTGACGCTACCATCCAATGCGAGCGCTGACGTTTTTAAGGATAATAGCATATCTAGTTTCCGGGTGGATTTAGCCGAACCTATTAATTTACAAGGTCAATGGCAAGTGGCTTTAACGGAGGTTTCATACTCTCACACATGGCATAACGTCCCCTCAGAAAATGCTTATTTTGAATGCCGGAAAGCGGACGAGGAAAAAGTCTGGCGCGTACAGATTGCAAACGGATACTACACTAATTTGAATCAGTTTATCACAGAGATTGAAGCCCATCTGAGAAAGATAGATTCTGATATTTATTTCAAAGTTAACCGTACAGCCAACATACTCCAATTTCAAGCCGGAGCTCAGAACCACCTACGCTTTCCCGCTCCAATGGCATACATGCTTGGAATGGAACCCGGAAAATGGGTCAAATTCGACTACTGGCACGCCCCTAAAACATTTTAGGGGTGGATTCTATTATTTGTATTTCTACAGCGACATCGTGGCCTCACAGATGGTGGGGGATATTCATGCAACGCTATTGCGAACCGTCCAGGTCCGAGGTATATTTGGAGATGTTATACCTGAAATTTTCCACAAACCCCACTATATACCTGTTGCCAAGAAACACGTTGAAAATATACAAGTTGAAATTAAAACGGATCAGAACACCCCAGTGAAATTTACATACTGAAAGTGCATTGTGAAGCTGCATTTCAGACCCGCTGCCTCACATCAAGCGTTTAGATGAAAACGGAATATGCATATAAAAAAAACACGACTGCGGCTGGAATCATTCATAGCAGTGCTGTCAGTCGTATCAGCACCGCTTAAGCGCTGTAAAACGTGAGAAGGGGAAAAAAATCAAGAAAAGATGGTTTTCCTGAGAGAGGACCCACACCGTTTCGTCTCCTATTACCAAAGCCAGGTTAGGGGCGCTTTACCAGGTTTCTATGGCGCTCCCGTTATGTACGGGCGGGGGATTGGATCCATATTTTCAAAACTATTCTGTTTCGTATCGCCCCTAGTTAAATCCGGCTTCGCTTTAGCAAAACCCCATCTGAAAAAGGCAGCCACAAACATTGCCTCGGACGTCATAGGTAAAGTAATGACCAAAATAACAGGTGTGAATAACCAGGGGGGGTCACGGGTTATGGTTTTGTTAAAAAGAGCAAGAAAGAGACCTCCAGGGCAGCGTGTTTGGCGCTCACAAAAACTCGCGCTGCGGAAGAAGAACAAGCCAGTTCGCAACAGCAAGCCTAGGAGAAGGAAGTCTGCTGCGAGCAGGGATATATTTCATTCATTAAAAATCAATCATGGCTCTTTTACATCAGAAATCATCAGAATGTACCCTGGCCGAACTCGATCTGTTCACCGTCCCCATGACTCAACTATCTGTCGAAGATAAGATTTACACCGAAATACTACCTGTGTCAGCGATTACAGACACGGGGCCTATTGAGTTCTTTATCCCCGGAGATGGAGAAAAATACCTGGATTTGAACGACACCTTGCTGCATGTCCGTCTAAAAATTACCAACGCAGATGGGAGCAATCTGGCTAATGACGCTCTCTCTTCGTCAGAGTGAGTGCAAGGACCCGACTGGTAGTTCATCTCGGCGCAAGTCCAGCACAGTGTGAACACCAGTGTACCGGTGGACGTCCTGTACGGCAAAAGGGGAAAAAACAGACCACGAGGTGGGTACACGGTCGCCCTGATAAGCCCAAAGTAGCTACGGGGATAGTTAAAATATTTGTAAATGATTTTGGGATGGCCTAGTGGATAGCTACAGTTTGCATTCACAAACGGATACAAAGATGTGAAATCTACATAATGAACAGACTCATTCTCTCCTGCTGTGTACCCGAGCCTAAGAGCACAAGTGCGGCCCCCAAACAAACCATCCCGCGGGCAAAGAGGCGACGGTGCTCTGAAACAGTCCAGAAACCTTTTGAGACCCGAGTGTGATGCCTTCATCAAACTCCAAGTATGTTCCCACATCATCTCCACATGTACCCCATAAACCGATTCCAATACCCTGGCTCTCTCTCTGGTAGCAGAGTAGATTTTTTCAAAGCAGACTCCTCTGAGCGGGCACGTCTGGTCAGCTGGAAAGCAGGCGGGACAGCCGTGGTAAAAGCAACCATTGAACTCAAACACAGTTTTCACTCCTCGAATCTCTGCATATCCATCCACATAATAAGGCCCCACTTTCATTTCACCTCGATTAAGAGAATGTTGAATGAAAATGCCCCGTTCAGCAGCTTCCCACTCCAACCGTTGAATGGAAGCGTCTGAAAAAGTCTTGCACTGACGCCGATATTCCACCGGGAAGGTATGGCTAGTGTGTTAGGAGGGAGGAAATTCGATGTGAAAACATTCATACAAGCTGCGGCTATTGTTATGGACTTTAATGGATCCACATTTGTCTCTTTAAAGAACTCTTCTCTGAATTTCACACAAGCCTTGAAAAGAATCTCAACGTCATTTTTGCAATAATAAAGAGCCTCTTTCTGAAAGTCAAAGGGGTGCTTACACGCCTCGTTGTACCAGCTGGAAAAACTTTCCTGCTCGGCGGGGTTCATGTGCTGCACAGCGTAGAAGCTGGGTGGAGGAAGCGGACCTACGTAGTTTAATGTCTTCTCAGAGGAGAATAAGTGAGGGAAAAAAACTTTAGAGTGATCAGTGAAGCCTAACGCTTTTGGCATTTGACTGAGTTTCATGGTAAGGAACGAAAGACTGTCAATGAATTTTAGGCCGTAATCAGGTTCGGTAAAACAGAGGATTTTACTTCCCTGTGTGATCAGACGAGGTTTAATGCCGAGCTGAACCATTTCACTCAGAATCAAGTATGAGTCAAACCCACGACTGCTGTGGGCTAGAAAAGAATGACCTCTGAAACGAGGTTTTCTAAAATAGAGCAGAAAATCCCTGACGCAGTTCAAACCATAAGAATACCAAACATCCCCAGCAAAAGTTTTTGAGCATACAAGATACGGGATGTGTTTTCCAGTTTGATCTGTAAAAGTTTCAAAATCATAAAAAAACAGCTTATCGCGGAGTTGCGCATCAGTCAGGGTCAGTTGAATATAGCAAAGATGGTCGTTTAATGTTACATCAGCACAGTGAGGCACTTTCTGACGACAGACCGTGCATTTAGTTGAACAATCGTGGGGCTTGCCCTTTCCACCTGCGGCTACGTAATATAGCTTTTTACACTCGAGGCAAAACTTTGTTGTGTCGCAGTTACTTACGAGCTTCCGAGTTTAGGTCTCAATGTGGGGTCTCTGTGTTTAGCAAAGCAGAAGGAATTACGACAGATTCGTTTACAATCTGTGCACTGTACAAGGCTGTATTGTTGGAGAGTACAATTTGAGTCGAGGCATACGGAACAGTGACCCTTACAATTATGCGTGCCAATGGTATCGTAACCGTTAAAGCAGTAGCCACAAATGTGCCTCGAGCCTGTGAAACCTGTGAGACTCTTTATTCCATAATAGTGGCTTTTGAACAGAAACAGGAACAACGGATTTGAACGATCTGAAAAGCCGGTTTGGAATTTACGAAGCATCGCCTCCTTGTCGTCTTTAAAGAAAACAACAATCTATCTCTTCAAATTTATGCACATCGCTGAAAGTCACAGGAGTTTGCTCAGTGAGGCCGGCTGTCCGTTGCCACAGTGAGGCTTGATGCATGGCTTGGGCGTCTGTAAAAGCAGGGTTACAAAGATGTGCTAGACTGGCTGCAAAGCAAAGCTGATTAGAAGCATTTTCAACAATATAGAGATGACGTCGTTTTTTATGAATCAGCTCACAGTCCAACGTTTTTGTCGCCTTGCGTTTTGCACCGCCGTGAGGGTTTCGTACAATCTGAAGTACTATTTCCAAGTTTTAAGGTCCTGGCAATTCTTCATTAGACTGTGTTAACTCGTCTAAAAATTCCAGAAATGCAGGCAGAACTGAATCACCGTCATCATTTGCCTGAATGACAGCATGAAAATCCTTCCCCTCTTAATTCGAGCTGTATGATATCATTGCGTGACGCCGAATGTGTAACAGAGTCCGGCAGCTCGGTGAGAAGATGATAAACCTGTGTGTAAAATTCGGCGGGGTTAGGATTTTCACCGGGTCGTGAAGCTGTCACGCTGAAAGGACGTCTTATTTCTACAGCATTAAAGCGCTAGCGTTCAATGCAAGGGTTAGCAGCCGGCTGAGACTGACTCGTGCAGGGCTGATCCTGCGGGTTGGGCGCAGGAACGACAGGTACGGTCAAGCGGGGCTGTTGAGGCGATCTGAATGAGGGATTCTGCATAACAGTATGTGAAGAACCAGACCGATCATGTTCACCGCTTTCGACAACACTTTGATTTAAATGACCCCCTTGCTGCTGCTGCGGTAACTGATCGCTTGTAGGATTAGAGGTAAATGTTTGAGAGACAGAAACGTTTAATTGATGGACAGCTTGTTCTAGTGATAATAAACGTTCATAATTCGAACCTGAGTGCGTATGACCCTGCTGCCTATCCGGTGAATTACCTGGATTTAGATCCGCAAACCCCACCCCATGCTGAACAGGTATATTTTGAAGGTCGTTAACCATTTGCGTGATTTCATTTAAAACATTTGTAACTTGTTGTTGAAACTGTAGCGAGTCGTTTAAAGATGAGATTGATAAAGAGAAAGAATCATTTAGCTCGCCAATGGCTTGTTCTAACCATAGAAAACGCTCAAAATCCCAGTCCGGATCGCTCTGCCCCTGAAGTCTGACAGGAGATCCTGGGGTAAGATTTACAGATTCGGTTGCATGCTGAACAGGGAGATTCCGGAGTTCATTTACAGACTCGACAATTCCATCCAGAGCATCTCTGATTTGTTGACTATCCATTTTTTACAGAGGTCACAACTTAGCTGTTTAACGCTACTGGCATCGACGGGTCAATCAGCTCAATCATCAGAGTCTCGCAGATATTCAGAAGCGATTCAGCTTTCCGGCGGTAGAGGGTAGCTTGACGTCCCATAGAAACTGGCATATGTTTTACTGTCCATGCAGCGGCTGTATAAAAGAAAGAAAAAATATATAATTAGATTTATCGTACATAATGAGAATTGAATAAAAAAGTATTTATTATATTACAAACAAATTCTTTGAACAATGAAAGCATTGAAATACCTTCAATAAATGGACCAGCCGCACGCGCTTTGGTGATTAACCGGTTGAAGTCTTGCTGAACTCTCAGGACTGACGAACACAGGCTTCTGAGACTGCGCCTCTTCTTGTGTTTTCCTGTGTCACGGTGGATGACTGATGCTACTACAAATTAAAATAAGCAGATGGTGACAGAGTTTTAAAACGGGGTAATACACGAAAAGAAAAAGATGACAGAAAAGAATAAATAAAAATAGGCTATGGGCTACACCGGGGGTTAGAACTGCAACCCTAACATTTCACTGCCAATGTGTTACCAACAGCACTACAAACTCATTGTCAACTCACCAGGGTGCTGAGCAGATGAGCCAGGACAAGACAGATCATGTGCTGCTGCTGGCTCGGTGTCAATATTCTCGTGTACAGACTGAATTGTTACTGTAGAAATAGTAAGCAGGGAGAGACAGCCTTTTTAAACAAGGTAATACACGAAGAGGAAGAAGAAATTATAAATAAATAATAATAACATATAGCATAGAACACTTGCTGGCTTACCGTCCGTCTGGCCCAATGTATCGGGATGAGGCAGTATTCCTCCCGTAAAGACTGCTTGAGCAAGAATGTCACGGTGGGTTGTTACTGTGGGTAAATGAACAAATACACTAAATGAGCCGGACTAATTCAGAAAATGTACCATCAGAGTTAGTTTGAGACTTATAATAGTTAACTTACGTGCTGCGGGAAGCGTTGTCCCTTGATTTCGACATTTCGAGGGAGGCCGTGTGACGTGGTGAGCCGGGGAGCTTCCTCGGGGAAGCGAACGTGTTGCTCTGGTGTCTCTGGAGAATTTATTACAACAACTGGCCTGTTATGTTCTTCAGTCCTCTGCCGCTTCGGTGTTGATGTGTTCTGAGCAGCTATTTCTGCTGGGAGCCTCCTTTTAGTTAAACTCAATCTTCCAATACGGGGCGTATGTGGTCTGGTCGGTCCAGGCTGTATCACCGTTAGCTCTTTGTGGAAAAGACTTGGATTGAGTGGCTCCAGACACAATCTTGCTTCACTGGGCGTTTGCGTTCTGGTCGGTCCAGGCTGTATCACCGCTAGCTCTCTGTGGAACACACTTGGGTTGAATGGCTTTGGACACAATCTTTCAGCGCGGGACGTTTGCGTTCTGGTCGGTCCAGGCTGTATCACCGTTAGCTCTTTGCGGAAGTCATTCTGATTTGGCGGGTTCGGACAACCGTAATGCTCGTCAATTAACCCTTTCTCTGTAAGATCTGGAATACAGAAAAATAACTATGGTTGAAACATAGTATTAGTATTTTAAAGACTGTGATTTTAATAAAAATATACTTTAATACAAGGCTGAATCATATCTTACCAATATCCGATAATGTAAAATTTAGGCCTTCTAGTTCAGCCGACGTTGGCGCTGAAACAAATAATTAAAATATATTGTAATAACAGCAACGGAAGATATATACTTCTGGAAGCAGGCCACAATGACTGAAACTGCTATTGAAAGCCTTACCTCAGAATTCAGACTAAAACACTTAAAAACAGCAGAGGCCTGCAGATGCCAGCACCAAACACAGTAATAAAAACAGTCTGCAACTTGGATTTAGGTCCACAAAGTGACTTAAACAGACAACCATAGCCCCTACAGCAGAAATAAAACAGTTAAAATACCTTATAAGGCGACTACAGCTGACAGATATGTGTAAATCATGTGCTGCATGCTGGCTACATTTAGCTTCACCACCAGATTTATGCTAAAACACTTAAAAAAACTTCACAAGGTAACTTGAACAGACAACCATAGCCCCCATCCAGCTGAAATAAAACACCGTTAAAAATAACTTATAAAGCAGCTAAAGATAAAATTAAAGTTAAACCCCTTAAAACAGCAGAGGCCTGCAGATGCCAGCACCAAACACACAAAGCCCAGCTAGCAAACAAAGAAACACATAAATGTTAAAATACATTACAAGCAGGTAACTTGAACAATGAAAGTGCTAGCCCTTGTGCTAAACACAGCTTTTATCCCTGAATTCATGCTAACCCCCTTGAAACACGTGAGAGACACATAGTAATAAAACAGTCCACAAGCAGGTAACTTATACAATAAAAGTGCTAGCCCTTGTGCTAAACACAGCTTTTACCCCTGAATTCACGCTAAATCAAACACGTGAGAGACACACAGTAATACAACAGTCCACAACTTAGATTTAGGTTCACAAAGTGACTTAAACAGACAGCCATAGCCCCATCCATCAGAAATTAAACACCATTGAGAATATCTTAAAAAGCGGCTAAAGATAAAATTAAAGCAGTAACTTACCAGCGAAAATCTTGTTGAACTCCTGGGTCAGGACCTGGGCTGCTGCAACAGATGAAGAACGACCTCCGGACATGATGCACGTTTAAGCCGCCTGTGTCTCTGAAAGGGGTGTTCACTGGACGCCTTATAGCAAAGGTTTGAATTGAGGGCGGGATTCACGCAGGTACCCCCAGGTAGCCGAAACAATAGCCACATCGTCTGATCGTTAAACCCCGCCAGCGACATGTTTACTAGGCCTGGATGTCGCGACAGCTGTACACTAGCATAATCGACGACCATCTCCTCAGCATTGTTTACAGATTGTTTCGTCACGACCCCGCCTAGTCTCACCGTCCGTATAGGTGTTTGAAATAGCACCTTGCACGGCGCAGGGCTGAAAAACATCCTTTGAATTCTACAGACGGCAGGATGTGTCCCGCTGGGTTTAAAAATTGTCTGAATAAGGCGCTTCCTGGGCAATATTGATTGGAAAAAGGCACAATCCTTTCACGTCACGGTCCCTGCCCGTCTCGCCGCCCGAAACAGTGTTTTTACGACACTTGCTCTGTGTGGGGCGGAAAACCATTCTTTGAATTCTACAGACAGGAAGGATCATGCTGGGTTTAAACTGACCATGCCGTCTCGAAAGTCTGATCGAATAAACTTTGTTCTGATGTGGCTTGCAAAAGACGCGGCGGTGTCTGGAACTAGCGGTGCGGGCTAGTGGAGCAAAACTCCTCCCCTAACAGACCAGCTGAACTGATCATTCAATTCAGTGTCCTGAGGAGGGCTGTCTGGGATTTCTCTGCTTTTTAGCTGTGCCGCATAGAAGCTGGTCCACTCTGTAAAATGCTTTTAAGTTAAGAGCTTACCGACTGCTTAGAGGAGGAAAGTGAAGAGAGAACCTATCTTGCAGAAGTTATTAGCTGAGCTTGGTTGTTGTCAAACCCAAATTCCATCATAACGTTTGGTTATAAGAAAACCCCAGAAAAATCACATATCCTGACCATGGAGATATTGCATAAAAGAATTACATAATTAAAATGATTAAAAACAATAATCAATATATATCTATAATTGATATAATAATTAAAAATAATAATAATTTAAGCGCGTCGAAGGGAGGGGGTTTCCGAGGGCCGGGACAGCACCCCCTGGAGGTAGAAAGCGGAACATACGGTTACAGTAGAAGGTGGGACTTCCGGTTAAGGAAGGCGGGACTTCCGCCGGAAGTTGAAGGCGGGACTTTCGGCTGTCACTTTTTGAAAGGTGTGAAATGTGGGCGTGGTTTGAGTTTGATGGAAGGGTACTTTATATTTTTTTGTTGATGTAGGCCGGTAGCTGTAATCTGTAGGGTTGCTCTAAATTGAGTTTCGTTCCTGTGACTCCGGAACTAAACAATTTGTGCACTTTTTCAATCATTAGTAGGGACTAAACTCATAATTAAAAGTTCTACACGTGAAACCTGCACATTCATAAGTTACAAGGTGTTGAAAGAGCCAACTTTTAGAAAAACGTGAAAAATCCAGATTTTCCCTTCATTTTAAGTGCTTCCCATCATTTTCAGAAGAGAAGAATGAAAACCAAGTTTCTTTTATCTGGTGTATCTACATACTTTCTGCAAATATTACAGGCTTTGAATAGCTCACTCAAATGAGTTATGAGTTAAAGTGATATAAAAACTGCATGTTTTCAAGAAATTAAGGCCTTAGGCTGAGCTGCACCCATGGCTTTTCATTTTACATTTAAAAGTAGGCCTACTGACATTTTACATCGAATCCAGTATTAAAATTGTTTAATAGGCACTTCTTTACCATTCCAGCAATTATTCACTAAAAGAGAAGATTAAATATGAGCCCAAATAACAATGACAGACACTTAGATGTACATATTTATCATTAGATTTTAGTCATCACATTTTAATTTCAGAGCACAGGTAACCAATTTATATTATGAAAAAGACAATATGGCAATATTGATGAAACTGATGGGTATCAAATTGAGTCTACTCTATTTCTGAGTCATCGTCAGAGGCATCATTGTCAACTCCAACTTCTTTATTATTGTCACAATCAGTACATTTGCACAAGTCAGTGCATGCCAGATTAACTTTTAGACAGGAGCATCTCCCAGCCTGACATTTGTTAGTCTTACAAGCACAATGCACAAATTCAAGAACGGAATCTGGTGCTGCCTGTTTAGTCATCCATATTTATACAGAGTTCTGCATTTATCATCTCCCAGCCATGATCGGTTGGTGATGGGGCTCCAATTGTAGCAGACAACGAAAGTCTGTGTATAGCCGCTTGGTAATTGGCACATCTGAAGTGTAACTTCAATGCACTGGTTGGTGGCATACTTGTTTCGCTTGGGTTATTGCAGAAAAACCTGTACCTTGCTTCATCCACTCCTCTACTCATTTACTGTCCATACATGGAACACACAAACACTTCAAAATATTTGAAAGTGTCAACATTTGGGTCAAAGTTCTCACCAAGCTTTGCAAATGCTGTGAGGAATGTTTCACTTTCCACAGCAGTCTTGAATGTTTTTGTTTTGCCTTTTCCATGAAAAGAGTTTGTGGAGTCACATCCAGTGAAATCATGGAAGCCAATGAGTGCATCACAAACAGCAGGTCCAAGAGATGATGCTATCTTCAGATCCGAGTCCTGTTCTTAACACCAGTGGCAAAGTACAAGTGTCCACCAATCTGAGACTGTAAGCCTACTGACATAACAGCTACATCAGTATCAGGACTTTTATTCACTATAGTCTCATACAGCTGATCTGATGCATGTCGAGCATGAAGCAAGAGCAGAGTGTCTGCCTCCTCGTGCTCACAACAGAGCTCATCACTTATGGAGCGATATTTGTGCCTTCTGATTCAGCACGCAGGAACCAATCCGAGTGCGCAGTGAGACAACAGGCGCACGCTCAAAACCGGTCTGGTGCATGCTCAACTCTGAAAAACTCTTCTCAATCCACCGTCCTCGCGCTCAGTTCCATCTCTCCTCGCGCGCTCGACCTGCGCATTCCACGCTCAACACCAGCTGTGCGCTCGCTCGCCTGTTTCTCCGCTCGCGACTTTAAAAGCTGTCCACCTCACCAGCCAATCACAGACAGGTTTCTTTCCATCCAATCAGAATATGGCTTGCAAACACTGCATTCAGATGGATTAAATCAAAATGCTGCAGCTTTTGGCAGAAATTACTAAACATAACGGCGGGATTGAAGGAAAAAAAGAAAAATAAATAAACAGTTTAATATTTTTGCCTAAAATATTTAGTCTAAAATATTTCCTTAAGCTACTAAGTGAGGTGTGAAAATACTGTTGTCTCTTTTTTAAATACTTTTTTCCAGCTTCTGGGAGGTAATGTTAAATTTTCTTTTGGTTTATGTTAAGGAAATTCCTAAACTACACCCAGAATAAACATTTCATTACTCTACTGTAGGATTTTAATATAGACCCATGGAAAGTCCAGAACTGAATGAGAAAGAGATCTATAGAAAGAGATAAAGGTGAAGACGAGGAAACCATCAAAACTCAAATCAATTTGTCTTTGCAAATCATGAATTGTTAAATATTTTTTTTGGTACTCGTATTTCTGCTGTGCCGGCTGGTTATATTGTGTTTTATAGTTATTATTATTATTATTAATTATTATTATTTTATTTTTTATCTTAATTTTTTTAAATCGTTGAGTTTTTAGCCAAGTCATTTTATTAGATGTTATCTTTTATCTGATGTATTTCTGATGTTTGGCACTTTTTTACCTCCTGTTAAAGTGCTCTTTAAATATTGATGACAATGATGATGATTATGATCAGAAGAAATTTTTGCATCTCCTCCCAGAAGCTGGAAAGAAAAGAGACAAAAACTTTTTTCACACCTCACTTAGTAATTCTTAGTAACTCAAATATTTTAGTCTAAATATTTTAGGTAAAAATATTAAACTGTTTATTTATTTTTCTTTTTTCCTTCAATCCCACCGTTATGTTTAGTAATTTCTGCCAAAAGCTGCAGCATTTTGATTTAATCCATCTGAATGCAGTGTTTGCAAGCCATACTCTAATTGGATGGAAAGAAACCTGTCTGTGATTGGCTGGTGAGGTGGACAGTTTTTGAAGTCGCGAGCGCAGAAACAGAGTCGAGCGAGCGGAGAAACAGTCGAGCGAGCGCACAGCTGGTGTTGAGTGTGGAATGAGCAGGTCAAGCGCGCAAGGAGAGATGGAACTGAGCACGAGGACGGTGGATTGAGAAGAGTTTTTCAGAGTTGAACGCGCGCCAGACCAGTTTTGAGCGTGCGAGTGTTGTCTCACTGCGCGCTCGGATTGGTTCGAATCAGAAGGCACAGATATCGCTACATAATCACTGACACTGATATGTGAAGAACCTGCTGTTACTCTTATGAGGTGACACGTTGATCCATGTGTCACATAGACATCTATTGGTTTTCTCACACTTCTGAAGTCTCCCTCTGCCCAAGCTGAGTACAGAAATTCTGCCAGTGCCTCCTTGTTGTCCCCAATAGACAGAAACTTTTTCCATTGTTTTGGAGTCCTTTGCTGCTTACTATGGATCTGAATCTTTTGAGAACCATCAGATGCTCTTCTCATTCTCTCAGTGTTTTTATACTGATGGCCGGATAACGGTCTGTAACATAATCCACTCTGCTGCAGCCCGACTTCTGTGCTTGTTGGATGACCCGGGTTAGTATCAGATCACCAAGCTCCCCAAAGGTTGCTGGGATATTTTGCAAACTCTGGATGAGTGCCATCCCATCGATTATGAGATGTTTGCCAATGTTGACATTCATAGAACTTCCTGGTTACTTATCAGTCTCTGTTGAACAACGGTTCTGCAAAACTCTTTGTAACCTGCAGACAATCTGTGATAGGAGAATAAAATGTTGCACAATACAACATTTTATGTATAAGAATAGCTACCCCATTGCGTTTACTAGAAAAAGAACTTTGAAAACCCTTTCCCACTGACCCAAACTGTAGCTTCATAGCCTCCTCTGCCTGAAAATGTGATTCCTGTATAACATCCACTTTTTTCCCCCTTTTGAGCGTATTACTACAACCCTTTATATTCCAACTTATACATTTAACATAGTTCCTAGCCATTCAAGACATAAATAATATAACAGCCCCAGTTCCAATAGAATTCTTCCAAAGTAGCTTTCTTTGTCAGTACCAGCCGTTTTAGGTGAGAAAACCAGAAAATATAATATAATATAAACTTAGAATGCAAGGAAGTCTTGCCAGACCCTGGCTTGCAAAACGAACATAAAAAGACAAATAATCTAAACTTAACTAGTTAAGGTCCGTAGGGTTCACCCCCTCCCAACCTGAGGAGTGTCCTCACGGCTGCCGGTTGCTAGGTGACAGCCTATGGCAGCTCGACACTCACCCGTAAAGTTTCTCCCATTGTCCGCCGTCCGTAACACACATTATCCCGTACCTTTTTCACTTGTTTTTGCAGTATTGTTTTATGACGTTTTTCGCCTCTTCTGCCTCTGTGAAATCTTGGTTCTTGCCCATCCACGTGACTCTCAAAGTGGCCGGAAAGGCCAGTGTGTACCTCACCTTGCAGTGCAGCAGTGACCTCTTCGCTGACAGAAAAATCTTTCTCTTCTCTGCCAACTCTTTGATCAAGTTGGGGAATACAGAGATCTTGCGACCCTCCCATGTGATCCCTTGCTTCACCACTACAGCTCTCAACACTTTCTCATGAGCAGACTGCCTCAAAAAGCGGATCACCATGGGTCGTGGGAGATTGATCTTCATTGGGCATCCGTGTCCCCACTTGTTGAAGACGCTCAATTTCAAACACCTCCTCGGTGTCAATGCCGTCCTTCTCTCAGTAGCTTTTTTACGCACGCTTCAAGTGAGCCATCAGTCCCGTAGGTTTCTTTCAGGCCAACCAATCTGACGTTGTTTCGTTTGCCGTAATTTTCGAGTTTGTACACGGTCCTACGGGGCAGATTTCTTTTAAGATATCATTTAAAAATCACGGCGGGTGGAGAGAGCCTTTCGAGAGAGCTACCATCTTGCTTGGCGTACCCATGTGACTCCAGAAGGGTCCTTCTTGAATAGTAAAGGTTAACTGCATAATTTATATCTGAAAATTAGTCAAATAGGTGAGCATTTTAAACCTCTACACATCTGTTTAACCTGTTATTTTAGCCCAAAACTATGTCTTTTCATTGTTAGATGAAGTGTTATTAGCTTCAGTGTTTACCTTTAGCTATAACACCCTATGAGGGACCAGATGAAAGTTAGCACAATTATTTGGTCTATCCATCTTCCTTTATGTGGACTTTTTAAATTAAAGCTCAAACAATTATGTGGATAGAGGTAACTAAAGATGTAGAAAATAATAATATCTTAGTTGTTAAAACCATGTTGCATACTGCAGGGCAAGATGCATTGATTGTATCTGGGAACAGCTTAACCATATTCAGGTTGAACCTTGTTTGAGTCCAATATCTTTTGACACAAAACCTTTTTTTAGTCAATTTTCTTTAGTTATGTATGAGTAGATGTTAAGGATGGATAGTGTGACTATTTCAGAACAGGTTTAATTCAAAAGAAAAATAACCATCAACCAAAACACTTACTATTCATTTATTGAAGTTGTTTCTTTTTTTTTTTTACTTGTTAAGAGCATATCTTCAGCTGCTGTCATCACCTGTGCACCTATGGTAACTTTGCTGGAGAAGAATGATGAGAGTCAGCGGGGTCCTGATCATGTGAAGACTGCTATTCAATGGATAAGTGGACCATTGAGTAGAATGCTAGTAAACCAGAACCCATGCGATCAATATGGAGTTGACAGAATACTGAGGTAAAGACTGGACTTTAAGTTAACAATGAGAGCTAAGGTGAAATATTTTTGAAGCATATTGTAGTGTACACCAGTTGTTTAATGACAATCAATTAAACTTTTTTTGTATTTGTTTTTTGTTTTCTGATAATAAAAAATAATAATCTCTCTATGTCTTTTTTCTGTTCATTGCAGGTACAACTGGTCTGGCGTTCTGTTAGCTGTATCTAGGGGCAGTTCATCTGCCATTCCCTTTCTAACAGAGAAGATTCCTGGATCAATGTGTGCTTCTGTAATTATTTGTGTCTCTGATCTGTCTTTTCAAAGCCCCAGTTGGTTGTGGCAAATCGCCGTTCACACTGAGCTTGGTTTTGCTGGAGTTTTTTTCTTCCTGTTAAGACAGATTTTTTCTCTCCATTGTTGCTTCATGCATGCTCAGTATGATGGATTGCTGCAAAGCCATCAGCAATGCAGACGACTGGCCTCTACGCTTTTTCAGGAGAAGTGAATGCTGCTTGACAAGAGTGGATGCAATCTGCTGGGTTTCCTTAGATAGGAAACCTTTTGACCAATCTGTCTGTATGATTTGATTGAATTTGATTTTGTAAAGTGCCTTGAGTTGACACGTGTGGTGAATTGGCACTATGTAAATAAAATTTAATTGCTAATGATAATAATAATAATAATAATAATAATAATAATAATAATAATAATAATAATAATAATAAAACTAACAAATATTTAAGGTTAGAGCCCTGGATGTCAAAAGTATAAGGGTCATATCCAGTTTATTGTAATCCACACCTCTCCTGATTGTGGCTAAATGCCACACACTATTTCTGAGATGGCTTCAAAGTTTTTCTGTTTGCTTGATAACATTTTCATTATGTGTATCATTGTCTGTCAGCAATTTCTTCAGGTCCTGTGTTATGGGGGAAAAATACATGCATAACAAACTCGAGAGTCTTTTGCCCAGGAAGGAAACAGTGCCTACTTCTCCACCACTAATACCAGCAAAAGGCAAGAAGAGTGCTGATAAAGGTAAAGAGTAGTCAAATATGCAGTCCTATTGCCAACTGTTTTGCATCACATGCAACTTGTCAATAGTAATTTGTAAAATAAAAATGTAGCCAATTCTGAAATGTGACCCTGAATGGGCTGTGGAGAATATGTTCTATCAGGATTAATGCCTCATGTAATGTCAGATTTTCATCTGTATTTATAACTTCTGTTGTATGACTAGGGTAATGTTTCTGAGAGTAAAACTTCTCATAGATGAAACATTTCTCCATGGAGATTTCTTCTTCCTAGAGACAACTTTCACTTTAATTTAAGCAATAGAATAAATTATGTCTGCTACTTTAGCATTGGAGTTATCAACCAGCTCATCTAGTGAGTCACAGGGCAAGGTGGAAGTGGAAGGGTAAACTTGGTTAAAGGTTTCAGTCGCAGTGTCCATGAAAACATGTTTTCTCATTACATATATTTTGCTAATTAAGTTAGGGGGAAAGATGCTTTCAAAGATAACAGAAAAGTGATCAGAGAAAAGGCAATATCAGTTACAGAGACCTTGGAAATATTTAAATCCTTACTGATGGCCTGGGCTATATGCAGTCCAAAATATGTCCCCATTTGGTTGTTGGCTGTTTAACATGTTGAATCAAGCCAAAGTTTTTAAGTATTTCACACAGTTCTTTTGCACCTCTGTCTTCATGGTTGTCAACGTGCATATCAAAGTCCCCCACAAGAATTAAACAATAATGATCAACACATCACAGATAAAAGTTAATTAAATTTATGGGGGGGATTGTGTTTTGGACTGTAAAAATTAAGAAACGTGGCTCGCTCGAGTAGGGCCCTTTACTTGGACAGCTGAATATTCAAAAGAGTCAAATTTACCTAGGAGTACTTGTTCAAAATTCTGTGAATTATTAAACAGGTTATCAGCTCCTCTTCATCTCTCATGCTCTATATTCTGACAGAGAAAATTGTAGTTTGGAGGTGTTGACTCCATTAGTATAGGTATCTCAACTCAACTCAAATTTTATTTATAAAGCACATTTAAAACAACCGGGGTTGACCAAAGTGCTGTACAGAAATCACAGTTGCAGAGTATAAGATAAAAACTGATTGCTAAAATACATAAACACAATGCAAAAAGAAAAATTGAATGCAGATAAAATATAATAGGATAAATGTTTAATTTAAATAAAATAAATGTTAAAATAAAATATAATTTTGCCAAATGTCCACTTAGACTTGATTAAAGGGAGGAGAAATGAGGGAGAAGAAATGTGTTTTTAGAGAAGATTTAAAAACCTCCAAGGAGCCTGCCGATCGAATATGCCAAGGCAAGTTATTCCAGAGTCTCGGTGCCGCTGCCATAAAGGCACGGCCACCTTTGGTTTTAAGTCTGGTTTTAGGCATGGCCAGTAGCAACTGATTAGAGGATCTCAGTGTTCTGGCTGGGACATGGATTTTTAGAAGCTCAGTCAAATACTGGGGGGGCTAGACCATTAAGAGCTTTAAAAACAAACAATCAATTTTTTTAAAATTTATTCTAAAAACAACCGGAAGCCAATGCAGCGAGGCTAGAACGGGTGATATGTGGTCACGTTTACGTGTGCCAGTGAGGAGACAGGCAACTGCATTTTGTACCAACTGAAGACAGTGTAAAAGTGAGTGGTCCAAGCCAGCATATAATGAATTACAGTAATCCAATCTTGTATTAATAAAAGCATGGATTACAGTCTCCAGATCTCTGCATGGCAGATACCCTTTCACTTTTGATAAAATCCTTAACTGGTAAAAACTGTTTTTTTACGACCGAACTAACCTGGCGATCGAATTTCAACCTGTCATCAAATATTACACCAAGATTTTTTACTGATGATCGAATGTTAGGTGTAAGAGGGCCCAAGGAGCCAGGAGGAAAAACTGCTGGACTACAACTATACATAATAATTTCGGTCTTATTTTCATTCAGATTCAGAAAGTTTGAGGTCATCCAAGATTTTACATTGTTTAAGCAGTCAGAAAATGACTGTACAGGGCTGTTGGATTTTGATGCTAAAGGAAAGTAGATCTGGACATCATCAGCATAACAATGAAAAGAAAGATTATGGTTCCTGAAAATTGATCCTAATGGTAACATATATAGAAGAAAAAGAATAGGTCCAAGAATGGAACCTTGGGGAACCCCAGAACTCAAAGGAGCTGAAGATGAGGTGAATTCACCTAGCTGCACTGAAAAGCTCCGATCAGTCAAATAAGACTGGAACCATGAGAGAGAAAATCCTGTAATGCCCACCCACTGCTCAAGTCGCGTTAAGAGGATCCCATGGTCCACAGTGTCAAAGGCAGCTGTTCAGTGGTGTCAAAAGTACACACATTTGTTACTTAAGTAGAAGTATAGATACTGCAGTTTAAAAACACCCTGGAAACTTCAGCAGAACCGGGCACAGTTTAGCCAACGTCGAACAGCCGGCGATCTGAGTAGTCAGTAGCTCAGGGAGGACAGGACGAATCCAACGGCCCCTCATATGCAGTACACGCTGCACCGCGGGGAAGTAGCGTCCATCATGGATTAGACAAGCATCAGATCCTCCGACAAAAGTCGCCAGGTAAGCCTTGAATTTCACAATCACGCCAGCTCGTTTTCCGCGTCTTCTAGAGCGCTTTTTCCGAGGAAGAGCACAGGGGAAACGCAGAAGGTGTACAGGTACTCCAGCAAACACGGGTGGGAGGCTATCTTGGTTTCCCAGTCTGGGCTTTAACAATAGCGACTCACTGAGAGCCTTAATGCTAAAAAGAGTCTGGTGATTATAAACAATCAAAGTGGAAACATCTTGGCAAAATACACATAGCAATAGGGTAACTGCAAATAATACGCTGAGCAAACGAAGGAGATGAGGCTGACAGCTTGCCACCACAGGCGCCATCACCACTATTCTCACTATTCTCCTCCAACAATGTCTGTGTTAGAAATATAAAATCAAAATTATGCTGAAAGATGAAGTTATTGATTAAAAATTATTTTCATAACAAATATTTTATGTTTAGAGAAGCAAGTTTAAATAATTTTGTGGCTGATATCCTTATAGCTGGTGGAGATTGACATATTGCTTTTAAGTTGGATTGTTTTCTTAGATTGGTTATCTTTTAAGCTCTGTTCTATCTGCCAAGTAATAGCACAGGAAGTTTACAAGTATCTCCCTCAGAGGGCCCAAGCTTTTCCTTGAAATGAACACTCTTGATAAAGTTACCACTCAGGCCCTGTTATGATTCTGGCCTGTCTGCCTGCTCTGCCTGTGAGCAATCAAGTCCAGCCGCTGCAGTGCAATCAGCAGCATGCATCTCAGCTGCTTGCAAGCAGTTTTAAGTCAGCCTGTGGCAGGCAGACAGGGCCAGATAATTGCAAGCCGACAAGCCAGCAGTATCCAGCACTTCATGTACCTGACCAAGTTTTTGACCACGCCATCGCCTCACGGATTTTCCCTTTTTGCCCAGCCCTCGTCGGAATTCTCTGCCTTTTGGACAACGACCCTGTTTCTGCCCCTTGACTTCTGCCTCTTGCCAAGCCCCCTGATAATTAAGCCTGAGTTTGGCTTCCAGGACCTCAAGCCTGCTTCTGTGCTCCATTTCTGTGCTCAGAAATTACATATGTGATTTAAACCAAGTACAGCTCCAAGGTTATAGATTGCAAATCTAAATGTTAGTTTCTGTATGACAAAAAGGCATTAAAACATTTTTTTTCAAGTGGAACCACTATTGCAAACATCACTATGTCTGATTTATAGGTGATTAAACAAAGAAAATATCAAACATTTTGAGCCTTGCCTACATTCCCCCCCCCCCCCCAAAAAAAAATAAACACTGCAATAAAACCCTTTAAAATATATGAGAAGCCTCTGGCTTTATACACATCTTGACTATACCTGCAACAAAGAGTATTTGTTCCACAAAGGTTTGAGTGGGCAGTGTGCCAGGCAGAATTCCACATCAACAACTGTTCTTCAGGAAATGATGTTCATTTGATTCAGCTGGGTTAGATATAAAGAGATGCACTTACAATTTAACTGCAGAATGCTTGGTATTCAGGTCTGCAGAGGCCTGCTAATGGGCCATCCATTTTGTCATACAGAAACTACTTAATTATTTCCATTCATTATAAAAATAAACAAAGTAAATCCTTTGGGATTTCTGATCTAAAGTACTTTGGAACTATAACTAAAAGCAGGCTTAATTGTATCTATTTTTCTTTTGTTTCATTGTAATAAAAATTAATCATGTTCTGATCACACAGCATCTGATTCTGAGAGTTGATTGCATGACAAAATCCCTTCACATAGTTCAAGCAGCTTCATCATGGCCAGGACAGCTGCTGAAATTTTCCGAATTTGTCGATACACCAGGTAACCGGCAACTCCAAAAGCAGAAATCCTGTCATCCTAACTCCTATTGTGTACCATTCTTCAACATTCTTGACCAACAAAATAGACAGATACATGATTCTCCAGGGGTCTAACATGTATCCAGATGCAAATATCCCATCCAGGCACGAGGGCTCTCCTTTGCCCAGTGTTCTGGTTGAGAAAATTTGATCAATTGCTGTTAAGGCTGTCGCTGGTGAACCTGATATTCAGACCGAGGAACCACCAGAACAGGCAGATCAAGTTGCTGGGACTCACTGGGAAACAGGCAGAACTGCAGCGAGCAGACCCAGGCAACTTTAACTGAAGTATCCAGCTGGCTGAGCACACAGGATCTGGTAGAGACATGGTACATCACACTGGAACATAAGCAGCAATGAAGAGAGAAGAGAGACGTTCTGGCAGGGATGAGTTGCTGAGGCAGGTATATGTAAGCAGGTGAACAGGTGACCAGAGTTGAATGTAATTACTGGCAGCAGGTGCATCAGATTAACAGCAAGGCAATGGCACGAAGGAGACTGAGCTCATTGGACAGTGGCAGAAAGGTGAAGCCTGATTAGAAAAGTCCAGTCCAATTGCGTTGAGAAAACAGATCCATAATTTTCAATTCAGAAGATATGCAAAGAGCGATTCCCGCAAATTTCCAAAGACAGAGAGACAAAGCAGGGCAGATAGGGTAGGGAAGAGGAGATGAAAAGTGTCTGCATCACTGAGAGCAGCAAGTAAAGTCACAACAGAGGAGCTTTACTTCAATTCAATTTCAATTCAATTTTATTTATATAGCGCCAAATCATGAAACATGTCATCTCAAGGCACTTTACAAAATAAAGTTCAGTCATATTATACAGATTGGGTCAGATTATACAGATTGGTCAAAAATGTCCTATATAAGGAAACCAGTTGATTGCATCAAAGTCCCGACAAGCAGCATTCACTCCTGGGGAAGCGTAGAGCCACAGGGAGAGTCGTCTGCATTGTACATGGCTTTGCTGCAATCCCTCATACTGAGCAAGCATGGAGCGACAGTGGGAAGAAAAACTCCCCATTAATGGGAAGGAAAACCTCCGGCAGAACCGGGCTCAGTATGAACAGTCATCTGCCTCGACTGACTGGGGTTACAGAAGACAGAGCAGAGACACAACAAGAGAGACAAAAAAGCACAGAAGCACACATTGATCCAGTAATCTGTTCTACATTAGATGGTAGTAGAGGGTGAGCCGTCTTCTCTGGATGATGTCACAGTTAACAGAACGCCAGACCAGGTGTACCTACTATGAAGATAAAAGAGAGAGAACAGAAAGTTAAAGCAGAAATGAAAACACATAATGCATGATTGAAGAACAGTAGAACTCAATAGAGTGAGAAAATTAGATCCTGATATACTCCAGTAGCCTAAGCCTATAGCAGTAAAACTATAAAGGTAGCTCAGAGTAACATGAGCCACTCTAGTTATAAGCTTTGTCAAAAAGGAAAGTTTTAAGATTAGTCTTAAAAGTAGACAGGGTGTCTGCCTCACGGACCAAAACTGGGAGTTGGTTCCACAGGAGAGGAGCCTGATAGCTAAAGGATCTGCCTCCCATTCTACTTTTAGAGACTCTAGGAACCACCAGCAGACCTGCAGTCTGAGAGCGAAGTGCTCTGTTAGGGACATACAGGGTAATCAGAGCTCTGATATATGATGGAGCTTGATTATTATTACTTCTCTGAATGTGCAATGAGCTCCACTGGCTGGAGCTCACAGCTCCTCCACAGATCCACTTCCCTGGCAACACAGAAGTGAAAACAATAACTACAATGCCCATACCACATATATCTGAAAAATACAGAAACGTTCATGATCACATAGGATGAAATCAGGTTTGCTCTTAAGAGGTTTGTGGGTGTTTTTAAAAAAAATCCATTATAATTTTATCCTGAAAAGGACTGTTCAATCTTGCTGTTGGCTGCCGTGGGACTGCTCTCTTAGCTATGAAGAATCCTTTGAGGGCATCCCTTACATGCTTTGCCTCTGCTGATGAGTTATTGGTAGCTATCCGACCCAAACCTTGCAGTGGCACTTCTGCAGCTGCTGGACCCCTCACAGCATTTGGATCACTCACTGGAGCACACATAGAGTTGTGAAGCACACATTTGGCCTTTACACACAGCTCCACAAATTCAGTGTGTACTTCAACAATACTATGATACCACTGCCACTGTGAGGTCAGGATATCAAAGGACTCCACCACGAGGTAGGTCCAGGAGACACGGTAATTAAAGACCCGCTCCTCGATGGACAGATTGCTGCGTCCAGGGAAGAGTCACATTATGTTCCTCCTCGGCACAAATGCCTCATTGGCCACATAGAGGTGAGGCTGGGGACCTCTGTGCTCAGCTCCAGGCAGGTGCTAACCAGAGGGGCAGTAGGAGTGTGCCCGCCTGCAGGGCCTAACCAAAGGCAGAGTTGGCCAGAATGCTCCCATCACTGGTCCAACCATACCCTCCAACATTGATCACATGGAACTGGTACCTCGTGTCCACAACTGATGGAGAAATCACCCTGGTAGTTGTAGAAATGAGAGCCAGAGTTGGGGGGGGGGGGGGGTGCAGTCATTTGCACGTGCAGTTCAACTGGTGCAAGAACTCCTTTGCGATGGACCTCCAGTCTTCGGTGGAGGGCACCATCATGAACCCCTCCATGAGGCAGTCCCATATGGCAGCCACCACCTGACTGATAATCCAGTAGAGTAGAGCCTCCCACCTGGAAACGGTTTCCTATTGTCCTGAAGGAGTTTGCTGTGGAAAAAATACCTAACAGGAACCAAGGAAATATACAAGTTTTACAAGATGACATCTGAATTGCAATTTATAAACCATAGATGGAATAACAGACCAAAACAAAAAACAAGCACCTAGTTGGTGAAGTTTCTTCAATTCAATTCAATTCAATTTTATTTATATAGCGCCAAATCATGAAACATGTCATCTCAAGGCACTTTACAAAATCAAGTTCAATCATATTATACAGATTGGGTCAGATTATACAGATTGGTCAAAAATGTCCTTTATAAGGAAACCAGTTGATTGCATCAAAGTCCCGACAAGCAGCATTCACTCCTGGGGAAGCGTAGAGCCACAGGGAGAGTCGTCTGCATTGTACATGGCTTTGCTGCAATCCCTCATACTGAGCAAGCATGAAGCGACAGTGGGAAGAAAAACTCCCCATTAACGGGAAGGAAAACCTCCGGCAGAACCGGGCTTAGTATAAACGGTCATCTGCCTTGACCGACTGGGGTTAGAGAAGACAGAGCAGAGACACAACAAGAGAGACAAAAAAGCACAGAAGCACACATTGATCTAGTAATCTGTTCTACATTAAATGGTAGTAGCGGGTGAGCCGTCTTCTCTGGATGATGTCACAGTTAACAGAATGCCAGACCAGGTGTACCTACTATGAAGAAAAAGAGAGAGAGCAAAAAGTTAAAAGCTGAAATGACGACAGTTATTTCAATGTAATACAATGCAAAACTGGAGAACAGTAGACTGAAGAACAGTAGAAATCAGTAGAGTGAGAAAATTAGACCCTGATGACCTCCAGCAGCCTGGCTTATCACAGCACAACTAAGATAGCTCAGGGTAACATGAGCCACTCTAACTATAAGCTTTGTCAAAAAGGAAAGTTTTAAGATTAGTCTTAAAAATAGATAGGGTGTCTGCCTCACGGACCAAAATTGGTTTTACCGTAGGAAGGCCATCCTGGTTCTCCAGCTGACAGCCGGCCGCCTGCTCTTATCTGCCACGACGATCGGGTCCCACTCACCCTCCATCAACCTACCTGCCTGCCTGCCTCACGGCCACCATCTCCACCGAAATCCTGACGCTCCACTACTGGGAGCTGTTCACTGAGTCCACTCCAACACCCTCACTCAGGGAGATCCTAGACGCTGTTGCGGCTGAGTTCACTACCACGCCTCCCGCAGCCCTCTGCGTACACCTGCGCTGTAGATCCAGCCGTCACCTCCACTGTAGTGCTTGATCTCCTGAGTGTGTCCTGTATGTGGGCCAAACAACTTAAAACCATGACAGAAGAACACTTTGGCCAAACTTTCCCAGCAGACACACTCAGGTGGACTCTTTCCGCCGTGGAGCAAATTCATGCTCGGGGGCTGGCTGTGAGGGCACTACAAGATCAGCTACAGGGGGTAACACCCAATTAAGCCAGCTGGCTAAACACTCCAAACCGCCCTTCAAGGTTCTCCTCCAGCGCCTCCCAACAACACCTCCGGTCCAGCGATCCCCCTGCCTAGTCCCCACGCCTGCAAAGCTGCTCCTCCCAGTCCAGAGAAGTTTTCCAGGAACATTGAGGTCTGCGGCGGATTTCTTTTTCGGTGCTCTGTCACTGTTCTCCCCGCACATATTCGCTCGACAATGCTAAAATCTCTTTTGTTCTGGGTCTGTTAATGGGAAGAGCCTTAAGATGGCCCAAGGTCCGCTTTCCCAACTGCCAGGCGTTCGTCTCTGGACAAGCTAGTGAACCCAGGAACCTGAACGGCAGCGACTTTGTTCGGTTTTCCAATTTCATTAAAATGTATAAATTCTATGTTGAAATTTTTCCCTTCAAATATGGGGCATGAACACAGACTAAAAGGAACGCAGTCCTGCTTTGGCTTCTGCCTACACACGGTCAAACATGACACTGAAATTTTCAGTTAAAACAATGAGTTAAAGATTGTCTACTGTTGAAATTAATATGGGCCTGCTCCTGCTTATTTCTGAAGGCCCATCTTACCGGGGTTTAACATTTGATAGTAAAGGAGAAACAATTTATCAGAGGCAAACATTTAAAATATGCATATTTATTTCATTTGGAATTCCAAAGAGACAAAGATAATTTACAAGCTTAGTTTCAGTATATAACCCACGTCCTTCTCTCCAGGCATTGCAGCTTCTTTGTCTACTGTCTTCTGCGCAAACCCATCTTTTATCAGAATGCCTAGCCCCATCACGATTAGTTTGGGAGTTTTGGGCCCAGACACTGTGGCTCCAGATTCTATCTGCTCTCAAAACAAGATAGATTCTCTCAAGGTTTTCATGCAGTATGGCTGATTTAGTATCCAAATAGTCCTATCAGGGGTCAAGCCAAATGACCTCAAGAACCATAAACTAGCTTTCAGACCTGAAAGCAAACATCCTCTGAGCTGTGTGCCTCAGAGGGGAGACACAGTTTAGAGGCCAGAAGTACCTCATTATTCTCCATAAAAATGCCTGAATAATATAACAACTAATGATATTTTCCACAACACTACCTACCCTGAATGAAGATTTTGAACACATTATGCATACTTTTTGTAAAAAAAATGTCATCAAAATGCATAGAACTGCAGATGTTTGCTTTAAATGTTTTTGATGTACTGAGCATGTCGTCACTTGTCAGTGATGTAGAACTCTGTGTCAATAGCATACAACACCAGCAATGGTAGAAAACGTAACCGTCTCACGTCTTTTTCACATCATATTTATCCATAAATCCTGATGAATCCAATCAATTACTTCAACTACAGGCATGTCTTAATGACATTAAATTTCCTGCTTTTAAATTCTGACAAGACAGAAGTAGTAATCTTTGGACCAGAGTCCTCAAAAAATGTTGGTGTTATTTTTGACCAAGATATGTCATTTAAATCCCATATTAAACAGGTTTCCAGGATTTCCTTTTTTCACCTGTGGAATATTGCCAAAATTAGAAATATTCTGTCTAGGGATGATGTTGAAAAACTAGTCCATGCATTTGTTACTTCAAGGCTGGGACATTTGTAATTCTTTACTATCAGGAAGTCCACAAAATGCAGTTTGAAGCCTTCAGCTGATCCAAAATGCTGCTGCAAGAGTTCTGATAAAAATCAACAGGAGGAATAGTATTTCTCCAATTTTAGCTTCCCTTCACTGGCTTCCTGTTAAATCAACAATGGAATTTAAAATTCTCCTTCTCACGTATAAAGCCCTTAATAATCAAGCTCCATCATATATCAGAGCTGATTACCCAGTATGTTCCTAACAGAGCACTTCACTCTCAGACTGCAGGTCTACTGGTGGTTCCTAGAGTCTCTATAAATAGAATGGGAAGCAGATCATCTAGTTACCAGGCTCCTCTCCTGTGGAACCAACTCCCAGTTTTGGTCCGTGAGGAAGACACCCTGTCTACTTTTAAGACTAAGCTTAAAACTTTCCGTATTGACAAAGCTTATAATTAGAGTGGCTTGGGTTACCCTGAGCTATCTTTGTAGTTATGCTGCTATAGGCTTAGGTTGCTGGAGGACATCAGGGTCTATTTTTTTCACTCTGCTCCTACTGTTCACCAATTTACATTGTTTGTTGTTTTTCACTTCTGTGTTGCTGCAAAGTCATGGACAATGCATACGACGGTTCCTGTGGCTCTACGCTCTTTTAGGAGGTGTGAATGCTGCTTGTCAAGACTTCATGCAATCTACTGGGTTTCCTTAGATAGGAAACTTTCTGACCAATCTGTATAATCTGATCCAATCTATATACTCTGATCCAATCTGAATAGTGTAATTGAATTTGACTTTGGAAAGTGCCTTGAGATGGCATGTATCATGAATAGGCGCTATATAAATAAAACTGAATTGAATAGAATTCTAAGAACACAATGAATTCTTTGGCGAGACTAACAAATGAAAGATTTACTACCTTCTCTGAATGTCATCGTTTAGTTTTTTTGTGTTTATTTTTGTATTATTCAGGGGTCCGTTCTTCGTACGTCGCTAACTCAGTTAGCAGGATTTCATTTTTGACGATTTGGCATGATCTTGGATCGTTTGGTTCTTCGAAAGACATCCTGCACTTGTTGTCAAAGCAACATGTGCGCCAGCTTAAGCCTGCTCCAGAGCAGGCTTATTTCATGTAAACAAGATTAGATCACAGCTGTATAAGCGGAGGAGATGGGGAAGTCTGCCGTAGCCATGTCCATTTTTACGACTGCAACCTGTTGCGGAAGGTGCAAGAATAATTTGCAGAGTTTTTTGAATTAATCACGTATTGCGCAATAGACAGGATCCTTTAGCGCAGCGTGACAGTGTAATTGTAGAGAGATTTTCTTGGTGGCTGTTATAAACAGACACACACATCATTTAACAGTGGCTTTTAAAGAGGAAAAAGTGGTGTTGGAGCCATAAATATAAAATATTTAAGTGATTTGTATGATAGTTTACTTTTTATTTTTATCATATTCAGTAAGAAGAGTTGTTCGGCCCATTTTATTGTGAAGTTTAGTTTTACTTTGAAAGGCTTGCTTCCTGTCGAGCCGTATATTGTATTAGAAAAAACTATGGACGGATTATCTAGACACGGAGCAATACAGTTTTACCGTGTAAACTGTGGATGACTTGGAAAAGGAAGATTTTCATTTTTTATGGATAAAGATTTTTTTTATTAAAATTCCCAGTTTGCACATGTCCTTTACGTCCCGTCTCTAAGGAATGACACTGAAATTTTGATCTCTTGACAAGTTCCTTTTTAAAATAAAGTGTAATAATTAAAGGCTACCATTTTGTAGAATATTCTTGTATGTCACTTTTACTTGTCCCCATGTTCTAGTGGGTCCCGTGGAGGCTCTGATATAAAAGAACAAATAATATCAAATTATTAAAATGCAAAACTTCATGCTGTAGAATGTGATAGAAACATCTACCATGGACAGTATTTACGCATTAATTTGTCTGCTGCTTTTTGCCGGCCCTCTCTCCTGGCTTTAACAGCTTTTGAGGTGTTTTAATTAATGACTCAAATTCGGCATAACCTTCCAAGCTCTTGTTCTGCTTGGGAGAAAAACTGTGGGCGTTCTTTGCTGAACAGCCAATAGCAGCGTTGCTGATCATTGTTTCTACTATCGATACATTTCCCCTTTTAAACAAATGCATGAACGCGCAGTTGTCTCAGATAACTCAATCCAGTGATACTAATCATAAACAACAGGTGTGTTCGAAGAACCCACTTAGCCGGATCATGATTAGCCGGATGAAATCATCTTGGATGTCTCATTTGATCTCGGATGTTTTAAGCAACGTACGAAGAACAGACCCCTGGACTGTTTATTGTTTCATTCTTGTTGGCCACCGGTAATTCTATCAGCTCTCCCCGTATGTTGCTCCAAGTTCTTGTGTGTTCAGCCTGTCAGACCTCAGGATTTCTGCAAGTGACCTGCCCTCTCAACAAGAAATTCCAGTGACTATGTACTTGTCCAGTTTGCTCTTTGTTCCTGTGTGTCCTTCTGCTAGCTCTGCCCACTCTGGTGAGCCATCAGCCTGCTTTTCCTGGTCTAGTCTTGGCAGATTCCGCATGCCTATTCATCACTACCACCTGTCATCTTCATCCGTCCAAACTGCCATCTTCTTCACCAGCCTGCTCAAACATCTTCTGTCAGTCACTAACTCCATCATTTTTGCTAAACTTTTAAAACAAACTACACATCTGGTTTGAATATCAGGTTACATTATGTTCTGGGCAACATGAACCTGTCACCAACAGGCAAGTTACGCCCCGGTCTAGCCATAATGATGGACACATGTGCTCGGTTCAGTGCTGAAAGCAGTATCTGGGACTCCATGGTAGCTTTGTTCGAGGGTTCCAGACTGCCGATTTGTCCTCCTGGAATCGGTCCCAGCCACCTCCTCCCCTGCAACAGCTCACATCCTCTGCTTCGTCTGCCTCCTCACTCGCGCAAGCCTGACGTTGGTCCACGAGCCTGGTTTCTGAGCCTTCTGAGGTTAGCACGGTTATTGAATCCTCTACACAGCCAGTCCAAACTGCAGAGTTGCCACCTCGGTGTTCTGATTCTCCAGGAAGAGGTCGAAATCAGTGGAAAGAAGCTTCCCTCTTCTTGTCAGCTACGGCACTCCCAGAAGCAGCCTTTTCTCTACCACCCTTTGCCCCAGACCTAAAGTATTTCCCGGTTGATTGAGAGCTTGTGGAAGATCTGTGTCCTGGGCTTTTCCCGGGTTATCATCAGTTTCCCTCTCACGACGAGATGGAGTCGGCATGTACCTAAGCGGTCCTACTTCTCCACAGTGGCGCTGCGCCTCAGAGAGATCTGCCTTCCCGGCACCGGAGGTGTCAGCGTCCGTCTGCTGATCGGGTCTCCGTTCAGGTAGCAGATTCTTCAGCCAACTCACCCCAGCTTTCGTTTGCCTGAGTCCCCTAGAGCTACGCCCACCAATTCCTCTGACACCACCCATGAGGAGTTGGAGGATAACAGTAAATTATTTTGTGATTGTTATCAAGAGGCTTAAAGAGACTCTTATAACCTGTTCTTGAGGAAACATTAAAGGAGCTGGAAGAGGGTTACAGGGCTGCTTTAAAGCCTTTTTATCACCATCCTGCCTCACCAGCTCTCCATAAGTCTGACTCTAGGGTTCATCCAGCAACCAATATACCTGACCCAGAGTCTGTTTACATCTTTGAGGACACATCTGATTCTGAACAAATGGATCCACCTCCAGTCCATGCACCTGTGCTCGTTGAGGAGGGGGTCCAGCTGGATCCGCCTCCAGTATGTGTGCCAGAGATGATTGTCGAGGGTGCAACTATTATGCACCCTTGAGGATTGTTTACTTGATGAAATGTCTTCCATTACATACAAAATGCTCTCTGGTTGTAAAAAAACAAATGAAAATCAGAATCCACTTTACTGGCAAGGTTTGTGCCCACAAACAAGGACTGTAGAAACATTTGGAATATAAGTATAAACATTTTGTGGAAAATGTATAAAAAAGATTGTGACTTTTTTTTTGTTTGGACTCCTGCCTGTTTGCTTCGCCCTTGTTGTGCTCTACTGTTGGTTCTCAGTTTCAGGACATTGATCTGTGCCTGTTGCCTGACTCTGCCTCTCTGTCAAGCCTTCTTGTACTTCTGCCTGTCAGTTAGCCATCAGGATCAAGACCCTGGACTGTAATCGACCTGTTAGAATCCCCCTCTAATACCTCAGCCTGCTTCAGAATCCTTGTTCATGTCCCTGGACTGTCCCCGGACCTTCTCCACTGTGTCTAGATGTGTTTTGGACCTGGCTTCTGCAAGCAAAGGACAAGCCCAGATCCTCCTGGTACCACTTCTTGGATACAGTGCTACACTCCGCATTCAAGAGAGGTTAGTAGCTTTAAAACAGTACTCAACAATTCTCACTCTTGGACACACAGCCTCTAACGTATCTCTCTTCCTTGCAGAGGTTCCAGTTAAAGACGTTTCCCACACCGGCGACACTTGTTTCTCTAATAAATCTCTTAAAAGTCTCTCTTTGTGTCTGGCTGAATTTCGGGTCCAAATTATGGTTAAAGATTTTAACCCCTTTGTTGTAAAAAAGGTGGTTGAAAATGTTAGGTTGTATCTTGGCCTTTTAGTTCCATATGTACTACCTTTTTACCTTACAGGCAAAACGAGCAACATTGACGCAAAGCCACTTTCTCCAACAAGGCCACTAGAACCAGTTCTGCATGAAAGCATGGCTATGAGTTCAGTGTCTCTGGCTGTAGCCAAATCTGGGGCAAAGATAAAGGGGGTCCCTCTTTACAAATACATATCAGATCTGAAGAGCCAAAAGGTTTGATTTAAGCAGAAATACAATTATTTAACTGAAATTTTTACACAATATTTAAAGCAATCATATAAAGAGTCAGTCTTTTGCCTAGGAACTGCAACAGTTTCATGTTCCTGTCCCCTGGATAACTCTGATCAAATGTGGAAAGAAATCTGCTGGAAAACTATGTTTACTGGAAGAAGTTATTCTCATCTCCAAAGTGAAACAGCCAGTCAAACAGGTATTAAACTTTCCTGCCACATTTCCCTTTCTCTGTACTTAGACTGGTTTGATGTTTACAATAATTCTATGCGCCTTCCTCTTAGCTTACTTTATTGTAGTGCATATGGCTGATTACAGACAATTTTCTTGTACTACCTTTGTCAAGTTTCCCAATACCATTTGGAAATTGAGTTGATAATGTCTTCAACAGAGCATCACAATGGCATTTGAATTACAGAAGGAGATGATGAGAATGATTAACATCTCAACAAAAACTGGGGTGAGAGACATCGCTATATTTTTCTATAAGTGTAGTTTTTTCACTTAAAGTTTCTATCAAGGATTTGTACATAAAAGAGCATTAGAATGTGATATTTAAGATTGATCTTCAGATTACTGTAATGCAGGCTTGCAAATAAATCACAGATGTCTGTAAAAACATTAAATGCTTGCTCTGATGCACCTCTAAATCTTTTCTGTTGCCTTCCTAATGCCCACAAAAGTGTTTCAGTATTGAATGGCCCTTACATTTAGAACATTAGGTGAATAGTTCAGTTCTGTGGGCAAAGTTTCAGCAAACCTTGGAATTTCCTTGTTTAATTTATTATGTATATACTTTCCATTCAAGTGAAGTTTTATCTAAGCTGTTTTTAAACAAACCCATATAAAGATCAATACATCCAGAAGATTGCATGTCAATATATTAAGCACTATTGGTTATGTAA
The DNA here is from genome assembly GCF_011125445.2 of Fundulus heteroclitus. NCBI lineage: Eukaryota > Metazoa > Chordata > Actinopteri > Cyprinodontiformes > Fundulidae > Fundulus > Fundulus heteroclitus. The sequence goes on along the minus strand of NW_023396781.1, from coordinate 264,037 downwards.
AAGCATTGTACATAGAAGGAACTAAATCATGTGCATGTGCCAAGGTCGCACAGGCCTCTGTGTTACACAGTGGAGGACCCACAGCAAGTTATGATCGACCTGAACAACCTTTAGATCTAATCACTGATGCCTGCTCTAACCTCAATGTGCTACTGGGAACTGATGTTTATCTGGCTCTGAACTGTGCTGCCCCTAAACTTGTGGACTATGTAAGTTGACAAAAAGTTTTAAAAATATAATGCTGCATGTGTTTGGATTACTTCCCTCAGTCTTCTATGATTAGGGAGAAAGCTGAGCAGTGAAGAGAATGTATCTACTTTGTCTCAGTCTAAAGGAAAGTATGAAGTTGCAACAGGAGTTCTGAAGTCTCCAGATGAGTTAGTTGAGCTGTACCAAAACCTCATAAGCAAATACCCAGCAGTGGTGGCCTTAATTGATCCATTTCGGAGAGAAGTAAGTCCAACGGTTCTATTATCCTCTAACATATCTGAGATTCTGATTGTATACAGTTTTGATTGTTTTTATATATGATTTTTTATTCATGTCAATTATGTCATTAAGTATTTATGTGGAAACAAACATATACTTTGGTTAATTCCTGATAAATTAATTAAAAGGAAGAGACATCGTTTAGGCTGAAGGATGATTGTAGTCCTATTCAGACCAGCTGACAGCTTTGCTAGGGCCCGGGACAACGCAGTCTTTTTGGTACCCCCCTCTACACCTGCTGCCACCACCCACACACACACACACACACACACAAACACACACACACACACACAGACACACACACACACACACACACACACACGTTTGCACTCACCTGTGTCCGACTGTGGCGGTTTGAGAGAAAGTGGGCGTAATACTTGAAGTCAGGGATTTTTCGCCAGTAAGTTTAATTGTATTTTTTTTGTTTAACTAAAGAAAAAAGTGTTTTTGTTTTTTTGTGTTATTTAATAAAATAAATGCTCTATTTTTTGCTGATCTAATTGTGGGGCGGAGCTTAAGAAGAGCTACTGGCCCTACTGAGTAAGTCTGGCCTAGTTACAGGGAAGGTAACGTTGCTGTGCAGCACAAAGTATTTTTTGTTAAAGTATAGAAGAGATGTAAATATTACGCATGTATTCAGATTATTTTTTGGATATTTTTCCTTGCTGCTCAGCACTTTATTTTTGGGAGGTGTGAAAATAAAAAAATCATAACCTGAAGATATTGACATGCCCTCCATGATTTTTTCATCATTTTGGAGTCAAGTCTATGGTGTCAAGGCCCACCACAGGGGCTGTTAGTAAGAACCCATGACAAGAAGAAAAGGTAAACACTGTGAATATGAGTTCTTTGTGATGCCAATAGTGAAGCATCTTAATACAGACAACATGTGGAGCAGCTTCTTATGCTTCAACACAAATCTGCTGAAAGCACTGCCATGAAGGAAAAGTGGAGTCAAAATATCCAGAGAAAATGTGGTGATCATTGTAGCAGATTTGTAAAGATAATATAGTATATTTTAAATCAATGTAAATGGATAGTGGCCAATCGGGTCAATGGGCTAGTTTGATCAGAAAAATCGATACGACTCATGAAGGAGCAGACAGACTAGAAGGTTGCAGTTGCGAGTGCCTTGTATTTATAGTGAAGAGGATTATATACATATTTACAACATCAGTGAAACATTCAAATGGCCATATAAAAAGGCGCAAAAGAGAAAAACAAAATAAAACAGAAAAAAATAAAAATCAATCAATTCCACAGTTAATGAACCCACACCCTTCAGTTCGTTCACCCCAAGCTGGGGTTGGTTAAAGGTCCCAAGCAAGTTCTTTTTAAAGTGCTTGGTGCAGTGCAGGTCGTGACTGATTCAAGTCAGACCAGAGTAGGACAGAATTGTTCGTCGGCTGCCTCCTACCAGCCTGGCAGGAGATCAAAAGTCTTCACGCACCCAAAAGTGCAATCTTTCTTGGGCTCTAGGCCTGGACCTTCAGCTCGCCATCAAACCTGGCCTGAATAATAAAAAACAGGACCATTTTCTCAATATATAATCCAACATTTTAGTGTGCACACAAATTCAATAAATGGCACTCTTTGCACTATAAATAATTCCAAACAATTTTCAGTCAATATGCATATTCAATAAATATAAAGTTCAATATAAATTACATCAATGAAAATCCAATAAATATGCACTATATAAATTAGTTGACATGAAATGTAAAGAAAACCTAATATAAACAAGTGCTCAACAAATATTTAAGGCACCCTATTGTTCACATGTGGGTTGTTCAAATACAATGAAAACGTATATGGTGTTATTTTTGACCAAGACATGTCATTTAAATCCCATATTAAACGGGTTTCCAGAGTTTCCTTTTTTCACCTCCGGAATATCGCCAAAATTAGAAACATTCTGTCCAGGAGTGATGCTGAAAAACTAGTCCATGCATTTGTTACTTCAAGGCTGGACTATTGTAATTCTTTACTATCAGGAAGTACACAAAATGCAGTTCAAAGCCTTCAGCTGATCCAAAATGCTGCAGCAAGAGTTCTGATGAAAATCAACAAGAGGGATCATATTTCTCCAATTTTAGCTTCCCTTCATTGGCTTCCTGTTAAATCAAGAATAGAATTTAAAATTCTTCTTCTAACGTATAAAGCCCTTAATAATCAAACTCCATCATATATCAGAGCTCTGATTACCCCGTATGTTCCTAACAGAGCACTTCGCTCTCAGACTGCAGGTCTACTGGTGGTTCCTAGAGTCTCTAAAAGTAGAATGGGAGGCAGATCCTTTAGCTATCAGGCTCCTCTCCTGTGGAACCAACTCCCAGTTTTGGTCCGTGAGGCAGACACCCTGTCTACTTTTAAGACTAGGCTTAAAACTTTCCTTTTTGACAAAAATTATAACTAGTGGCTCATGTTACTCTCAGCTACCTTTATAGTTTTACTGCTATAGGCTTAGGCTACTGGAGTATATCAGGATCTAATTTTCTCACTCTATTGAGTTCTACTGTTCTTCAATTATGCATTATGTGTTGTCATTTCTGCTTTAACTTTCTGTTCTCTCTCTTTTCTCTTCATAGTAGGTACACCTGGTCTGGCGTTCTGTTAACTGTGACATCATCCAGAGAAGACGGCTCACCCGCTACTACCATCTAATGTAGAACAGATTACTAGATCAATGTGTGCTTCTGTGCTTTTTTGTTTCTCTTGTTGTGTCTCTGTTCTGTCTTCTGTAACCCCAGTCGGTCGAGGCAGATGACCGTTCTTACTGAGCCCGGTTCTGCCGGAGGTTTTTCCTTCCCGTTAATGGGTGGTTTTTCTTCCCACTGTCGCTTCATGCTTGCTCAGTATGAGGGATTGCAGCAAAACCATGTACAATGCAGATGACTCTTCCTGTGGCTCTACGGTTCCCCAGGAGTGAATGCTGCTTGTCGGGACTTTGATGCAATCAACTGGTTTCCTTATATAGGACATTTTTGACCAATCTGTATAATCTGACCCAATCTGTATAATATGATTGAACTTGACTTTGTAAAGTGCCTTGAGATGACATATTTCATGATTTGGCGCTATATAAATAAAATTGAAAATTGAATTGAATTGAATTGAAACCTATAACAAATACATTTGTTTGTTTGAGTATACAAACAAACAAAGACATCAATGAGCTAACACAAAGTCACAACACAGAAACACTCACCATTTCCACAGTTTATGTCTCACAAAGAGGTTTTTTTCCCCCATCTCATCTCGCTAAGTAGTTAGTTCCTGCAACTCTGCTTCTCCCAACATGTCTTAATCTTTCCTACTTCCTTGCTCCAGCTAATATACCTAGCTGATAGGCTGTGGAGGTACATGTGACCTTGATCCTTAACAGCGATTGGCTATGAAGTAGTGAGGGGATGGAAGCTCAATTTTACACAGGTTTGATCACCCGGGTTACACCATCATGATGGAGTGGCATGTTTTAAGGAAAACATGATGGATAAGTTGCTGAAATATCCTAAAATTGACATTTGACCGGAATAACTAATATAGCAAGAATCAGCCATCATCAGTCAGGGTTTGGATCAGAACATACTTTTACTATTACTCATGCTGGTTGTAGGGGATGTTGCTCCTTTCTTTACATGTAGGCATATGACAGTAAGCAACTATGAATATTTAATGTATACCAACTTTATACTAAACACATTTAATGAGTGTGTAATAAGTGAGACATTCACACTTCTGAAAAAAATAATAATTGTAAAAGTGTTGACTTAAGCAAAATACTTAAAGGAGCAATAAGTAATAATGACACCTAGTGTTTCAAATCAGAACAACAAAATTAACAGATAGCATTATTTTTACTTCCACAGGATTGGTATACTGATTTATTCTGTTTTATTTCTGATCTGCTTCTCTTACTGACTTCCATGTTTGAAGGGTGTTGCTCTTTTGCAATGATAAAATACCAACTGCTGCGCTCTGTTTTGGGAACATTAGGAAATCTCGCATGGTTAGCTCTGGAACCAGGAAGTAAAATACTACACAATGCTCAGAAGGTGTTCTACACCATACCTTTAGGTTTGAAAGGATAAAAACTTGACTAAGATATTGTTGATAGAGAGGGCTGGTTGTTTATAGAAAATGTTACTTCCGTCCCGGGAAGAAATAAAAATTATTTTGGTTAATTTTACAGTAGATTTTTTACTTATTGCTCCATAAATGTAAAATATTTGAATAATATACGTTGAAGAATCAATAATCATTTTTGTCATCATGTGTTACCATGGTAAAATCTCCTTTGACACATACACCGGCTTAGGATGTGCACGGATAAAATGACACACAGGCTTAGCATTTACCTGTATTTCTTTTTCATTTAAGCATGTAAAAATAAAAAAAATTGTCTTAAGGTCTGACAAGATTTGTATCCGAGTCCAAGAAGACTGATATCAGTCCCTTTACGAGTGCTGTAAATCGCTGTGATGTTGCATGAATTAATCCCTCAGCATTCCTTCAATAATATACTCAAATCCACAATACATTTTTGTGCAGTAATCTTAAGGCTTCATTAACAGAAATGGGCAATCGACAATCCCTGAGAAATAAAAGTCTGCAAATAGGTATTACCAGTAGTGTGATTGTAAACATGTGACAAACCACAAACTTCCCAGCAGGGGGCAAAAGCCCTTACAGCTTTTGGGAAGAAGCTGTTTCTGAGTTTATTAGTTTTGGATTTGATGCTTCTGAAACATTTAACTGATGGAAGTGGCTCAAAGAGTGTGTTGTCGGGGTGTGTGGGATAAGTGGCAATGTGTGGCCCTTTTATGAACTTGTGCGGCAGAAACCATGTCCAGATCCTGCAGATGGCATCCCACAATCTCATGTGCTGTCCTCACCACCCGTGCTAAGTCCTTCCTCTCCTGCACTGTGCAGCTCCTATACCACACAGTTATATGGAGACACAAAATATTTCTTGCTCTGTAAAAGTTTTTTTTACCATCTCGGTGGAAAGTCCAGTCCATTTCAGTTTCCATGAGTCAGAAGAGCCATTGTTGGGCCTTCTTCAACAGGTAGGAGGTGTTCACAGTCCAGGAGAGGTCAGAAGAGATGTGAATGCCCAGGAACTTTATGCTGTCCATACACTCCACCACCTCCCTCTGTACGCAGAGAGGAGCGTGTTCAGTCTTCCTGGACCTCATGTGATGTATTATTACCTCCTTGGTCTTGCAGATGTCTCTGGAGCAGGTCTCATTATTATTGGAAATGAGACCCACCACAGTGGTGTAATATGCAAACTTTGTGGCGTGGATAGCAGAGCATTCATAGGTGAAAAGGGTGAAGAGAGCAGGGCTGGGGACACAATCATGTGGCGTGGTTTTGATAAGGATCAAAGGGGCAGATGAGTGCTTCCCAATCCAAACCACCCGGGGCCTGTTGGTGGGGAAATCACTGATCCAGGAGCAAACTAGTGGAAATACTCCCAGGTTGTAGAGCTTCAGAGCCAGCATGTTTGGAAGCACGGTGTTGAAGGTTGAGGTGAAATCCACAAATAGCATCCTAACATAGGTGTTGGGATGCTGAAGGTGAGTAAGAGCTGTGTGAAGTGCCAGCGAGATAACATCCTCTGTGGAGCGATTCTCCCTGTAGGCAAACTGCAGACTGTCCAGACCAGCAGGGGATCACATCCTTGATGTATTTCAGGGGGATCCTTTTGAAGCACTTCATGATAGCAGGGGTCAGAGTAACAGGATAGTAGTCATTGAGGCAGGGAAAGGCATGATGATGGATGATTTCAGGAAGGCAGGGACCATGGAGAGCTGCAGGGAGAGGTTGACAATATCAAGAAAAACCTTGTCCGACCTGACACCATGTCTGGACCTGCTGCCTTGATGCTGCTGACCTTCTTTAAGGAGGAGGTCACTTGGTGCAGCTACAGCAAGAAAGGCTGATGCTGCACCTCTGTCTGGTTTCTGGTTAGAAAACATTCTGATTGTCTTTGTGGGTGAATATAAGAAAGCACAGATGATACGTAATTCTCTAGATCAGTGTCCTGTTTAAAAACATCCCAGGTATTATGTTCAAGACAATTCTGTAGGGCTGGTAGGCCTCCTCAGTCCAAACATGAATGGTTCACGGGTCTGGTTCTGATAATCAATGGTATATAGGCACGGATCAGGTCAACAGAGATGTAATCTGATGATCTAAAGCGAGGAGGTGCAGCAGCCTTATATGCTCCTGGTGATATTGCAGTATACGTGATCGAATATGCTATTGTCTCTGGTTGGAAATTTTATACATTTATGGAACTTGGGGAGCACAGGTTTTAGTTCAACTTGGTTAAAGTCTCTTGCTAAAATTATAGCGTCTTCTTCGATTCAATATGAAATTTTATTTATATAGTGCCAATTCATGAAACATGTCATCCCAAGGCGCTTTCCAAAGTCAAATTTAATCAGATTATACAGATTGGTCAAAAAATTTCATATATAAGGGAACCCAGTTGATTGCATCAAAGTCTTGACAAGCAGCATTCACTCCTCCTGAAGAAACGTAGAGCCACAGGGACAGTCGTCTGCATTGTCAATGTCTTTGCAGCAATCCCTCATACCGAGCAAGCATGAAGCGACAGTGGAAAAAAAAACTCCCCAATAACGGGAAGGAAATCCTCCAGCAGAACCAGGCTCAGTATGAACGGTCATCGGCCTCGACCGACTGGGGGTTAGAGAAGACAGAGCAGAGACACAACAGGAGAGACAAACAAGCACAGAAGCACACATTGATCCACAGTAATCTGTTTTACATTAGATGGTAATAGCGGGTGATCTGTCTTCCCTTGATGATGTCACAGCTAACAGAACGACAGACCAGGTGTACCTACTATGAAGAAAGAAAAGAGAGAGAGAAAAAAAGGTAAAAGCTGAAATGACAACAAGCAATGCAAATTGGAGAACAGTAGAACTTAGAGTGAGAAAAATAGACCCTGATGTCCTCAAGTAGCCTAAGCCTATAGCAGCATAACTATAGAGATAGCTCAGGGTAACATGAGCCACTCTAACTATAAGCTTTTTCAAAAAGGAAAGTTTTAACCTAAGTCTTAAAAGTAGACACGGTGCCTCATGGACCAAAACTGTGAGTTGGTCCCACAGGAGAGGAGACTGATAACTAAAGGATCTGCATCCCATTCTACTTTTAGAGACTCTAGGAACCACCAGTAGACCTGCAGTCTGGTGCGAAGTGATAATTTAGGAACATAAGGGGTAATCGGAGCTCTGATATATGATGGAGCTTGATTATTAAGAGCTTTATACGTGAGAAGAAGAATTTTAAATTCTATTCTTGATTTAACAGAAAGCCAATGAAGGGAAGCTAAAATTGGAGAAATACGATCCCTCTTGTTGATCAGAACTTTTGCTGCAGTATTTTGGATCAGCTGAAGACTTTGAACTGCATTTTGTGGACTTCCTGGTAGTAAAGAATTACAATAGTCCAGCCTTGAAGTAGCAAATGCATGAACTAGTTTTTCAGCATCATCCCTGGATAGAATATTTCTAATTTTGGCAATATTCCGGAGGTGAAAAAAGGAAACTCTGGAAACCTGTTTAATATGGGATTTCAATGACATGTCTTGGTCAAAAATAACACCAAGATTTTTTCCAGATTAAGTGATTATTAAGAAGCTGGTGAAGATTTGCGGTCATCCAGGTCCTGGTCATTCCAAAAAAAAAAGTTGTTTTTTAATAGTTGAAGACGTTTCACTTCCTCTCCAGGAGGCTTTCTCAATTCAAAAAGTCTGGGAGTCATTACTCCAGACTTTTTGAATTGAGAAAGTTTCCTGGAGAAGAAGCGAAACGTCTTCAACTACGAAAAAGAAGTCCAGTTGCCTTTGTTTTACTTTTTTTTGGAAAGGTTATTAAGAAGTTTATTTTTTGAGGACTCTGGTCCAAAGATTACAACTTCTGTCTTGTCAGAATTTAATTGCAGGCAATTTAAAGTCATCCAGCTTTTGGTGTCATCAAGACATGCCTGTAGTCGAAGTAATTGATTGGATTCATCAGGATTTATGGATAAATATAGCTGAGTGTCATCAGCATAACAGCCAAAATTAATCCCATGCTGTCTGATAATTTTGCATATATATAGTAAAGAGAATTGGTCCAAGGACTGAACCCTGTGGTACTCCACAAGTGATCCTAGAGTTTGAAGAAGATTTATTATTAACATGAACAAACTGGAATCTGTGATCAACTGTATCAAATGCAGCACTGAGATCTAACAGGACAAGTACAGACACAAGTCCATTATCTGAGGCCATGACAATATCATTAGTGACCTTCATCAGAGCTGTGTCAGTGCTATGATGAGCTCTGAAGCCTGAAGGAAACTCGTCAAATAGGTCATTACTTTGTAAATGTTCACATAGTTGATTAGCAACTACTTTGTCAAGAATTTTAGATAGGAGAAGATTGGATATAGGTCTGTAATGGTCATATAGGTCAACTCATCTTGATCAAGAAAAGGTTTCTTAAGTAAAGGTTTAATAACAGCTACATTAAAAGCCTGTGGTACATATCCATTTACTAAGGATAGATTAATCATGTCTAAAATAGGGCCACTGATCAAAGGGAATACCTACTTAAACAACTTGGTTGGGATTGGTTCTAACACAGGGGTCGGGAACCTTTTTGACTCAGAGAGCCATGAAAGCAAAAAATCTGGAAATTTATTTCAGTGAGAGCCAATAGGGTAGTTCACGCGTGACGTCACATGTGACATCACGCGTCACGACGTCCGCGCTACTTCCGGGTCCCGCTTGTAGGCAAACACAGGACTGTTCTCGCATTCTATCATTACAAAACGGGTGCATTAGAGCGTGCTTTTAGTTAGTTTATTTTCGAAATGTAAACAGTGCCTACGACTTGTTGTGCTCCCGGTTGCACACAGAGGCATTCCAATTCGTTGGATGTACGTTTCTTTCGTTTACCGAAGGACGAAGAAAGACAAAAGAAATGGATATTTTCAATGAAGAAGGACCCAAGCACACGATCCTAGTCGACTGGGGGAGCCATCATACCCCGACAGAATGTGCAGTCTACACTTCATCTCCGGTAAATACAACTTAATTTTGCACTGGTCATTGTTCTACTGAAATAGCGGCGGAGGGGAGTTGGCGATCGCTAGACGGGGCCGGAAGAAGCAGAGCTGCAGTCTGCGGCTCTGCTTCTTCCGGCGGCTGCATTACGCCCTGGTTTACGCGCGCTAGTACTTCTGTGTTTCCGCTGCAACGTTGCCGACACCTTCACCCATTTTAATAAGACAAAAACACCTAAATAATCCTTTGTGAACAATTTTTTTTAACCTACCGGGCGGGTCTTCCTCTCTGCTGATGAGCGGTCTGTGTCCGTGAACATCCATCAATTTTCTGACCCGCTTAATCCCTCAACGGGTTGCGGGGGTTTCTGGTGCCTATGTCGCGATATCAACCATCAACTTACTCTTAAAACTATCTAAAGAAGAAAAATACGTCGAGAACTTGTCGTTTCCTTTGTTTGCGCCCGCCTTCTGCCTTCCAGTCCGGCGCGCATGCGCGAAAAACCCGGATGAAAACAATAGCGGTGATATTTTGTTTTATCTGCGAGCCAGATGAAATTATCAAAAGAGCCATAACTGGCTCGCAAGCCATACGTTCCCGACCCCTGCTCTAACATACAGGTAGAAGGTTTAGATGAAGCTAAAAGTTTAGATAGCTCAGAGAGCTTTACGACTTCTAAACAGTTCAAACACCACGCAGGTTCCTCCAATGCTGCCTCACTTACTGAGGACGAGGTAATCATATTTGGGAGGATGCCAATTATTTTATTTTTATTGGAATCAATTTTATTTATGAAGAATCCCATAAAGTCATTACTGCTAAGAGCTAAGGGAATGGATGGATCAATGGAGCTGTGACTCTGGGTAAGTTTGGCAACTGTACTGAAGAGAAATCCAGGATTATTTTTATTCTCCTCAAGTAATGATGAAAAATATGCTGCTCTAACTCTGCGAAGGGTCTTTTTATATAACAGTAGACTGTTTTTCCAGATTAGGTAAGATTTCTCTAGGTGTGTAGAGCGCCATTTTCTCTCCAATTTCCTAACATTGTGCTTCAAGGAATGCAGCTCTAAATTAAACCAGGTAGCCAGCTTCCTGTGAATAATCACCTCTTTTCTCAAGGGAGCTACATTGTCTAATGCAAAATGCAATGAGGAAGTCACCCAGTAAACAAAGGCAGAAAGAAGAAGAAGAAGAAACAACATTGCTGCCATCTGCAGGGCATTTCTGCAATACTGAGGATATTAAAAGGGGAACAGACTCTTTAAAGTTTGATACAGCATTATCCAATTCCCCTTCTGCATTTCCTCCCATACCTAGGCCTTAGAGGGGGTGGGGGTGGGGGGGAGCAGATGCTCTGTTTCTTTTATATTTCGGGTGGAATAAAGTCTGGTTTTGGCAATCAGTACGATCTATAAGCTTTGGAGTTTGACCCCAGATCAAGTCGCTCTTCTCTACCATATTAAGTTAGAGCTTGGAGTGGCAATCAAATAAACAAAAACACAAAGACAAACTTTAAAAGTCGCGTGACTCCAGTAGATTCAGGTCTCCGCACCACTATCTTTACATCAAGGATTTAATCCATCATATAAGGATTTCATTTAATCATACAAATAACTTCTAACATCTAAAAAAGAATATTCTGTTCTTTATCTGTCACCAGTTGTTATGCTTATGGATTACCTTTTAGTTCTAAGCATTGCTTCAACATGTAACTTCATTCTTGTGTATTACTGCTTTAATGTGTCTTCTGTCAGGATGCAGAGCAATGGGAGAAACTCAGCAATACAACTGGAAATGCATGTTCACTGCTCTCTGACATCACACACAAACCACTGGCTCCAGTCCTGCCTGGAGTCCGAGGTTATGTCTTGGGACATGTCAACGAGACAACGGTCAGCGACATAATCCACGCTACATTACATTACCAAGGTACAAGATGGGAGTATGTGTGTGTGTGTGTATGGGTGGTTGGGTGGGGGGGGGTTAGGGGATGTGTGGGGAGGGCTATGAATAAATAATATAAATATATATTTTTTTCTGAAAATATTTTCTACGGGCTAATTTACATTCATTCATTTCTCTTCTGTTTTCTTATTCACATAACCTTTATTTTATACATGTAAAACAGTGATCATCGTGAATATAATGGTAAATGGCATGTACAGCGCTTTAACTGGTCCCACAACCCCAAGCGCTGTACACTCCAATCAGTCATTCACCCATTCACACCCTGACGATGGTGAGCCATGCTAGTAGCCACAGCTTCCCTGGGGAAGACTGACAGGCAAGGCTGCCATACATGGGCGCCACCGGGCCCTCTGACCACCATCAGAAGTTAATGCGGTGAATTGTCTTGCCCAAAGACACAATGACTGAAACAGTCAGAGTGGGGGATTGAACTGGCAACCCACCAATTGCAGGACGAACTCCTGTGCCATTGCCACCCCTTAATCACAATTATTGCTGTTTGAACGTAGAATGCGTCTGAAAGGCTAAATAAGCTCAAATATGAAAGCTTAGCGAAAAGAACTGAATTATTTACTGTATCGAATGCTTTTCTAAGGTCCAGAAATACTTCTCCTACAACACCACCCAAATTTAGAGATTGCAATGGTTACCGCTGGGAAACCTGTAATTCAGCCAGACACAGAGTTACGTAAAAAGATGTTTATTGAAAAAGCGAAAAACAGACCAGGAGATGCAGGTGTTACCAGCCTTGAGTTGTTGGAGTAGACGAGAACTGAAAAAAAACACAGCGACAGGGCATGAGAAGTGCTGTGAAATGAAATGAAATGAAATGAAATGTGAAATAAATGATCTGGCAGTGAGTGGGTCAGTGAGGCAGGTGTATGAAGGCAGGTGAACAGAGGTCAAACTAATTAGTGACAACAGGTGGAAATGATCTGGGCAGATGACTGGGCTGACTGGAGACTGAAGTGTGGACAGGGAGGTGATAGTGGCTGTTTGCTAAGGGGAGTGGAAACTAATTAGTCCAGAACAAAGCAAACAAAAACCTAAATCATGAAAATACCCCCTCCTCAAGGGCAGACACTATACACTCTAAACTAGAAAAACACCCGAAAGTCCACAACCAAAAATAACCCCAAAAAGGGCGAACTAAGTCTCTGGCAGATGTCCCGGAGGCAGACCCCGACGAAGCAGAGTCTCTGGCTTGGTGATGGAGCAGGACCCTTGGCAGGTGTTGATGACTCAAATGAGCACCCCTGAAGAACACCCTGTAATGGACCTGGAGCTTGACATCCGACAGAACCGGGCACTTGTTGTCTTGACGGGGCCTTGGGTGCTGTGGTAGGTGTGTAGGCTCACTGCGAACCTCAGCCACAGCTGGAGGTTGATCCACTTGGAACCCCTCCTTTAAGACCTGTGGTGCCAAGACTGGAGCACTGGCGTGTGTCAGACCCACAGAGACTGGAGCACTGGCGTGCATCACACCCACGGAAACTGGAGCACTGGCTCACAGACTGGAGCAAAGGCATGCGCTGGACCCTCGCAGATTGGAGCAGAGGCGAGTGCAGGACCCTCGCAGACTGTAGCAGAGGCCTGCGCCGGACTCTCACAGACAGGAACATGAACCAAGGTGTCCGCCGGACCCTCACAGACAGGAACAGGAACCGAGGTGTCCACCGGACCCTCAAAGACAGGAACATGTACCGAGGCATCCACCAGACCTACGCAGACAGGAACAGGAACTGAGGTGTCAACCGGACCTTCTGAAACAGGAACAGGAACCGAGGGGTCCATCCTGACGAGGATGGGCACAGAAGAGTCCCCAATAACGTGGACTGGTTCTGTGGCTTGAGGACTGGGCTCAGACTGACCTCTGGTGGCTGACTTCAGAACCGCAGGATGATGGTAAAAAAAATCCTTAATGCTGTTCTATACTCCTCTTCCAGCTTCTTTAATCCTTCCTTTAATACCAGAGAATAATGATGAATCAAGTCCTCTCTAAGCCTCTTGATCATCAGTGAAAAAGATCTAAACCTCTCTTCCACTTTCTCAAATGTAAGGTCAGAGGAACCGGTGGAAGGAGTGCTGAATGGTTCCCCAGGGAGAGACAAAGGAGCGGACCTAACAGGAAATGATAGTGAGAAGGAAGTAGCAGCTGGAGACGCGGTGATCTCCTTCTGACGCCACTGGAGTGGTCCTGGAGAATCGGAACACCGGGACGCTGATTATGCAGCCTGGGCCAGCCATACAGGAGACTCACTGGACTGACTTGAATACTCGGAAGCAGGGTTGACGGGCGGATGTCGGAGCTCATGACTGCAAGAAGGCTGATGACACGGAGCTGACGAATGGTCACGGGTGAGCAGGACCATTTGTACCTGTGGCAACTCCTCCTCTTGTGAAGGAGACAGATACCAGAAAAGGTCAGGACGTAGATCTTGCATCAGCTGAGAATCAACCTCCGTGTAGTAAACAATGCCGCTGTGCAGAGTACAAGTGTCCCTCATAACAGCCAGTCCGGAGCGTAAATGGGTTCATGGTGGCCAGAACCAGGCAAAGAATTAGGGGCATGGTTAAGCGTTCCCTTCAGGCAACTGATTGGGCTCCAACCAGTGTGCAGGTTTGCTGTTTTAAAATATACTAATACCTTTTAAATTGTCTGTGATGTAACTGATAAGTTTATTTTAAACATGGGTTTGATATGTTACTATGGCCGGGAACGTACTGATCACCATTAAGCAGCAGAAGGTGTCCTTTCCATCACAAGTATGAGCAGATGGTCCACGCAGGTGGGATTACTTTCATGTGTTCCAGTTACATTTAAGGTCACATTAGATAAAATTGCAATTTGCCAGGAAACGTGTATTTCCTGGGCTGTGTTATTTCCGCAGGAATATCAATTCAATTCAATTCAATTCAATTTTATTTATATAGCGCCAATTCATGAAACATGTCATCTCGAGGCACTTTACAAAGTCAAATTCAATCATATTATACAGATATAACCAGTATGTCCTCCAGCCACAAGCAGAGCTTTCTAACAAACCCAAACTAAAGACATGTTATTGTTTTGGGACTAAGTGAGAAGGGTGTTAATGTACATATCAGTAAAGTTAGATATCAGTAAAGTTAGATAACATTGAAAAATAGCCAGAGTGATCAAAAACACAGCTCATGTAGTCACGGTATATATATATATATATATATATATATATATATATATATATATATATATATATATATATATAGATAGATATATATATATATATATATAGATATATGTATATATATAGATATATGTGTGTGTGTGTGTATAAGGCATAAACATGACAAATAGCATGATGTAAAAGGTGAGTGCAGGATTTTTGACATGATGAAGGTCCCTATGGAAGAGGAGCGTCAGAGCAGGAGGGGTGCTATAAAAGGTTAATAATAATAAGGTTTAATAACAGCTACCTTACAAGCTGTAAGTAAACATCCCTTTACTATAGTTAGATTAAACATATCTAAATTTGGGCAGTGATCAAAGGGAATGCTTCCTTAAATAATATTGTTTGGATTGGATCTCACATACAAGATGAAGGTTTAAATAAGCTAATCTTTTAGATAACTCAATTGGATCAAAACAGTCCAAACACAGATCAGGTTCTAAAATACCTCTAGTGCTTACATACTTAGTGTAGATGAAGCAATCATATTTGAGAAGATGTCAATGATTTTATTTTCAGTCTAATCAATTTTATTTATTAAGAATCACATAGAATTAATACTGCTGAGAGCTGACGGAATGGATAGATCAATAGAGCTATCACTATTGTTGTGAAATTACATGTTTTTAAGTTATTTAGTGTTGATCAAATAACCCTCTGTCTGTTGAATGGTGAATAACAGCCCAATTGGCTGATAGTTGAAAGAATGATTCAAGACCTGGCATTCTTCTTACAGCAAAATCTACATTCATATGGAATAAATGAGTAACAACCTCTCTCCAAGTATAAGAATGTATTTACAGAAATAAAAGCCCATCCAGGCAACACCATTATATGATGTTTACCTGTATTAACAATATATTTTAATCAACAAATTCTCTGTACTAGGCTATTGTAACTTAACTAAAAATACTAAGCAAAATTAAGATTAAAGAAACTAAGGAACTACTGTAGGTACACACAAAAGGACAAATAAAAATCGTTGAAAACTATCACCGTAAGAATGATTCAGTAAATTTAGAATTCACTGACGATATATGTCAGGGAACCAAAGTTCATCTTAAAGGATACGGAATGAGGTTACATTAGCTTAACTAATTTAAAACAACATATGGTGTGTTTACATATTCACAGTGCAACTCCGATTCAGATAAAGATTATTTGAAGAAATAACATTTTAAAGAATGATTTGCTAAATGAAAATTGATAACTTTTAGGAAAATTGAGTTTAATTAATGTTATTATTTCTACAGAAGTGAATATGATTGGAATTGGTAACTTGAGAAGGTAGAGGGCGCTGAAAGAGGACAATGATGACAAAGTATGTTAGGGCACATCCTGGTCACATAGCCTTCAGCTTGATGGGTTTCTCTTAAGTTAAACAAAATACTCTTAAATCAACACTAATGTTCTGTATTCAGGGTATAGTAACACTCATAGCACTATCAGATGCTAGTGGAGTGAAACGAAAACAATCTAAACCAAACCGTAATTATGTTTAATTTGCTAGTAGCAAGTTATTAACATGATAATAGTGGCTAATGCTAGTGGACATTCTGAGCTTATTCAAAAGGCCTTTTAAGCTATATTCGATGTAATGAGAGGACTGGAACCAGAAACATTAATGTTCCATTGCTGTATAAAACCCCTTATGGAAGTAAAGTTTGTCACACCCAAAACACATCGGCATAGCTTTGTTTCAAAGATCACTTGCAGGTAGCTTAGCCTGTTAGCTCCAGGGGTCTCATTTATAAAACTTTGCGTAGAATCCATACTAAAAGTGTACATACAGCCAAAAAAAAAAAAAATTACGGAGCACAGCAGCAAAAAAAAAAAAAAAGCAGAAAAGAAAAAGAAATTCTGGTTTATAAATCCATGCGCATGCACACCAACATGCCATTTCTGTTATAGATCACAGCTGTAATGTAATGTTTGTATACCTGGATCTGCCTCATGTCCTGCCCTCTACTGACCCAGATTCAACCATAAATGGTCAATGCAAAGCACATCATGAATGTTAAAGTGGATTAAAAATGGTTCATCTTATTTTCATGGGTGAAATGGCAACCATATAGAAAAAGCAAAGAAACTGTAAAAAAAAAAATTCTGAGAAGCTTATTAAATGTGTAAATTATAGGTAAGAGCATAGATGTTGCCAACATTAAAATAACTTGTTAAAAAGTAAACTTTATTGCTGTTTTAATCCAAGCAAATGATAACTGGAGTGGCTGGTGGTAGGCGGAACAGGCAGGGAGATAACTGGAGTGGCTGGTGGTAGGCGGAACAGGCAGGGAGATAACTGGAGTGGCTGGTGGTAGGTGGAACAGGCAGGGAGATAACTGGAGTGGCTGGTGGTGGCTGAAGGCAGGAATGAAGAAGGACAAATTGACCAAATGCTGCAGGCAGAGAAAATTTTGACTAGACAATGCAGGCAGGGAAAGACTTGATCAGACGATGCAGGCAGAGACAGATTTGATGAGAAGATGCAGCCAATGAGTTCCCAGCAAGGGCCGAGTGAGACACGGAATCCCCAAGAGCAATCTGAACCAGGCGGTTCATACAAACATTAGTAAAGCATAGTGAGGGCAGGCGAGAGTATGTCCATGGGATCAGCAGACTGAGAGACACAATCGCTGGGGAAAAGCACATGCAAGCAGCGAGACAAGATGAGACGAGTGATAAGTGAGGCAGCTATATAAAGGTAGAGTCCCAGGTGCAATGGCTTGATAATCAATGGCAGCAGCAGGTGGTGCTAATAAGGGTAATGAGTTGTGGCTGAGATGAGTGGAGCATGGAGTGAGAATGATCAGCCCAAAATAAAAGGCCCCAGGTCAACCTCAATCAAACCTTAAAAACACTGAAATGCATTAAAAGTAAACTGTTTTAAATTACTTCTAACTTTTCCTTCTCTTCTCTGCCAAACCTCTGCCTTTGTGTCCTGTTGTGGCGATAGTGCATCTAGTTGCAATGAAGGGAATAAAGTTGAACGCAAGCTGTTTGGGCCAGCGGCAAGGAAGCAGCTGCCCTTACTGTCCTTTATTGCGGGGACTTTGGACACTTCTCTATGGCCTCTATGGCAGTAGGAAACTCGGCACTGCAGGGAACTATGCAGGGCTTATCTAGCAGGGCTGTGTTCATGTCACAGTTTGATCTGTTCTCAGTTTTCCCAGCCTACCCTGAATGCACCATTTACCCTCTGCTGGATTACCTCAAGTGCTTGCACCTGTCTGTTTTATTGCCTATTTAGCTCTTGGATTCTCTCCAGTCTCCTGCCATATCATGTGCAACCCTGACTCAGCTTGCATGTCAACTGTTTTCACAGTTATTCACCTGCCTTCCTGTAATGAAACCTGGACTGTTTCTGACCCTGCAAAGTTATTGCCTTCTTGGAGTTTGTAAGTTGTTGGCCTACTTGGCTTGCTTTGTGGTGTATGACACCTGCTTTCTCTCTTGAATAATCTTTTGGATTCTGGATTTTGGGATTCTGACTTTTGGTCCTGGATTGGACTCTGATTTATTTGGACCAAGTGACTCCTCTTTTCCCCAAGGGGAATTTTACGTTTGTGCCCCGTTCTCTTCTCTCACCACAACTCAGGATTCGTCTGAGCACCTTCAGAGACTGTGGACTCCCAGGCAATCCCCCATTTCCGGCCCCTCCCCCACTTCCGGAATTCACACGCACCCCCTTCCCACTTTAATCATTATTATTATTGTTGTATTAATTGTTCTTTTTTAAAATTTGATTATTATTGTTTACATTTATATTATTATTATATTTATTATTATTATATTTATTATTATTATTATATTTATTATTATTATTATTATTATTGTAATTATTCTCCTTTTTATTATTAACATTCTTGATATTATTATTACTACTATCATTTTCATTTATATTATTGTAATTATTTAAAGTTATTTCCAATTATTTAATTCCGTTATGCACATCTGATTTTGAATACTTGAAGGCTGCAGGATAGAAGACTTTACTCTTTAGAATAAAAATAAACCTATACAAACAATAAACAGTTTAGACGCATAAACGTCTTGCCCATCCGGAATCTGTAAATAAAAAAAAAACAAATACCATTTTTTTCGTGCAAACTCTGTTCGCTCAGCCAGAATCCTGCAATGGAATCCATCACTTCTCACCTCTAAGCAGTGAGCGGTTGAACTCAGTTACTGACCGCTCATCAGTGCAGCTTGTGTCTCTCCTCGCTTACGGTTATACAGTCCTGCTCACCATTATTGGCACCCCTGAAGTTTAAGTACATATAATGGAATATTTCCTAAAGGAAATTCATTAAGTGAAACAACATTTTACTGCTGATAGCTTGTGCTTGATGCAAAACAGCAAATGATAAAAAGCATTTAAAAAAAATCACTATGAGGAAAACAAAGAAAAACATAATGTTTACCCTGTCAATGGTATTGGCACCCTTTGCTGCAAATCAGTATCAAAACCCAATTCGGCTCACCTGTTGCAAATCACAAATGAAGATCACTTGTGATGAACTGCCTTCACACATGCGACATTAATTAACCAATGAATGATCATGTTGGTGCTTTAAAAGGCACCTGTTAGTCCATCTTCACATGTGACAATTGCAAAGACAAAGGAGCTGTCTGAGCACACCACAAATTCTATTATTTGTAAGCACAAGAACTCCAAAGGGTATAAAGCCATCTCCAAAGACCTTGGTATCCCTGTTTCAACGGTACATCATGTTATTAAGAAGTTTTCCAGGCATGGAACTGTCAAGATCCTCCCTGGACGTGGGGGGAAGAGAAAACTTGATGACAGAAGTCTTCGACTGTTGGTGCGAATGGTGGAAAAAACACTACGTCACACATCTAAAGACCTAAAGACCAACCTGGAGCAGTCTGGTGTGATTATTTCAGCAAGTACCATACGCCGCACACTAAACAAAGTGGGGCTTTATGGGTGGAGGCCAAGGAAGACCCCATTGCTAAAGAAAAGACATAAAAAAAGAACAACTGATCTTCGCAAAAGAGAACATGGACAAACCTCAAGCCTTCTTGGACAACATTTTATGGACAGATGAAACAAAAGTGGAGCTTTTCGGTAATTCACACAAACAGTATTTTTACAGATGGCGCAATGAAGCCTTTAAAGAAAATAACACCCTACCAACAATCAAGCATGGTGGAGGATCCATAATGCTGTGGGGCTGCTTTGCGGCATCTGGTACTGGAGGCCTTGACCGTATCACAGGCATCATGAAATCAGAAGATTATCAAGAAATTATAGAGCGAAATGTCTTGCCCAGTGTAAGAAAACTTGGTTTGAGGCGAAGATCCTGGGTCTTCCAGCAAGATAATGACCCAAAGCACACCTCCAAAAGCACGCAGGCATGGTTGAAAGGGAAAAAATGGACTGTTTTAAAATGGCCAGCAATGAGTCCTGATCTCAATCCAATTGAAAATCTTTGGGTAGAGCTGAAATCTGCCATTGGAGCTTGAGCAGATTGCAAAAGAAGAGTGGGAGAAAATGCCACCCAAGAAGTCCAAGAAGCTTATAGATGAATATAAGAAACGTTTGGAGGCTGTCATTGCTGCCAAAGGCTGTGCAACCAAATATTAGGGAGGGGTGTCAATATTAGTGCACATGCTGGTTTTCTGTTTTGTCCTTTGGAATTAAAATATTTGTGTTGAAATGGCAACCGTCTTTCTTAAATTACTTTGGACCTCAAATTAAAAGATCCTGCTGATATAAGTTTTGAACATTTCCATTTATTTCTGAAGATATTCAGTCAGCTATGCAAAACATGAAGGGGTGCCAATAATGTTGAGCAGGACTTTATGCATACTGAGCAGAGGTCTTAAAGAGACAAAACAAAATCCGTCCATACACAGCCGGCCACTTTCTCGCTGTCAGGTTCATAAATTGACTCGGTCAGAACCCGGTTAAAAGCAATACTCTGATTGTTCAAAGCTCCCGCGCGTGAGAAGGAATCTTTCACTCCTCCCCTCTAACGGATAATTGATTAACCTCATACTTACCAGGGTTGATAAATGCTGCAAAGAACACAATCCGTCCATACACAGCCAGCCACTTTCTCGCTGTCAGGTTCATAAATTTACTCGGTGAGGAACCGGTTAAAAACAATACCCCATAGACACATAAGGATATACCCTTCAGTCACTTTTTAATTGACGGATGATTAATGACCCTAATCATTTCCGGTTTCCCTTGATTTCCGGTCCCCTCCCCCATTTCCGGTCCCCTCCCCCACTCCTGGAATCCGCTCCCCTCCCCCATTTCCGATCCCCTCCCCCACTCCAGGAATCCGTACCCCTCCCCCATTTCCGGTCCCCTCCCCCACTCTAGGAATTCGAAACTGACACAGATTCAACAAATAGGATCTTCTCACCAACATAGCAATCAAAGACGGGGGTTACCGCGCAAGTCTGAGATAAGCTCAATATAAAACAACTCCGGTTATTTTTCTGCTTAACGCATGGCGTGACAAGATGATAGCAGAACGGATGTCAACGCTGTTTCGCGATTGTCACAACTGGAGAGACGTATTGGGGGTCAAGAAAGTGATAGCTTTTTAGACCCGCCCTCCTCGCAAGAGCCGATACCGCCCCCCCCCCCCCCTTCAACGTTAACCACACCCCTTCTCAGTATAAAAAAACAACCGGGCAGACTGATCGGGACCTCCATGCAACTTCACTGACCAGACTTTTAGCATCTGAAACCATGAACAACTACGCGGTTGAAAGAACTACAGCTTCAACATCACCGCAGGATGGCTCCCCGGACAGCGACAAATTCTTTCCGGGACCGTACCACCCTCCTTTCCCCTCGCCAACCCCTGAATCCTCTTCCGAACTCGACAGCGACAGTGAGAGTCTCCTCACATCGCTGCAGAGGCATACCGTCTACTGGTCCAGGCCCCCTGGAGGTGTCAAACTACGGCCCGAGTACTTTGTTTTACGGGATGAGAATTCCACGCTTCCAAACACACTTCCAGCAGGCTTCCAGCCATGCCGTCTCTGTCAGAGACCCAGGTGGAAGATTCACAAGTGCTGAATCTTCCACCCTCCCCGGACTGTTCTCAGTCTGAGTACTCACAGCTCCAGGACTCAGAACTTCCCTCCGGCCAAGGAGATCCAGCCTCCCCAGACCCTTCTCAACCCGAGGATACGCAGCTTCCATCCAGCCAAGCAGAGACTCTCACCGGAGCGGATGAATACGACGGGTGGATTCGCTTCGGCTTCATCAAAGCTGTGAAAACTGTGGTGCATCATCTTCTGTACAATGCCATTGAAAAGTACATGCATGATAAGTGGAACAGATGTAGCACGGGCCGTCCTAGTTTGAGAGACCCTGAACGTTGGGAGCATCTTGAGGATGGGTTCTTTGAAAGCAATTACTATCGTGTAATGCCTGTGCTTTGTAACGCACGTTTCATCGATGCCGTTCAACAGTTTCTAGCCGCTCGCAACATCCATCAAGACAACGGCACAGTCAGCGCAGTTGCATAAGCTTACTTGTACGAATTGACGCTGGTCAAGCAGGTGTATGATCCTATCAATAAGGTGTTTGATCAGGTGATTCAAGAAAGCTCTGAATTCAGAGATCAGCTTCTAGCCGCCTCGCAGTACTGGAGGGGATGCTGAAAACCAGTGCATGCATGTTTTCTCATATCTTTCTTTAATATATATTATATGAGTCTTCTCTACAATGAGCTTGTGATATATGAAATAAGTGTTTTTTTACAATGAGTTTGTGATATATTACAGTAGTGTTTTTTACAATAAGTTTGTGATATATTAAAGTAGTATTTCCTACAATTAGTTTGTGATATATGAAATGATTGTTGTTTACAATGAGTTTGTGATATAATAAACAAATGTAATTTCTTTCCTCACTCCTTATGTTAATAAAAAATATATAAAACCCAACTACATTCTTTCTACACTTTTCTTTCAACTAGAAAAAAAAATCTGTTACAGCCATGGCGTGGGAAGTAAAATGGCACCACTCGTCATTCTTGTAAATGTAACGGTGTTATGAAACTCCAAATGGCTAGCTAGGAGCACCATGTATTTGTTATATGTTAAGCAGCAAACTTGCAGGCTGTACCCTGTCTTTCTGAGTTACCACCCTTAGATTGGTGGTGTCTAAACTTTTCCACCCCACCAGTCAAAACGGTCAAGTGGAAATTACTCACGGGCTGCAAAATTGTATTTGAAACTGTACAAGAAAACCGAGTTGTATGTAATCTGTGTCCATCTACCTCTAGTTTTGAGTTTCAAGCTAAATTTGTGCCATTCTTGAATTGAGGTTGAAGAGAAATTCTTTTTAAATGGCCCCTGGAAATAGTTTAGGCACTCCTGCTTTGGGCCGTTGCCTACTAGGCAATCCCGTGGAGGCGTTGTGGACAACTAAGATAACATCCGCAGGTATTATAATCACATCACATGTCCTCAGCCACGCTTCTCCCCTTGCGCCTGTTCTCCGTCTCACTCAGCGGAGTTACAAAAGAGAAGCCGGCATGCACCTATGTAAAACCCAGTAAAATACATTAATAACAGCTTTTATCTGCAGCTCATTTTTCCATTGTCTGCCTAGAGAGCTTATCTCTAAAAATTCAAAAAATCCCCGAGCCTATCGTTCCACTTCCCGCGTTACTCTACAAAGAGCAGAATAACTTAAGGGAATATTGTTTTGCACAACATGATATCTAGTGAAAACTTCAGTTTTAAAAGAAGAAATAACTTAATATAAGCAGGTCTAGAAATCAGTGAAGAGCCTGGTGCAAAGTCTTAAAAGCAGCATCTCTACATGTGTGACAGCTATCCCGCCCCACAAGCACATAAGGGTATCAGATATTAATTGAAGCACAACTTCTCTTTTACCAGAGAGATGTAAAAGTGGGGTGGAGAACATGACAGGACACGTGACATCTGTGTTTTTAATGTTGATTTCAGAAGTCTTCCTGTTGCAAAACATTACCGTTGTTAATTATGAATATAGGCTAAATATATTTTCCTTTCATTACTTAAAGTCTGAAAACATTACATATCTTTTTTTTCTAATACCAACTACTTTTTATGCAAATATGATAATTTTGTTAGTAGTTTATAAGATAAAACCAATCAAGCAAATACTTCTAAGTAGTGTATAAACATGTTGAAGAACTTTTGCAACAGTATATTTCTTTTCTAAAATGAAAATTGGTAGAAACTGTCATGGTTTAGTTTTTGGTCCGGCTTTTTTCCTGTTTTTTTTTTTTTTTTAGTTCCTCCTCTCACTCAGCTCACCCTCCAGGTTTGTGAGGGTAATTATATTTCTGATTTATTTTTAGTTTAAAACGGCAACCCCTTAGGGAAGTTAGTCCAGTACTATTTTCTATTATGATAAACCTGACATAGGAAAATCACTTTTTGCAGATGACGGGGCAATTTGGAAAAGAGGAAGGAATATGTTGTAAAGAAAGTTCAGGATGCTATTGATTTTAGTGGAAGATTGGTCTTTGAAATGGGGATTTAAGTTATCTGTTGAGAAATCTCAATGCTTTTCACGAGAAAGAAAGTCAAATTTGTCTGAAATTGTATAAACAAAGATTAGAAAGGGTAAACATTTTTAAATTCTTGGGGTTTGATAGTTTGCTTACGTGGAAACTATTCAATACTAAGAAAGTATTGAATATTATGAGGTGTTTAACAGGAGGTATATGGGGAGCTGATCGTATGGCGTTGAAAAATGTATATATTGCATTAGTTAGATCAGTTCTACATTACGGTTTTTATTGTTTTTGATTCGGTTCATCTTTAAAAAGGTTGGACATAATTCGGGCTCAAGTGTTGAGAATATGTTGTGGAGCAGTAAAATCAAGGTTAGAGAAATGCCATTAAGTCTTAGAAGGAAACAGTTGAGGGCAAATTATTGGGCTAATTTACAAAGTCAAAAAGAAACACATCTAACAATAAAAATACTAACTGAAAGTTGGGAAAGTAGTAAAATTAAAATGGAGGTATTTAGTAAGGGAATTATTCAGATAATTGAGGAGTTAGGAATCAATAATTGGGCCGTTAGTCTACCTTAATGCCGGCTATACCATCAACTAGCGTTGATCTTTCTTTATTAAAAAAGATTAGTTTAAGCAATAACGTGTTAAGTATACAAGCTTATGTGAACACTTTGATACATGAGAGATATGGGTATTATGTACATGTATTCACGGATGGGTAAAAAAATCCAGAGAATGGAAAAACAAGCTGTGCTTTTGACATTCCTGAATTAAAAGTTAAGGTGTTTAAAACTGATTATTTGTCGGTTTATGCAGCATATATTACAAATACTCAAATCAAAGAATGGATCTAAGGACTGGAACAAGAAGGAATCAAACAACTGAACATTACAAATATCTTCTCAAATAAATCCGGAAAGATGGTGCTTAAGATCATGTCATCTTATCTACAACAAACTGGACTAAAACTAACGATTTAAGGAAAAGTAACTAAAGATCAAGTAGGCGGTGATAATGCACAATTTGATTGCAAGACACCAGTAAAAAAAGAAGAAGCTCACCCTCCACTCCCTCAGCAATCTGTCACACCTGTTGGGCACTAATTAGTCAGAACTCCAAGTAAAAGTATAGGTACCTCTCCAAAATATGACTTTGGTAAAAGTCCAAGTCACTGACTGAAATGTTACTTGAGTAAAAGTATCTGAAATGTCTTGTACTTACGTATGAATATTACTGTAAAATAGATGTACTCAAGTAATGTAATAAAAAGTAAAACCAAGGAAATGCAGTTTGAATGACATTTTTAGACTTTAGTAAACTTTAAAAGTCAAATTCACTTGAAATAATATAAACAGCCAAGTGCAGGAGAAATTACACAGAAAACTGTCTGAACTTTCTTCAAGTAAGGTCAGTGCTATATACTTTAAAATTGTACACAACCAAGTGCAGGTAAAATTTAGACTAGGGGGTGTATACTAAGAACATAGTTAATTGATAAACCAGTTCCAGCCAACCTACAGGAAGTGGTAAACTTGTTAATAGATACACCTGCAGGTTATCATTGAGTTAAGAAAACTCTCTGCTATTAGATGCTTTACCTATACCACAAAGTTAATTTAACCTGCTTTACCACTGAACCAGCTTCTTATCCTGTTGGTGGTGATGAACAAGCCCAGGCACGTCCCGACTTTGTCGCAGTCAATCAGTAGGTGGGGTCAAAACAATTGCGAGTCTGCCTGTGATTCCGAACGGGAATCACCGGCGAGTCTCTCTTAAACCAAACATTGAAAATGTATTGGAGTAAAAGTATGCAATTAAGTTCAGAAATATAGTGAAGTAAAAGTTATCAAAAAAATTTATACCCGAGAAAAGTACAAAGTTCTCCAAAATATACTTAAGTACAGTAGTGAAGTATTTTTATTTCGTTACTATACAACACTGGTTAAAATTGTAAGTCTAATCTTGTTTTGGACACTGTTGTCGATGCTGAATTCCAGGGGTAGAGAGACACTAGAATTTCATAAATTTAAAATCATGGCTAGTGCTGATAAATACTTATGAGTCAAGTCACTTTTAAAAAGCAGAGATTTGGAACGTTGTATATATTTAAAAGCATTAATAACTGAATTTGCATTGCCAAAGGGATCAGAAAGAAAAAGTCTGAAATAAGATAGTAACCTATGTATCAATGAGACACATTGTACTCCCTGGGAGCCATTTTGCTTGGTATTTTGGTAATTTCTTTGTTAAAGTTTTAATTTGCTTTAATTTTTTGCATTCCCGGTGATTAACTACATTCAAGGTAGTTCTGAAAAATAAATTTAAAGAAGGAGATGTTTCTCCGAGTGATAGCCCGTCAGTTTAGGCTGACGACCATGTCCTGGTAAGGGTATGCCCCTCTCTTTCCGATTTCAATTGAACAATAAGCTTTGTGTTGACTAGAATTTAGTAATTTCTTTTTATCTTGGAATATCAGGCCCTGAATACAAATGCAGTCCACACTTTTCAGATTTGCATTTGAAAACCACTTTTTAAACCACAGATTATTTTCTTTTCACATTACAATATGCACTACTTTGTACGAGTCAATGTCATAAAATACCAATGAAATACACTGACATTTGTAATCATAATTTGACAAAATGCAAAACAGTTCAAGTAGTACAAATGCCTTTGCATCCATTGTACATTTCTATTTATATATGGTTCTTGCTTATCCAAATTGCCTTTGCCTCTTATACCTTTCAATTTGTAAATTCTTTTTGAGACAATCGCAAAATAAGAGGTGATTTTTCAGGGTTATCTGCCTTTAGAAATAACACTGTAAAAGATATGAGATGGCAGAGTAAGCTTATCCTTCATTTGCACATAAGTGCTTGTGGCCTTAGTAATACCAGACCTATGCTACCTTCCATCTTTACTCAGAAGTCAAATGTCTGATTTTTACAGATAGAGGAGAGGAGTCAACTGGGGTAATTTAAATGTCTGATCCAGACGCCTTTAAGGGGCCTTTATTTGGAGGTTTCCCGGGCACATCCTACACTGCAAATCCGACCTTTATGACATATTATATATTGAAAGAGTCTTTAGTCCCATTTAAAGTGTTACACTGGCCAGATCAGACTAACACTGAAAATACTGGTGGGCTGGAAAACTAACACCGCATCCTGTATGCACCATGCCCACTGTGAAACATGGTGGTGGCAGCTTTTCCACATAGTTTTTTTCTGCCTTTATCTGTCTTGAATCCCAACGATCTCAATCTGTTGCAATGCAACACAAACTCGGAATAATGAGTGTGTAAACATCGGCCATTTCTTCCTCTGCAAATAGGTGTTCTTGCCTATTCTTATACAGCTTTGATTCGTTTTGTATTGTTCACACTACTTCTACGTTTGCTCGCTGTATTGTTAAAACAAATTCCTCGTAAAATACGAATTGGCAACAAATCTCACTCAGACTCTGCTCTGTGACACAGATGACCGGCATTAGTTCAAAGTTAGTTTTTTAATCATTTCAGATGAAGCTCAGGTGTTCAGATGTTGTCACCTACACCAACCTGCACAGCAGCACATGCTCAACACGTATTGTGCTCTTTACATATAAATGTTTGCAAGGTAAAATACTTGGTGATGATAACTGGTCATTCAAACTTGCTTAAAATAAGAGTTATGGTATTGTAAAATGCAATATATACAATAATTTCCTATTTGCCCACGCTTCTGTGTGCATTTCTTCAGTCAAGTTGTGTCCAGTTAAGTTGGCTTTGAATGTAGAGTTTATCATCTGTGTTAAAATTGTTGTTTCATACATCTAGCTTTAAATTTCAGTGATTCTTGCTTGGAAGGTGGTTTCATTAGTTCTTTCTTTTTTCCAACTGTAACTAAAAAGAGTGAAATACTTACATTACTTTATACAAAAACACAAAATGTGTTTCCGTTGCTGCTTGTTGTGAATTCAGATTTGAGGTCTTGCTTTTGTGTACGACTAGAGAAGGCTGGGGCTTTCTATCCGGGGTCATATTTAGTTGGGGGGAGCTTAGGTCAAATCAACTGGTTTGAAAGTGGCTTTTTCTTGTTGAATGATGGCAGTAATTGTCTAAACTTCTTCTTTTACTCGACAAAACTGCTGACAAACACAAAATTGTTGGATTTTGTTGTGAAATCAAAGGTAGCCGCAGAACACCAGACTCTCTAACAGCTAAACCAGTGTTGTAAAACCCCTAAAGCTACATCTCCGCTGCAGGATCCGGGGCTAAATGGCTAAAAGTGGGTAGAAACGGACCCCTGGTAGGAAGGCAGAGTTTTAAGGATGAACCCTGAGCTAAAGGTGGAGTTTTGTGGAGGATGGAAGTTTCTCTTAGTTTTCATTCAGTTTACAAACACAACTAGACCCAGCAACCCTCTGTGAATGCCGCTGTTTTATAGAGTTTGCATTCAACCGCTTTGATAAAATCTACAAATCATTGGCGTAAATGTTTAATCAAATGAAGCTTGAACGTCCACTTTGAGCTTCACCACAGATATGCCAACGGTAGCAATCTTCTGACTTTTTAAGAGATTTTAACCTGTAAAGTTAGCATATTTTCAGCATTTATGCTCTGAAGTACGGATGAAATGGATCACAATCCCCCAGGACTGTTGATTATTCACCGTCTTTACAGAGCAGCGCCGGATTAAGGAAAAATCAGTGCAGTTCACGCTTAATGACAACAAATGAATAGGCCTACGTTCATGTAGGGCTTCAGCCAGATTGATAGTGTTAGTAAAATTGTATCGTATGTCGATTTATGGAAAAATATCAAATTAAAACCTGAAAACCTGAGTCTTTTTTCTTCTTTCTAAAGTTGTATTTTGTAGTTATAAGAACCCAACATACATTACGAGTGGGGATAGTAACTTTAGCCTCCCTATACTTGCAGCTGAGCGACAAATAATTTAGCTAATTTTACAAGTAAAGTGAGGACTTGAATGTAAAATGAGGCACTCACTTTTTTCTGGGCTATGGGCTAAGGTGTCAAATAGGTCAGGGTGTGTGTGTCACTTTACGGCATATATGCTATAAAAACCCACCGGTTATTACTCCTTTAGGATTATCTTGCAGAAAAATATTTTATTGCTTATCAGACTTTGAATCTACTCCAGCTTCCTCCCACAGTCCAAAAACATGACGGTTAGGTTAATTGGCCTCTCTAAATTCTCCTTGTGTGTGAATGGTTGTTTGTCCTGTTTGTCTCTGTGTTGCCCTGTGGCAGACTGCCGACCTGTCCAGGGTGTACCCCGCCTCTTGCCCAGTGAACGCTGGAGATAGGCACCAGTGACCCCTGCCACCCCATGAGGGATTAAGCGGGTCAGAAAATGGATGGACTTTGAATCTGTGTTGGGTAATGAGGATGGATAGTATGAAGTTTATAAGGGGTCTAATTTCAGTGGTTAAAAACCTGCTGAGTTGTTTACGAGCCCCGTTTACGAATGTCACCCAAGTTATTATTTTATAGCATTAACGGTTTGCATTTGGAGGACCTAGTTGCAAGAGACTATGTGCTGAAATTATAAAGGATTGTTCATTTGAAACTGAAATCAGAATAGTTCAAAAGAATATCTGGTATAGTCAGATTTAACAACGGTGACAAAAAAAAATTACGCATCTTTTTGTGCAGTGTTTCTTATCATATAGCCTTTACTTTGTGACATAAAAATGTAATCAACAGTTTATAAAACTTTCAATTAAATTACTCAAATAACTTTTCAGACTACACTGAAATCATTTTTATATAGTTTCATCATTAATGTATTTAAAATTGAAGTCTTTCACACTGTAAGAACGTTAGCTGATATTTAACTGATACATGCATACGGCAGTTACGTGTATTGAAAGCACACCAGGAACAAAGTGATGGTGTGCCTATAATACATTTTCATTAAACAGCGCAAGCCCTGTTTTCACAGGGCATCAATTGATTTGGACAAACTCAAATGACACATGATGTACTTTATTCATCCGAGAATTGGGGAATTATTGAGCAGTAGCGGCATAACATATAGAAATCAAGCTAAACATGAGACCCAAAAATAAAAATATGAAGTGGAAGAGTATCATCTACAAATGTCTATACATTCTTACATCTTATAGTTAAATCCATTTTGCTCTTAGCAGCCCCGTATTACTGACCTACTCAGTTAATGCTTTTAGCTAAGAAAAGACCTTGACGATTCTGATCCAAAGATAAATTGAACGTCTGTAAGAGACTATGGGTTTACCAAAATATATAAATAAAAGGTGAGATATTAAAAAAAAAAAAAACTTTTGAGGTGTAATAGTGTGTGACTTATATTATCAGAAGAATAATAAGAAAGAACATTTTAGCTGCTCCTTTGAAGAAATATTTCATTTAAGATACAAAATTAGAGATTAGTGAGAAAAACTGATTTATTGGTTATACACACATTGGAATCCTAATAAAAAGCATTCAATGTTTAGAAACCTAGTAGGAAAAAGGTTAAATTAGTCAAGATCTGATGAATTAGAACCATATTGTTACAATTTACTTTTGTTTATTTTTATTTAAACGCAATGAATTTTAACGTGCTATCATGGTGAAGCTGACTGCTTTAAGGATGGTAATAGTGGACTTTCTATGTTTTATTCAGTAAACCAGATTTAGAAACAAATCTCTGAAACAGATATGCCGAAATCCTTGGCTCCAAAAAAAAAAAAAACAACAACAAAGAAACAAAACGATACACAGGTAGATTTAATTTACTAATAAATAAGATTTTGTCATGTTACAACCACAACCTTCAATGCATTGTTTGACCCCAAACCCTGCTGCAGTGCTTGTTTCCAAAAGGCTAAAACTTAGTCTCTTCTGACCGAAGCACACAGTTCCAGTCTAAGTCCCAGAACAGTTAGGTTTTCAGTTTGTGATGGTTGCACAGAGTAGTCTTTTTTTCCTACCCTGACTCCCAAGAAGCTGGTTGACGTGTTTTAGAATTTATGGACATATCGATAATAAGACCCATCTTCTGTTCAGCCAAGGTTAAACGTTTTACTCAAATGTCAAAAATGTAAAAATTCAGAAAGAAAGAATTCTGTTTAACAAGAAAACTGTGTTTTAGTATGTGAAGTGTTATATGAATCAACAGTGAGGTAAAATGAGAAGCCCCTGATATCTGCAGCAGATAACTAAGTTCAACTTCATGGAGGTTTAACATAATCAACATCTTGTATTATGTCTTTTCAATTGTGACATTTACAGCAGAGCCTGTAAAAACATTTAGCTTTTCCATGATGATAGCTTGTGTTAAGTTTTCATATTTAATGCAGTTTCTTCATTAAACTCCACAACCGTTTTTCAGCCATTCCTCATAAATTACTTTCATCCATATAACCTTTAGTTATTTTTTAACCTATGTGAGGCAGAACTGAAAAGTGCTTTACAAATAAAGTTTATTTGGTTGATACTGCAGGACAGAGACTAACTTGTAATAACAGAAATCCACTTCCAAAAGAGCCACCCTTTTAATGTATAGTTTATTGAGAAATAGGATATTTGTGCAAAATTGAATGAAGAACAAGAAACAGCAGTAAGCACCATAAAGTTAGCTACAATCATTTTACATTTTTACAATGGTTAATTTTATATGGATTGTGAGCCTTGAAATTATCTAAAAAGGGGAGACAAACATTTCACACATAAATGTCTTTCTCCTTTTCACAGTGTGCTGAAGAGGGATACTTTTCCTTATTGCAGATCTCTTTGTAGCCTTCTGTCTGGGTTAGACCGCTTGCTGTTTTTGGGGGCAAAAACACAAGAATAAAATCATGATTTAAGAAAAATGATTACTCCAATAAACATTAGTAAATATTTTGCCGTGGATTAGGTTGTAGAAGAGCCAGTAATCATGGGAAGGGTTTGATTCTTGGATTTTGTGGTAGAAATAGCCTTTGAAAACAAACAGTATGCACATTAAAAAGAAAAAATGTTGTAAAACGTTTCAATGTAGAAAAGCAAACCAATCTTAATTTTTCAAAAAGGATTTTGCAGCCGTCGGGCGAAAGAAAAAGATGATTTCTGTAACTTTACCCGGACTGAGGGAGGTCTGCTTCACTTCAAGTTCTTCTGAGGACTCCTTCATTATCTAGGAACCAAACAAAGAACCCCACAGAAAGAACACACAAACCACTTATTTTTCATAAGCAATCCATTACAAGGAATATATTGCTAGCTCAGTGTTTCCTCACCTTATAGAACGTTCCCATTTAAAAACCCTAAAAGAATAAAAATAAAATGGTTAAAACAACGTATTAGTATTTTTAAATACTTTAGATACTTTATCTTTATGAAAGTAAATCCTACCGTAGTTCAACGGTGTTAAAAGTACATTTTCTTGCTCCACACCTGTGAGGTCTGAAAAATAATTAAACATATATTGTTACACAGCCGAAAAGCGTAAGGGGGGATTCCCCAAGTGACATTACTACAGTATCACATGATCAGTAGCGTCATTGGGGGGATTCCCCCACCGTATATTCAACATATAACTTAAAAATCGTTAGAATATATTCATTAGAACTTACCAAAGAAGCGTATGCCATGTTGTGGGTTGGAGCTTGCGTTCTGACCCTCGGGATGGATCTGAGCGTTAGTGAGGACCGAAGCTGAAGAGGTTTCTGGCATGATGCCGAGTGATGATTACCTTGCACCGAATGAGCATTTTTATACATTGATACTGAGAGGATGCGTTTACCGAGAGAGTCGTGACTTCCAGCGGTATACTAAGTTTTACCGAGGCCGGATACCCCGACCTGCGCTGAGCAGTGTCTTATTGAGATAAGTTGAAACGCTTCCTGTTCTGCTGACTAACTAACAATGGCCTGGTGTGTGGCGCACTGAGCGGCGATGGTCACTGGTTTATTGAGATAACAGGGAGGTTTCCTGTTCGGCTCCCTAGCTGACCAGGAAGTGTAGTGTCCAACCACTGATCTGCGCTGACCAGAAACTCTGTTGATAAAGATAACAGAGAGGCTCGGTGTTTTTGTTTATTACCTAACAATGAAAGGATGTCATGCTCGTTGAAAGGACGGTTTTGCTGTTGTGTGAAAATGATAAGATAACGCTCTGCACGAATTTGCTGACTGCAAATGCCGGATCGATATTGTCTCCCCTTCCTGTTGCATGCAAACGCAGCACATGTGTTTGACACAGCTCCTCCTCTCTACAGATCTCGTGAAACTTGGGTCGTGATCCAAAAACCTGTGGTCAGTAAGAGAGTGAGCGGCTGCACTATTAAGACGCTTTTTGTCGTGCTTCCAAACTGAATTAATCTTTATATCAGGATTAAAGATTAAGGATTCTCTATTTCAGCGCAATCACAACGGTGCGGGACGGAGGTTTTTTCCACGTAGGATCGGTATTCGGCAAAGCTTACGTAGAGTGTGGCTGGTATGCTGCTGAGCGTTAGATTGAGTGCGAATAAGATACATTAATTGCATGTGTACAACTGAAATAAATAGATATAATTATAAAGTGAATTGTATTATAATTAATATCATCATTTAAAATGGATGGTATGCTGCTGCTAAGCATCAGATTGAGCGTGTCTAAAAATTAAATAACTGAATGTGGATAAAAATTAAATCATTGGATGTGTATAAGATAAATTAAATAACTGGATGTGGATAAACTGAATTAAGTAGTTGGATGTGTATTAAAGGAATCATTAGACATACTTAAATAATCACGATAATAAAGTTAATAACTATATTAATAATAATAATAATATCATATTAATGATAATAATATAATATGGGTAAGGCAGGAAATCAAGGAGGGGCCGGAAATCAAGAGGGGCCAGAAATCGAGGGAGGCCGGAAATCAAGGGAGGCCGGAAATGGGGAGGGGACCGGAAATCAAAGGGGAGACCAGAAATCAAGGGAGACCGGAAATGATTAGGGTCATTAATCACCCGTCAATTAAAAAGTGACAGAAGGGTATATCCTTATGTCTCTCCCCATGTATGGAAGCGTCCCCGCGCAACAGGAAACACAAGGGAGAAGATCTCACCTTGTCTCAATCCCTCAACACAAAAACGGTCTCTGTCTCTCCTTATTATACTTGCTATTCATAAAGAGCTGACACCCTGTCATAAAAAATCTACAGGATGTTGTATTTCACGCCTTTACGCATCCTAAAAAAAACATCTCACAGACAACACAATGCCTGTATTATCAATAATGTATAAATGGCCCCTTCTCCTCCCACCTAATTTAACCCATTTACGGTGACTCCCCCTGAAACATGTCACAAGCGTCTTCTGCACGGGTTGTCAGTAATGCTCAGATTCACGCCGAGGGTCAGAACACAGGCTCCATGCAAACCCCACAACATGGGATATGCTTCTTCGGTAAGTTATCTTTTCTAATTAATATATTCTAACCCTCTGTCTGAGAGTTCTTCACGCGGTTTCTGCTTTTAAGTTATATGTTGAATACATGGTGGGGGAATCCTCTCTATGACATCTTAGGAATCCCCCTTACGATTTCTACAGTGTTACAATATATGTTTAATTATTTTTCAGACCTCACAGGTGTGGAGCAAGAAAATTTAGTTTTAACACCATTGAACTACGGTAGGCCTTACTTTCATTTTAATATATCCGTTTAAAAATACTAATACGTTGTTTAAACCATTTTCTTTTTATTCTTTTAGGGTTTTTAGATGGGAACGTTCTATAAGGTGAGGAAACACTGAGCAAAAACCTAGCAATATAATCCTTGGCTGTAACATGTTGATTTGACCATTTTGAATTTGTAAGGGCTGCCCAACTGGAGCCCACCTATTGCCCATGCTTGGTCTAGCCCATCTACTGCCCACATGAGTGATGTGGGCAGTATATGGGCTGCCCACATGGGTCCCAGCAACACAGCCCACCCTGAGCCCATGCCCAGCTGAAGCCCATCTAGCCCAAGTGAGGCCCACATGGGCCCCACATGGACGTGTTTGCTGGGTTGTAATAAAAAATAAGTGGTTTGTGTGTTCTATCTGTGGGGTTCCTTGTTTGGTTCCTTAGATAATGAAGGAGTCCTCAGAAGAACTTGAAGTGAAACACACCTCCCTCAGTCGGGGCAAAGTTACAGAAATCAGCTTTTTCTTTCGCCCGACGGCTACAAAATCCTTTTTGCTAAATTAAGGTTGGTTTCTTTTCTACATTGAAAAATTAAACGTTTTACAAATTTTTTTTTAAATGTGCATACTGTGTGTTTTCAAAGGGTATTTCTACCACAAAATCCAAAAATGGAACCCTTCCCGATGATTGCTGCCTGCTCTACAACCTAATCGATGGTAAAATATTTACCAATGTCTATTGGAGTAATATTTTTTTTAAATCATGATTTTATTCTTGTGTTTTTGCCCTCCAAAAAACAGCAAGCGGTCTAACCCAGACAGAAGGCTACAAAGAGATCTGCAATAAGGAAAAGTATCCCTCTTCAGCACACTGTGAAAAGGAGAAAGACATTTATGTGTGAAATGTTTGTCTCCCCTTTTTAGATAATTATAACTTTTTCATTCATCGGTAGCATCAAGGCTCACAATCAGTATAAAATTGAGCATTGTAAAAATGAAAAATGATTGTAGCTATTTAACTTTTTGGTGCTTACTGCTGTTTCTTGTTCTTTCTTCATTTAATCTTGCACAAATATCCAGACATTATTTCTCAATTAACTACACATTAAAAGGGTGACTCAAGATTTTGGAAGTGGGTTTCTGTTATTAAAAGTTAGTCTCTGGCCTGCAGTATCAGCCAAATAAACTTTATTTGTAAAGCACTTTTCAGTTCTGCCTCACATAGGTTAGAAAATAACTAAACTAAACTGAGAGAAAAAGGTTATATAGATGAATTAAAGTAATTTATGAGGAATGGCTGAAAAACAGTTGTGGAGTTTATTGAAGAAACTGCATTAAATGTGAAAACTTAACACGAGCTATCATCATGGAAAAGCTAAATGTTTTAACAGGGTCTGCTGTAGATGTCACAATTTAAAAGACATAATACAAGATGTTGATAAAAAAAAAATATATAATGATGTGTTAGGTGATTATGTCAACTTCCATGAAGTTGAACTTAGCTATCTGCTGCAGGTAAGATACCAGGGGCTTCTCATTTTACCTCACTGTTGATTTATATAACACATATAGCACTTCACATACTAAAACGCCGTTTTCTTTTTTAACAGAATCAAATATTCTTTCATTCTGAATTTTTAAAACATTTTTGGCATTTGAGTAAAACGTTTAACCCTGGCTGAGCAGAAGTTGGGTCTTATTATCGATATGTCCATAAATTCTAAAACAAGACAATGATAAAACTGGTGCAGTTTCAAAAGCTTTTACAGTTGGATTTGTCTTTGTCTAGTCTTTGAAACACAGTTTGTAAAGTTTAGTACACCTTGTTTTTCAAACCTAAGGATTGCAGTTTTAGTGCTCTGTTAAACAGTTGTGTGGAGACAGATGAGGTACTAAAATGCCCCATTTCTTAATTCTATAGTGTAGTCTTTGCTGTTCTACTATTTTATATGTGCGCAAAACCTGCAGAAAGGTTTATTGTCCTCTTTATAAATAAAACGTTTTGCTTTGGACATCATGGATATTAGTGTTACAGCAGCATGCAGCTTTGGGTAAGCTCAGACAGGCTTTCTGCCCTTCCTCTGTGAACAGTGAACTCTAGTCACAGCTATACATCTATTGCCAGACAAATAAGGACTTGCCAGACTTTTTAACTTTCCTGCTTATAATAATTAAATTTCATGATACAATCATTAGTCCATCAAATACATGAATGAACAAAGGGGTTTTTGCAATTCCAGATTTTGAAAAACCGAGATTTCAAAACATTGTTTTGCCAGGCAGTTTTTTGCAGCTTCCGTAATATAGTCGCATTTATGGAACTCCAAAAGCCGTTGTAAGTTGGCTAGCATTCATGTGTTGTCAGTTGCATCTGTGCACATTATACACAAAGAAAAGTGGTTAAATAAATTAAATTCCTGTTCATCTTAGCTTTTACAAAAGAGTTTGTCTTGTCACAGAGATTAGTTTGATTTATTAAGTTAGTTGTTAAGATTTACACATACATGTTTATTGTATATAAATATGTGTGTGTGTGTGTGTGTGTGTGTGTGTGTGTGTGTGTGTGTGTGTGTGTGTGTGTGTGTGTATTTATGGATTATATGCAATGTAATGGTTCATAATACATATTTGAAGTTGCGTTCAATGGCTTTAACCTTGCTAGTTTTGGTTTTCCAATATGCTGTTTGAATCCAACAACATTGTGGTTTAGCAGTCATTTGTTAACCTAGTACACTGTGTGTACAATATTCAGTTGCACAAACTACATGTATTTGTAGTTACACTGCATAAAACTGAAAAATCCAGCCAGCAGTAAGATTAAAACAACAAATTATGCTGTGGTAAAGCTTAGAAATGCTTTCGTAAAAGCGGCGGAGTTCAGCTTTCAAAAAAAAAAAGACTGAAAAACAAAGACGAATAACTAATATATGATTGAATTACTTCTGGTGTTAAAAATGGCACGGATGTTTTTTCACCTTTTCTTGTCCCACCTTGCTCATTATTTTATTCGTTAGGCATTGACAACATTTAATTAAAATATTAAATCTAAATCAGATCTAATGCAGTTTTTCATTTTGAGCTAAAAGCAAACTTGTTTCTGTTATAAATTTATCTTTGGATGAATGCACACACAAAACAGAGTTATTTTCTGATAGTTTATTGAAAGAGAGATGATTAGTGGATGAGGAAATCAGAATGAGATGAGAAATGTAGGTGAGAAGAGAAATGTAGATGCAGGGTTGCTGTAGTACAGGGGCAGCAGGAAACCCAGCTGCTAACAGAGGCCTATTGAAGCTCAGATGACGGCAGGAAAATCCAGCGGCTGAAACAGGGAACAAACCAGCAGTGTTGTATAGTAACAAAGTAAAAATACTTCACTACTGTACTTAAGTATATTTTGGAGTACTTTATACTTTTCTCGAGTATATATTTTTTGATTACTTTTACTTTATATATATTTACACTATATTTCTGAACTTAATTGCATACTTTTACTCCAATACATTTTCAATGTTTGGTTAAGTTACTCGTTACAGAGAGAGAGAGAGAGAGCGAGAGAGAGAGCGAGAGAGAGAGAGAGAGACTCACACACGCAAGTGTTTTGACCCCACCTACTGATTGACTGCTACAAAGTCGGGACTTGCCTGGGCTTGTTCATCACCACCAACAGAATAAGAAGCTGGTTCAGTGGTAGGGCAGGTTAAATTAGACTTGTAGTATAGGTAAAGCATCTAATAGCAGAGAGTCCTAATTTTCTTAACTAAATGATAACCTGCAGGTGTATCTATTAGCAGGTTTACCACTTCTTGTAGGTTGGCTGGACCTGGTTTATCAATTAACCATGTTCTTAGTTTACACCCTCTGGTCGAAATTTTGCCTGCACTTGGTTGTGTACACTTTTAAAGTGCATAGCACTGACCTTACTTGAAGAAGGAAAACTGAAAGCTTAGAAAAAGGTATTTTCTGTCTAAACTTCTGTCTTAACTCAAGTAACATTTCAGTCAGTGACTTGGACTTTTACCAAAGTCATATTTTGGAGAGGTACCTATACTTTTATTTGGAGTTCTGACTAATTAGTGCCCAACAGGTGTGACAGATTGCTGAGGGAGTGGAGGGTGAGCTTATTCTTCTTTTTTTTTACTGGCGTCTTGCAGCCAAATGGAGCATTATCGCCACCAACTTGATCTTTAGTTACTTTTCCTTAAATCTTCAGGTTTAGTCCAGTTTGTTGTAGATAAGATGACATGATCCTAAGCACCATCTTTCCGGATTTATTTGAGAAGATATTTGTAATGTCCAGTTGTTTGATTCATTCTTGTTCCAGTCCATTCCTTAGATCCATTCTTTGATTTGAGTATTTAATACACTCAAACAGCACATGTTCCACAGGTTCTGGTTGACTGCACATCTCACACTTTCCCGTTGGATGCTTCCCAATAGTGTAGTGACGCATTTAGCCTCGTGTGGCCTAGTCTAATTCTGCTAAACATCCCCTGTTCTCTCCTGCTCTTCCCCAGAGGCTCTTCTTCCCCCAC
Organism: Fundulus heteroclitus; assembly: GCF_011125445.2. Classification (NCBI taxonomy): domain Eukaryota; kingdom Metazoa; phylum Chordata; class Actinopteri; order Cyprinodontiformes; family Fundulidae; genus Fundulus; species Fundulus heteroclitus. The sequence goes on along the minus strand of NW_023396781.1, from coordinate 224,610 downwards.
TTTTTGCTGCATCTTATATAAATGTCTTCCTTTATTTCCATTATCCCATAATTTTTGCGACTGTACCTTAATTTTGCTTTGTATGTAGGATTTGATTTCTGCTTTGCTAATTGGTACTTCTACCTTATTTATCATCAACCCCTTCTTAGCTACAGAATCTGCCATCTTATTCCCTTGAATGCCACTATGTGCTGGAATCCATAAAAACTGAACATCAATCCCCAGACTACATACTCGGTATAATGATAACACACTTTCTAACATAATATCCTCCCTACATTTAGATGACACACTTTTGAGACTAGCCAATGCTGCACTTGAATCTGAACATATTAGTATTCTCATGGGTTTGACTTCCTCCATCCATTGTAATGCTAACATGATTGCCATCAGTTAATCTTTTAAACACCTTAACTTGCTTGCTTTTTAACAGCTTGTTTTTTCATTCTCTGGATTTTTTGACCCATCCGTGAGTACATGTACATAATACCCATATCTTTCATGTATCAAAGTGTTCACATAAGCTTGTATACTAAACATGTTATTGCTTGAACTAATCTTTTTTTAATAAAGAAAGATCAACACTAGGTTGAGGTAGTAACCATGATGGTATAGTTGGCATTAAGGTAGTTAGACTAACGGCCCAAATATTGATTCCTAACTCCTCAATTATCTGAATAATTCCCTTACTAAATACCTCCTTTTTAATTTTACTACTTTCCCAACTTTCAATTAGTATTCTTTTTGTTAGACGTGTTTCTTTTTGACTTTGTAAATTAGCCCAATAATTTGCTTTCCTTCTAAGACTTAATGGCAAAAACCTCCGCCTGAAGCGCCGATATTGGAGTTGATATTACTGCTCCACAACATATTCTCAACGCTTGAGCATGAATTATGTCTAACCTTTTTAAAGATGAACTAGCGGCTGAATCAAAAACAATATAACCGTAATCTAGAACTATTCTAACTAATGCAATATATACAGATAACTTAACCGCATCAATAGCATCCTGAACTTTCTTTACAACATATTCCTTCCTCTTTCCAAATTGCCCCGTCATCTCCAAAAAGTGATTTTCCTATGTCAGGTTTAACCTTCTTATAAACATCGTTTATCATCATAGAGAATAGTACTGGACTAACAACGCTCCCCTGAGGGGTGCCGTTTTCAACTAAAAATGAATCAGAAATATAATTACCCGCACAAACCTGAAGGGTGAGCTGAGTAAGAGGAGGAACTGAAAAAAACAGGAAAAAAGCCAGACCAAAAACTACACCATGACAGTTTCTATCAAGTTTTATTTTCATTGTAGAACAGAAATATACCGTTGCAAAAGTTCTTCAACTTTTAACATGTTTATACACTATTTAGAAGTATTTGCTTGATTAAAATAGACATTTTTGGTTTTATCTTATGAACTACTAACAAAATGATCATAATTTGCATAAAAATGAAAAGTAGTCGGTATTAGAAAAAAAAGACATGTAGTGTTTTCAGACTTCAAGTAATAAAAGGAAAATATATTTAGCTTATATTCAATTTTAATTAACTAATGTTTTGCAACAGGAAGACTTCTGAAATCAACATTAAAAACACAGATGTCATGTTTCCTGTCATGTTCTCCACCCCACTTTCACATCTCTCTGGTAAAAGAGAAGTTGTGCTTCAATAAGACTAAATAAAGGCTTAATATCTGATACCCTAATGTGCTCGTGGGACGGGATAGCTTCCTCACATGTAAAGATGCTGATTTTAAGACTTTGCACCGGTCTCTTAACTGATTTCCAGATCTGCTTATATGAAATTATTTTTTCTTTTAAAACTTTCACTTTAAAAAGCTATTAAATAAACACCCATTCAAACTGAAGTTTTCATTAGATATCATGTTGTGCAAAACAATATTCCCTTATGTCATTCTGCTCTTTGTAGAGTAACGTTGGAAGTGGAACGATGGAGTCAGGATTTTTAGAAACAGGCCAAATTTATGGACAAGCTCTTTAGGGAGACAATAGAATATGAGCTGCAGATAAAAGCTGTTATTAATTTATTTTACTGGGTTTTACATAGGTGCATGTCGGCTTCTTTTTTGTAACTCCGCTGAGTGAGACGGAGAACAGACGCAGGGGGAGAAGCGCGGCTGAGGACATGTGTTGTGATTATAATATCTGCGGATGTTATCTTAGTTGTGCACTCCGCCTCCAGGGGTTTTTCTAGTAGACAACGGCCCAAGGCAGGAGTGCCTAAACTATTTCCAGGGGCCATTTGAAAAGAGTTTCTCTTCAACCTCAATTAAAGAATGGCACAAAATTACCTCGAAACAAACAAGTTTAGACACCACCAATCTAAGGGGAGGGTGGTAACTCGGAGAGCTGCTTAACATATAACAAATACACGGTGCTCCTAGCTGGCCATTTGGAGTTTCAAAACACTGTTAGAAACAAGAGTGGTGCCATGTTAGTTCCCACGTCATGGCTGTAAATGTTTTTGCAAACAGATGTTTTTTTTCTAGTTGAATAAAAAGTGTAGAAGAAATCCGGTTGGGTTTTAATATTTATTATTAACATTCATTTATTATATCACAGGCTCATTCTAACAACAATCATTTTATATTTAGAGAAAGACATTCTTTTAATACGATGTCACACACTAATTGCAGAAAATACTACTTTAATATATCACAAGCTCATTGTAAATAGTAATTTCATATATCACAAACTAATTGCAGAAAATAATACTTTAATATATCACAAACTCAATGTAAAAAAAACACTCATTTAACATATCACAAGCTAGTTGTAGAAAACACTAATTTAATATATCACAAGTTAGTTGTAGAAAACACTCATTTAATATATCACAAGCTCATTGTAAATAGTCATTTCATATATCACAAACTAATTGCAGAAAATACTACTTTAATATATCACAAACTCAATGTAAAAAAACACTCATTTACTATATCACAAACTAATTGTAGAAAAACAGTTATTTCATATTTAGAGAAAGACAAGAGAAAACATGCATGCATTGGTTTCAAGACCCCCGCCAGTACTGCGTGATGGTTTCAACTTGATCTTTTTATTCATAGTTTTCTTGAACCAGCTGATCATACACCTGGTTGATGGAGTCATGCACCCGCTTGACCATCGTCAATTCGTACAGATACGCCTGTGCTACAGCGTTGACTGTGCCGCTGTCTTGATGGATGTGAAATGAAACGTGCTTTATAAAGCACTGGCATTACACGATAAAAATTGCTTTCAAAGAATCCATCCTCAAGCTGCTCCAAACATTCATGGTCTCTCAAACTAGGACGGCCCGTGCTACACCCGTAACATTTATAATGCATGTACTTTTCGATCGCTGCTTTCAAAAGACAATATACCACAGTTTTCACTGCTTTGATGAAGCCAAAGCGAATCCACCCATCGTATTCATCCGCCCCGCTCTCACCCTCTGCTTGGCTGTGGGGAATTTGCATGTTTTCGGGTTGCGAAGGGTCCGGGGAGGCTGGATCTCCTTGGCCTGAGGGTAGTTGTGAGCCCGGGGATACCCCCGGGGAGGCTGGAAGATTCACAGCTTGTGAATGTTCCTCCTGGGTCTCTGACAGAGACGGCATGGCTGGAAGCCTGGCAGGAAGCGTGGAATTCTTATTCCGAAAAATAAGAACTCTGGGCTTAGGTTCACGCTTCCGGGGGCCCGGAGCAGTCATCGATACGCCTCTGCAGCCCCGTCAGAAGACACTCGCTCTCGGTGTCGCTTTCGGAAGAAGATGATTCAGGGATTGGCGATGGTGAAGGAGGATGGTACGGTCCCGGGAATAATTTGTTGCTCTCCGGGGAACTACGCTGCAGTGATGCTGAAGCGGATGAAGGAGTAGTTCTTTCAACCACGTAGTTGCTCGTGGTTTCAGATGTTATAAGTCTGGTCAGTGAAGTTGCATGGAGGTCCTTATCAGCCTGCTTGGCTGTTCTTATACTGGGAAAGGGTGTGGTTAACGTTGAAGGGGGGCGGTATCGGCTGTTGTGAGAGGGCGGGTCTAAAAAGCCAGCACTTCCTTGATCCCCAAAACGTCTCTCCAGTTGTGACAGTCACGAAATAGCGTTGACATCCGGTCTGCTATCGCAGTCATCTTGTCACGCCATGCGTCAAAGGGAATGGTTAACAAGGGTCTGAACACGCCGCAGTCTGCATTATAATAGTCAAGCACAAAAATAACCGGGCTTGTTTTATCCTGAGCTTGTCTCAGAGTTGCGCGGAAAAACCATCGGCCGGTAACCCCCGTCTTTGATTGCCATGTTGCTGAGAAGATCCTATTTGTTGAATCTGTGTCAGTTTCGTTCTGGCGGGTCAGCGCCCGCATGCAGCGTTTAGTGGCGGGTGAATCCATAATTCCGTCCTCGGTTTCCTGATGAGCCCGCTTGCGGCGTTTAGCGATGGGTGAATCCTTGATTGCGTCATCGGTTTTCCTATATGCTAGATTCACAACGAGGTATGTCGCATACGTGTCTTCGGGGCCTGCCGCGTACGTGTCTTCAGGGTTTAGTTTGCGGAGCATGATGAGTCTCAGAACAGCCCAATCGTTTGACGTTAGCATGCACAAGGAGTGGATAGTTTGCAGCTTGTCAGTTTCTTGATCCAGCTGATACAGACACATTTCGCCGGTTTTGTACTTGAAGAGGTATCCCCATTTACCGCGAGCTCCATAGGGTTCCAAAGACCATTCTTCTTGCAGAGGTAGGGTCAGAGGCATCTGAGTTCTGCATAGAGACAGCATAACCTTGCTGAGCTTTCCTAACACCGTCCTGATAGTTGTAGGTCGTGACGGGTGTGTCGGAATTGATAGATTCAAGCTTGCTTGTTTTTGAACGCCATGTTGAAAAGGATTTAATCACTATCGAGGCTTGAGAAAAGGACCTTATATTATGAGAGGGGCGACCGGGGGCGGGGTGAAGTGCGGGTGCGTGTGAACTCCAGGGGTGGGGGATGGGTCCGGAAATGGGGGAGGGGTGTGAATTCCAGAAGTGGGGGAGGGGGCCTGAAATGGGGGATGAGTCCGGAAATAGGTGAGGGATGCGTGTGAATTCCAGAAGTGAGGGAGGGGCCGGAAATGGGGTAGGGGCCGGAAGTGGGGGAGGGGGGTCATGTGGAGGTCAATTAAAAAGGGCCGGGGTTTGATAAGGGTCATTAATCATCCATCAACCAAAAAGTGACAGAAGGTGGGTACTACTCTAAGGTGGCATATGTCATTTCCCTACTATCTAATTGATCAAAGGCATGGGAAGCTCTGAGTGGGACAGATGTTCAGCGATTTGTAATTCTTTTCAGAACTTCTCCATAGAACTAATAGGAGTTTTTGATCCTGTGAGGCCTGAGAGAGAGGCTGCTTGTAACATGCTTACCCTCTCTCAGGGTAACAGACCGGTAACTGAATACATACTCAATTTTCACAACAGAGCAGTTAACAGTTACTGGAATGATGATACTTTGTACAATGCCTTTTACCAGAAATCACCCTTTCTTTTCCCCTGAGTCCCTGCAGGAACTGGAGCACCTGGCCACATGCATTGATGTGTGTTTGAAGAAACACAGACGAGAGAGATCAACAGGATGGGGCCGTGCTTTTAGATGAGCTACATATCTCTATTTTCCCAAGCCGGTGTGTGAGGCTATCTCTGATCCTGTGGAATCAATGCAGCTTAGGAATTCTCGGCTCTTTACCTAGCCATTCATTTGCCATGAAGGGGAATCCCTCCACTAACTTCCCCAGTATGGCTCAGTTTTTGAACGGTTCTCAGACTCACACTGAGGAAGTATTTATCGACTCTAGGGCAGATTCTGAGTTTATTGACTCTCTTTTAGTTGCCCAGCTTGGTCTGAAAACCGAAGTTATAGCTAAACCACTGAAAGGTTTTATATTGAATGGACATGTTTTGTACACCATTACTTCCAAAATGGAACCCGTCACCATGGTAATGGCAGGCAATCATCAAGAGTTGGTGGCAACTTTAGTGATTAGCTCCCCCTCCCTGCCGGTAATCTTGAGGATCACCTGCCTCAGAAAGCACAAACCCCATACTGACTGGCATTCTGGGGAGGTTTTGGCTTGGTCTTCCACTTGTCCAGAAACCTGCCTATTCACTGTGAGGGTAGTAACACCTTCCCACCTGAGACCCGATTCTGATGCAGAGTTTTCTGAGCTGTCTAAAGTACCGAAGGAATACCATAACCTCAAGGAGGTATTCAATAACGAGAAAGCCATGTCTCTGCTGCCTCACTGGCCATATGACTGCACCATCAATCTGTTACCTGGAACAATACGTCCTAGTAGACACTTAATTCCTCTGTCGGCACATGATAGAAAGGCCATGGAGTCTTACATTGAAGAGCCCTTGTTATCAGGATTTAATCGCCCCTCATCCTCTCCAGCAGGAGCTGCCTTTTTCTTTGTGAGCAAGAAGGATGGTTCAATGCCCCCATGTATCGATTACAGGGGGCTTATAGAAATCACTGTGAAAAACAGATACCCTATGCCTCTCATGTCTTCTGCTTTTGAAATGTTGCTACAGTGTTCACAAAGCTGGACCTCCACAGTGTTTATAACCTGGTCCGAATTTCTTGTGGTGATGAGTGGAAGACTGCATTTAACACCCCTTCAGGCCATTATGAATACCTGGTGATGCCTTTTGGGCTGACCAATGCACCTGTGGTCTTTCAGGCCTTAGTAAATAATGTGCTCCGGGATATGATTAATGATTTTGTTTTCATATACCTGGATGACTTCCTTATTTTTTGATGGATCACATTTGTCATGTCTATTCAGTTTTTCTCCGGTTTTTACAGAACCAGTTGTATGTCAAGGCAGAGAAATATGTCTTTCATGAGTCTCAAGTGTCCTTTCTTGGGTTTGTTGTCTCATCTAATCAGATCGAGATGGTTCTTGGCAAGGTATCAGCCATATGTGAGTGGCCTGTACCACAAACTTGCTAGGAGCTACAGAGGTTTTTGGGCTATGTAAACTTTTATAGATGCTTTGTCAGGAATTTTAGCACTTTTGCCTCTCATCTTCAGAGTTTGACTTCCTCCACGTCCACCTAGTGTTGGAATGACAAGGTAGGCCAAGCCTTTACCAACTCAAAGGAACTTTTTACCTCAACTTCTATTCTTCAGTTCCCAGACACCTTCTTAATTTCATTGTGGAGGTAGATGCTTCCAGTAGCAGCATTTGAGCTGTTTTGTCCCAATGTGCCTTATCACATCAATGTCTCCACCCTTGTGCTTTCTTGTCTTGTCGACTCACCCCAGCAGGGCAAAATCATGAGACTGGGGAGCGTGTCCTGCTGGCCATTAAGTTGGCTCTCAAAGTGTGGAAACATTGGCTGTAGGGGGCTGAGATCCAATTTATTGTCTGGGCAGACCATAAAAACCTAGAGTACCTCAAAGGGGCCAGATGATTAAACTCTCGGGATGCTAGATAGCCACTGTTTTTTTGTTCTTTTCAATTTTGTGTTATCCTATTGCCCGGGCTCTAAAAAGTGCTTTCTCGGTTACATGCTCCTCCAGAGGAGGGTAGCAGAGAGGAGAACAAATATATTATCTCTCTTTCTGTGAGAATAGCTGTAACCAGGCTGGACATAGAAAGGGAGCTCATACACCACAATCACACTCATGCCACACCTTCTGAGTGTCCTCCAAGTTGTGTCTTTGTACCTGAGAACCTCCTGTAAGTGCGGCAGCCTCACTAGTCTAGCCCCTTAAAGCTCTTTCGAACGCGACACTTTCTTCTTGATTAAAAAAGAGGAGGTCTTGAATCCGACGGTATTTTCTAGGTCTTTACTGAACTTAAAAGATATCAAAATAACAAACAGATTCAAAACACATAAAGTGACGGTCAAAAGACTGTGTTTCTCCTAAGGTGCCAAACTTCTACAAAGAGCAAGTTCTTCCCTTTTTTTTTATAACCAGTTATTCGAAAACCAATCAAAAGGCACCACGTCATAAGCTTAACAACGAATCAATTACAGATGCTTATCAATACAAAAAAAAAGTACATATGGCTCCTACATTTCCCGGCCCCTAATTGACTATGTATTAGCATATCAATTACAAACTCAATTTAAACTGGAGCCATAGATATACAAATAACTCAACAAAACCTTTGGTTTAACTTGGTTACAAACAATCTACTAAAAAGTCCTCTTTTGTTTCATTCTCCTTGCAATAAGCACAATTTCGTAATCGGCCTTTGGATGATGCTCGTCTTCGTCTTGACTTCTGCACTCCGGACTGTCCCTTTGGAGTCTGGCATGACATTGACGATTCTCCCCAACATCCAAGAATTTCTCGGAGATGATGAATCAGCAACTAGGACCACATCTCCGACCTTGAAGTTTCTTCTTAGGTCAAGCCATTTTTGTCGCTCCTGCAGTAGAGGCAGGTACTCCTGTGACCATCTTCGCCAGAACAGATCTGCCATGTACTGGACTTGTCTCCATCGACGGCGAGAATAGATATCCTCCTTGATAAACGTACCAGTAGAAAGAGTAGGTTGTCCTTTCAGCAGAAGCAGATGGTTCGGCGTAAGAGGCTCAAGGTCATTAGGATTGTCTGTGTTCACAGTTAACGGTCTTCCATTAATGATGCTCTCGACTTCACATAAAAGAGTCTGCAGTCCTTCATCATCCAGTATCTGTTGCTTAACAATGGAACTTATGACCTTTCTAATGGTGCGTATCTGGCGTTCCCAGACTTCTCCATGATGAGATGCAGCAGGTGAATAGAAAATCCACTGTACTCCTTTTTGCATCATGGTGTCATTAATGCAAGAGTGGTCCAGCTCTTTCAATGCCTCCCTTAACTCTCTCTCTGCTCCGACAAAATTTGTGCAATTGTCAGAACGAATGATGGAAACTTGTCCTCTTCTGCTTTGAAAACGACGCAGAGCGTTAATACATGAATCTGTATCAAGAGACTGAGCAACTTCAATATGTACAGCTCTGACAGTTAGACACGTGAAAAGCACTCCATAACGTTTGACCTTGACACGCCCTCTTTTGACCTCAAAAGGACCAAAATAATCCACACCTGTGTTGGTAAAAGGGGGTTTATCAGGAAGCAGGCGGTCATAACGCAGATCTGCCATTTTCTGTTGCCCTGGTCTTGCATGCAGTCTCCTACAGAGATTGCACTCTGAGATTACCTTTCTAACAGCTGCATTGGCTGCTGGCATCCAATATTTTTGTCGCATTCTGGCCAGAACATAATTTCTGCCACCATGTCCTGTCGCTTGGTGGATATGATGCAGGATGAGGTTGGCTATTCTGTGATGCTTATGCAGAATGGCAGGATGTTTGACCTCTTCTGGCATTTTCAATCTATTCAGACGTCCCCCTACTCTCAAAACACCATCTTGTAGGTATGGATCTAATCTGGAGATTGAACTAGCTCTGCCCACCTGTGTGCTTCCGTGCTGCAAAGCTTTGATTTCAGGTGCATAAGCTTGTTTCTGACTGAACTTGATCGGCTCTGTTTCGGCGTTGGACAAATCTTCAACAGTGAGCATTTTTTCCAACTTTCTTCTAAATGTGATCATCTGTTGTTTAACAAAAGTCTCAACTTTCTCCGGTTCATTTCCAGACTGTTGCACTTTTAGTACAGTTTCTTTTCTCTTTTTACTCAGATGTCTCAGAGTCTCTTTGAGGCGTAGAATCCAGGCAACGGCCTTTTTAAGCTTATGCCTCGTGTGTCTCATCATTTCTCCATGGTTTTGCACACGTCGTTGCAACTGTTGTCCTTACTTCATTCTGTTCCATTAACCTAGAATTTTTAGGCTGTTTTGGCCAATGCTCTTCATTTAACAGGAAACTTGGTCCTTGAAACCAAATTACACTTTTGATGAAGTTTTCAATTTTCAAACCTCTTGATGCCAGATCCGCTGGATTTTGTGAACTGCTCACATATTTCCATTGAGATCGGTCTGTCATTTCCCTGATCAAAGAGATTCGGTTTGCCACAAACGTTTTGAAGCGAATGCTGTCATTTTCAATGTAGCTCAGTACTGTGGTACTGTCGATCCAGAAGACTGATTTCTTCAGTGGTAGTTGAAGTTCTTCTCTCAGCATCCGATCCACTTTGACTGCAACCGCTGCTGCTGTTAATTCCATTCTAGGAATTGTCATTTGTTTAAGAGGTGCTACCCTGGATTTTCCTATCAGAAATGACACTTGTATTTCACCTCGTTCATTAGTCAACAAAAGCTATGATACAACTCCATATCCATCCTGGCTAGCGTCGGAAAAGAGATGAATTTGTGCAGACTCTGTGGGTCCGAATGAAGCAGGCTTAACACATCTGCTTACACTGAGTTCAGAAAGCTTGTCGAGATCTGACAACTACCTTAGCCATGTCCGGCGTGACTGTTCTGAGATTCCTTCATCCCATCCTCGCTTCTCTTTACAAAGTTCTCTCAGAATAAGCTTAACAGGTAGCAGAAGTGGTGCCAAAAATCCTAAAGGGTCGTACACAGAGCTGGCAACAGATAAAATGCCTCTTCTTGTGCATGGCTTGTCTGGCAGCTGAACTTTGAACTTGAAGCTGTCAGAACTTGTGCACCACTGCACGCCCAAAGCTCGTTCTACAGGAAGCTCATTGGATTGCAAATCCAAGTCTTTAACGACAGGTGCTCTTTCACTGTCAGGAATGGAGTACAACAGAGCTTTATTATTGCTCACCCACTTAGTCAAATGGAACCCACCATTTTCACACAATGTCATCAGTTCTTTTGCCAGTTTAACTGCTTCCTTTTCTGTTGGCACTGACCTTAGACAGTCATCTATGTAGAAGTTTTTCAGAACTGTCTGTGTCGCTTCTGCTAATGTATTTGTGGCTCCATCTTCAGCAGTTCTTCTCAGTGCATATGAAGCACAACTGGGTGATGACGTGGCTCCAAACAGATGTACGCACATTCTGTATTCTGCTACTTCTTTAGTTTTGTCACCATCTGGCCACCAAAGGAATCGCAGCAAGTCTGCATCTTCATCTGGGACTCTGACTTGATAGAACATAGATTCAATATCTGCCATCATGGCAACAGGTTCCTGTCTAAATCTGAGTAAAACTCCAATAAGAGTATTCGTGTGATCAGGTCCTTGTAGTAATTGATCGTTCAATGAAACTCCCTGATAAGACGCGGTACAGTCAAACACAACCCGCAGTTTTTTCTTTTTTCGGTGGTACACTCCATGATGTGGAATGAACCATACTCGACCATCACTGCGACTCAATTGTTCTTCAGGTACCTTTACAGCATAACCTTTTTTCAATATGTTGTCCATGAAAGCTTTGTAGTCTTGACAAAAGTCTGAATTTCTACTTAGCTTCCTCTTCAAAGAGTTAAGCCTTTGTTCAGCAATACCACGATTTTGTGGCATTATCACATTGTCGTTTTTCAGAGGCAACTTGATGCAATAATGACCATCAATGAGCTGTGCTGATGTAGTTACAGCATGCATGAACTGCTTATCCTGCTGAGATAGTTCTTGTTTCTCGTCATACTGTCGCTCTGGGAAATCTGCATTATATTGCTTCTCCAGCATGTCTTCAATGTTCAATACAGAAATACGATTGACAAGAAAATCTTGTTTTTCAGTGAGACGTGATTCACTATCTTGACATCTGCTGACTGGTCCATTTACCACCAAACCCAAGGCTGTTTTCACGGCGTATGGTCTGTCATTCTGGCTGTTGACAATCTTCCATGGCTCCATAGCCTTGTGCGCATTAGCACCAATGAGAAGTCCGATATCTGACTCTAATCTTGGAAGATGAACTTGTTTCAGGTAGGGCCATCTCTCTAAATCTTCTTCTTTTGGTATATTACCCTTTGTTGCAGGAATGTCTGGTTGCATGTACACATCTGGCAACATGATGAAGTCTTGTTCATCAAGTCCACAAACCTCTAAATCTGTAAGGACATAACTACAAACTTTCTGTTCCTGTGTCATGGTTAGAAGAAGGATTTCCTTCTTTTTTCCATATACATTCAACTTTCTGGCGAGATCCTCTGTGCAAAAGGTTGCTGTGCTGCCTTGATCCAGGAATGCATATGTCTTGATGATGGTTCTGTTTTTCTTGTGTCTTATCTGCACAGGCACAATGGGAAGTATGCATTCATTTTCTCCGGCCCCAGTGACTTCACCTTTTTTACATCCAGTAGAAACAAGAGCACTTGTTACTTCACTTGTGTTTTGTGGGTTGTCATCCACGTTTTCTTCTGACACAACACTCTGCTTCACCACATGTAGAATAGTTGGGTGCTTAAGAGAACAGTTGGAACATGAGGCCTTTTTCCTACAGGCTTTATATAGATGACCTGCTGTTAGACATCCAAAACAAAGACCATGTGACTTCAGAAACTGTATTCTGTCTTTTGAAGGCTGTTCTTTAATTTTGTTACAAACACTCAAAGCATGGCTGTTCTTACAATAAAGACATGGACCTTGAAAAGCGCTGATGGTCTTGACTGAAGAAGTTGTTACATCACGCTGGCTCTTGGTGGTATCCTTTTCGGTACAAGATATATTCACAGCAAAACTGCTTCTCTTTGAAAGGCCTTTTAATTGGTCAGACTTTTTCTTCAAGCTGTTCTGATTAGCTGGTGTGACATCAAGAATATCTCCAAAAAGCGGATCATTAGCAACCTTTGCTTGTTGGTAGATGAACTCTACAAGATCAGGAAATTTGGCTCCCGTTCCCTTTCTTTCTTGAATGCTGTAAGCATGGTTTCTCCACCTTTCTTTCAGTTTATATGGTAGTTTGCACAAAATGCTTTTCATGTTGGTTGGATTGTTCATCTCACTCATGTAGTCAACATCATTCACTGTGTTGGAACATCCAATCAGAAATAGTGCATTCAGACCTTTTCTGTCATCTGGTTTTATCTGAGGCCATTCCATAGCCTTTTTAATATATGCTGTGGCAATGGTCAACTCATCTCCATAGTGTCGATCAAGCAAAGCCCTTGCCTCTCTGTAAGCTCTGTCTGGCTTCATGTGCTCACAGCTGCGTACGAGATCTAGTGGTTCTTCACCCGTGAACTGTTCTAGATAATATAGCCGATCTTGTTGACTGTCAGTTTGGTTCTCAATAGCATGTTCAAAAGCTCTTATGAATGATCTATATGAAAGTGGGTCACCTGTAAATACAGGAATTTCTCTGTGAGGAAGTCGAGATATACTATGTTGTTTTATGAGCATCTCAGTATGTTGATTTTGTTGCTGTAGAACTCGGTACAGATCATCTGAAAAAGAATCAGGACTTTGAGCTTTTGTTGAAATCCCTTTTAAGTGAGACTTCCTTGATACTGGGGGATCAGTATTTGCCTGTTCTTCATTATCTGAGAACATTTCTTGCCTTTCTGATTTGCTTGCTGAATGAACAGATTCAACTTTAAGTCTGGAAATAGCTTGTAAGGAATTAATCTCAGACTTCTGAGCATCTTCATTTTCTTCATACACCTTTAATTTTGCATCTGAAATAGCAAGCTTTGTTTCAATTTCTAGTCGCTCTTTTCTGAACTTAAGACGGGCTTCTTTCAATTCAATTGCTTCTTTCTTTTTCATTGTTGCTGCTCTTGCTAAAAGCGCTTCACGTTCCGCTTTAATTTTCAGCCGCATTGAACTTGTACTTGATCCTTGGGATGTATGGCTTGCAACCGAGGTAGCCCTTGAAACACTGTCTTGTGGGTGCACATCTTCCTCTGGAGAGCATTTTGCATCTTTTATCCATTCTTTAACGCTTTGTAAGAAAAGTTTAAACTCAGAATGTCTACCCTCAAACGTATCTTGATCTTCACGTTTATCTTCCTCACTTATCAGTTCACATAGTTCGTAATTAATGCGTTCATACTCTCTCAGGCATTTGACAAACAATGGAAAAGATTCTTCAGTTATGAAATCAGCATTGCATTCATTCTGTTTCAATCTTTCTATGTTATTCTTCTCTTTTGTCAACTGTGACAGCTTTCCTCTTCTTTCTCCTTTTAATCTAATGATTTTGTCATCCCGAGCTCATTCTGTGGGCTTTGGCTCCCTCTTCTGTCCAACCTGCGCAACTTCACCGTCGTCCGCCATTTAGTCCCGTTTTAATTTTCTTTTAATTCTTACACATAAACTGTGAGCCTCCAAACAGCTTCTTACTCTTCTAAAACATTCATAAACATGTGTGACAAGAGTTCCTTTATGTGCAGGATTTCTATGTGTAGTTCACCGGGCTTTTCTAATGAAAACGTGCTGGCTTAGTTAGCAAGTTAGCTTAGCAACCAAGCTAGTGCTGGGTAAAGTCCCTTAAATGAAAGTTGCGCCAACTCAGCGAGTGGCGCCATTTTGGGTCTAAACTTGCCACAGGCAGGCGCTTTAACACTGTTATGTTATGCGCGTTTCGCACCTTCTAATACCCTTCAGGCAGGTGTTCTGAATAAAACACAACTGAGTGTTGATGATCACCTACTAGGCATCCAGAAAAGCTGATATTACATTTTAATAAGACTTGAGAGAGACATTTTTAAGTGAACTGTATACTTCTCTTTTACTGTCTTGAAGTCCAGAATTGGTCCCATAGGACAAAAATCAGACACACATTATGCTACAGCACAATGAAATAAAGCAAAAAGTCCAGAAGAAAATTTCACATAAAAAATCGGACGGTCGGTGAAAATCAAACATGTTTGAAATTCAGTCGGCCGTAGTGAGGTTTTCGTGAGCGCATCCTGCTGTTCAAGCAGAGCTACGAGGGGGCGCCCTCCCCTCCTCTCCGTCCCCGCCAGCGGAGGGAGGGGAGCAGGCATCCCCAAAGCGACCTTCGCCCGGCCCGGGACCCGCGGGGCCCGGACGTCGGCTCGCCGGCTCGCGGGGAGGGCAAGCGCTCCGGTCTGCGCGACGCGCTGGCCGCCTGTTTCGGCACGCCTCTGCTCGCGGGGCGGGCCGGGCGACCTGCCGTGCCGCGCGGCCGCCGGTGCGGTGCATGAGCTGGGCTCGACCCCCTGCTCTGGGTCCCTGTCACCCACCGTCGCTCGCCTGCCTCTGCCACCACAGCGAGCGGTCCCAGAGGGGGCACCATGTACAGAATGAGCAGTCCGGTCGCGTCCGAGCGTCGCGCCGCACAGATCGTGAGCGGTGAACTTTTTAAACCCCGCGGTTCCATCGTACAGTTTGAGATGTATATTAGTACCACCACTGAAAAACTCGTACAGTGTATGCCCGGCTTAGCGGTTGGGGACTGGCGGGGAGAGACAAGCTTTGCGCGTTTTTTTTTTTTGTTTTGTTTTTATATTGGCGAGGCGGCCGCCAAACTTAGCGCTGCAGGAAACCCTGACTTCAGAAAAAAAAAGCCCACATACCTCACAGAAGCGAGAGTTTGTTGTAGGTCTCCAAGTTTTGTTCGTCTCTTGGTCCAAGCGACTGACTCGTTGATCCACAATAAACGCCGCTCTTCATCGCTTGGAAAACGGAACATCCGCGTCCCTTTATCAGTGCTGTTGCTGCAGCCGTGGGCACAACACCCTGGCATGGTGGCTTATTTTCGAAATAAAGAACTACTCGAAATAATCAGAAAAAATAAAAGAAAAATAAAAGAAATCGGTCGCTCGCAGTGTTGTAAACGCGCTGAGCTTAGCTGAGCCTAGACCCAAAATGGGCGCATGAGATCACGTGACCCGAAAAAAATGGAACGCCCATGATGCAACTTTCATTTAAGGGACTTTAGTGCTGGGTAGCTTCTGAGGCTCTTGAAAACAACGTGGTACTCACGGATTTACCACTCCAACTCTGTCGTTTCCTCCAGCCAAATTGAATCTCCGTTCGTCTTTAAGTCCTTCCATGAGAAAGTCTTTTGACTTGATGTAAGTGCGGCAGCCTCACTAGTCTAGCCCCTTAAAGCTCTTTCGAACGCGACACTTTCTTCTTGATTAAAAAAGAGGAGGTCTTGAATCCGACGGTATTTTCTAGGTCTTTACTGAACTTAAAAGATATCAAAATAACAAACAGATTCAAAACACATAAAGTGACGGTCAAAAGACTGTGTTTCTCCTAAGGTGCCAAACTTCTACAAAGAGCAAGTTCTTCCCTTTTTTTTTTTATAACCAGTTATTCGAAAACCAATCAAAAGGCACCACGTCATAAGCTTAACAACGAATCAATTACAGATGCTTATCAATACAAAAAAAAAGTACATATGGCTCCTACACCTCCGTTCCAAGGTCCTTATCTCCTGTCATTCCACCAAGTTATTTTGTCATTCTGGTGTCTCTGGTGTCAGTAATTCAGAGATGGTTTTGGTGGCCTAACCTCAGAAAGGATGTCCAAGAGCAATTGCAGCATGTCAGGTCTGGTTTTCTCCTACCACTGTCTGTTCCTAGACGCCCCTGGACCCATATATCTATGGACTTCTTTTACGGGACTCCCTACTTCTGATGGCGATACCGTTATTCTGACAGTGGTGGACTGGTGATCTAAGATGACCCACCTGGTTCCTGTGAAAAAAAGGAAAATGGTGTTTATTTAGAGTCTCAGACAGAGGTCCCCAATTTACCTCTTTTGGAGGGAGCTTTGTACCCAGTTGGGCATTTATTTGAGTTTATCTTCTGGGTTCCACCCACAATTTAATGGACACACTGGATGTATCAACCGGGAGGTTGAGATTAAACAACGTATCTTGTGTTCTGGTGACCCTTTGTCCTTGTCCAGTAACCTGCCTTGGGTGGAATACATGCTTAATTCTCATCCCTCCTGCTCTACAGGCTTTTCACCTTTCCACATCATTTATGGTTACGACCCATCTCTTTTCTCCATTTAAGAACTTGAAGCCAGGGGTCCCTCTGAACATGCTGCTGCCAGGCAGGTTGTCAGAATATGACAAAAGTCACATAAAGCCCTCTTCAGGTCTTCTAGCATCAATTCAAAAGCAGCCAATCGTCGCCGGTCATGTTGACCAAGAACCTACATCTTCCAGTGGAATGTAAGAAGCTGGTGCCACATTTTGTTGAGCCCTTCCCCATTTCTAAGATTTTTAATCCAGTGGCAGTTCTTCTTGGGTCCATTCTGTTGTGGTATGTGACATTACACTTTGGTGGTGTGGAGGCTGCAGCGTATTTAGGTATCACAAAAGCTGGTTTCTGTAGAGGCTGATTCTGCAAAAGACAGACTGTAGCTACTTGTGGGTCTCTCTGACGTAAAAACTCCTCCTCAAGAAAATTCCAAAAAGAAGTTAAAAATCAAAACAATTGGATTTTTTTTTCCGAAGTTTGAAGATGTTTCGCTTCCCATCCAGAAGATTTCTCAATTGGGAAGCGAAATGTCTTCAAACTTCGGAAAAAAGTCCAGTTGTTTTGTTTTTTAACTTTTGATGCTGAAAATCTTCACCAGCATCTTCCTCATGAGGGCACATGGAAAGAGCCCTCAAGAGGAGGATGTACATAAGACATCCTCTGCCTTATTTCTATTTTGTATTTTTATTCTTTCTTTTCTTATTTACTTCTTTTTTGATCCACTGTAGAAACGAGGACACACTGTATATAACTGATGCACCTTGTCCTACTTTTGGCACCTTCTTCTAATTATCGAAGAAGGTGCCAATTTCTCCAATATGAGATCAATAAAGCCTATCTTATCTTATCTTATCTTATCTTAGAGAAAGAGCCTATCCTGTGCGGCTGGCTGAGAGCAGGCAAAAGAGAGGCCGATGGGACAGGGGAGGTTTTATAGCGGTTCAGTGGGCACTCTGCTGTGAAGGGCAGTTCCTTAGAGAGGAGAGTCTGCAGCTTCTTATTGCATTTCTTATAGCTATAAGTAAATCTAGAATTATTTCTATTCTCCTCCATTGTTGATGAAAAATATGCTGCTCTGACTTTATGAAGTTTCTTTTTATACAGCACTACACTGATTTTCCAGATTAGGTAGGAATCCTCTCGATGTATAGAGGGCCATTATGTCTCCGGCTTTCTAACTGTGCTTCAAAATATGCAGCTCTGGACTAAACCAGGGAGCCAGCTACTAATAATTTCCTTTTTTTTCTAAGGGGACTACAATGTCTAATGTAAAACACAATGAAAATGTGACGCTATCAACATGAGTATTACATTTTGAAGGGGAAGAAATAAAATTGCCATCTGCTGTGTTTTTTCTGTGACACAGAAAATTAAAAAGGGGGACAAACTCTTTAGAATTTGCTACAGCATTGTCTGATGAAGATCTACTATAATGAAACATTCTTTAGGTCGTGGAGAACTCAGTTAAATTATACTCATATGTTATTAAAAATTACCAGATAAGACAGGGTTTTGAGGAAATGCTCCTTTTTTTAGCAGTCAGTGCCATATGTCAGCACAACGTCCAAAGTATGAAGGCAAAAATGTGTTGGTTTATTCACATTATGAGTCTAGGATAACACTGCTTTCATGGTTACATTTTCCATGGCGACCCGGAAGTGACAGACACAGAGGCAGGTTACGGCTTTGGGATGTTTATTGAAGTAAATGTGGATAGAGATGTTAAAGAGGAGAGTGAGATAGAGGCCTACTGGGGAGGCTCTGGTCTCGGTCAGCGAATGAGATAAACAGCAAGTGAGCACCAGCAACAGACATGCTGGAAATACTGAGAGGTGAGGCTGACTTTGCAGTAGAGTTTCGTACCCTTGCAGCCGCTGCCGGCTGGGAACAGCGAGCTCTTAAGGCGGTGTTCTTCCAGGCTCTCGATGACTCCCTCAAGGACGAGCTAGCTCGTCTTGAGGAACCCAACTCTTTGAACGACCTAATTAACCTATTTATTGGTTTAGACAACTGTCTTAGGAGTAGGAGCCAGGGTAGGTCGGAGAGACAACCGCGCCCGGCAGCATCTTCTTTTTTTGAGCGAGTTCCTCCCAGACCGGCAGCTGCTTCACCTCCATCCCCGGAGACCATGCAGATTGGCCGGGTACGTCTTTCCCCAGAGGAGAGGCAGCAGTGCTTTGATGCAAAGCAATGCATTTATTGCGCCTCACCTGATCACTTCATCCGAGCCTGTCCCGCTCGATCAAAAGAGCAAGGGTGTTCATGAATTTGTTCTCACCTGCCCCATCTGTGCCCAGAATAAGTCATCTAACAGACCACCTTCCGGCCTCCTTCAACTACTACCTATTCCCAAGCTTCCCTGGTCACACATAGCTCTAGACTTTCACAGGACTTCCACCATACCAAGGCATGACGACTATTCTCTCTAACATTGACCGTTTTTCAAAGGCCTGCCACTTGGTGGCTCTCCGAAAACTTCCCTCTGCCCTTCAGACTGCTCAGCTCCTGTTTAAACATGTATTCCGCCTCCATTACATACCTATGGACATTCTGTCCGAGCGTGTTCCCCAGTTTACCTCCCGTGTCTGGAGAGAGTTTGCAACCACCCTAGGGGCCTGGTATACCTCTCCTCCAGGTATCACCCCCAGACAAATGGCCAAACGGAACTGTTATACCAGGAGCCCAAGTCAACCCTAAGGTGTCTCACAACTGCCAACCCATCGGATTGGAATAAATAGTATGCACATAATACTCACACCTCCACTGCAACTGGTTTTTCCCCTTTTGAAATCACCTTGGGATACCAACCACCTCACCTACCCTCAGATGAAAGACAGATGCCCGTCCAGTCTGTGGAAGGCCACATCCGCCGCTGCCAGCAGTTCTGGACCGAGACCATCCGGGGCCTTCAGAGAACTGGCGAGCAGAACCTCCGGTTCGCTGACCGCAGACGAACACCTGCCCCCATCACCGCCCAGGTCAGTGGGTCTGGCTGTTTTACCGAGACCTTCCCACCAGATCTAACCCGCGCAAACTCCGGCCCCTTCATTATTGAGTCAATCATCAGCCCCATAGCCATCCGCCTCCGTCTCCCTCTACAATCCCGAGTCCACCCTACATTTCATGTCTCTCAAATTAAGCCCAAGTTTTCCAGCACGTTGTGCCTCAGGTCGCCTTGCGCTCTGGACTCCGTTCTCAGCATCGGCAGCATTCTGTCATTCCAAGACGAGCAACCCGACTCAGATCCCTCTGTGTCCTGCTCCTACATTTTCCGTGTTACCAAGCCGGGCTGCCCAACCGGGGCAGTTCCTATCGGATTGCCCCGGTTCCTCCAGCTGTCATCAGACCACCCACCACGCCGCTGCTGCTCGGACCCCACCTTCATGGATACCGCCAGCCCGCCCACCGGCCACTCAATCACCTGTTGCCATCTCGAAGGTCCGTTGTTCCACTCCACTCCCCCGGCTAAGTTGCAGTGCTCAGCGGTAAGGTGTTGGTCCTCATTCCCATTTCCTTGTACAAATCTAACTCTCTCCCTCTCACCCACAGATCGCTTAAACCGGTCCTCGCGTCTTTTCCTCAGCACTACACTTGCTGAAGGTTACCTGTGCAACCAGTGCCTGCCAAACCGAATACAAATAAACATCTTAAACTGCTCTGCTTCTCTTAAGTGAATTCTGCATGTGGGTCCAACACCTCAAAACCATGACAGGTACATTCAGGTCCCAGTGGCAGAGCAGGATAAACAGAAGACAGCTTTTTGTATGCCTTTTGGCTTCTTTGAATTTAATCGAATGCCATTTGGTCTGTGCAATGCTCTGAGCACATCCCAATGTCTAATGCAGAGACTACTTGGGGACCAGCAATGTCAGTCATGGTTGTTTACTCCAAAATGTTTTAATCCTTTTCCATAACAGCTACGAGGTAGACACACTCCCCTTTCTCAGATGTGGTCTACAGCCCACAGCACTGTGGGCCCGAATTTCCATCTGCCCAGTGTTAAGAAAATATCTTAGTCAAGCAGAGTGGTGTCTGTTTCTCCCTGCTCCAACATAAGATAAACATGGAGTTTTATTGCCCCCGGGGGGGTCAGAAGGAGAGGGGGTCAGTCATCTTCCCCTGAGGGAGCAGGACGAGTTAAAAAGTTGATAAAAGGAATGTCTTGGTAAAACTGACTTCAGACAGACTTCCGGCCGTGTGGTAAAATCCTCTTGATTGGTAATGTAAACTCTGTCTCCATATTTAATTTCTATGAATTAAATATGCATTTAAACTGTTCTACCTCTTGATTAATGTTTTCTCACTTGCGGCCAAATGCGGAACCGGGATAAGATGGGTTTTCAATAGACATGTAACAGCAGGCCGTTAAACCTAATCTTTACCACCAGTGAAAGAGCAGTGGACTGTTAATGTTTTTTTCTCTCTCTGAAGCAGTTAGCTTCCCTTTTTGCAGTTGGTGAGTTAGTAATTTTCTTATTTTTGATTGAGTTGCTTTGTCGTTTTGCATGTCAATGTTTGCTTTGCTGGGTGTATATTGCTGATTTACATTTTTTTCCATTTATTTTGCATGGTTGGTTTATGTTTCATTAGCACTGGTTATTCCTTTGACGAATTGAAATATATTTGATACAAAAGCCATCAATTGCTGTCATGGGAAACCATTGAATTCTCTTTTTATACAGACATTGTTGATCCAGTTGATCATGATGCAATATGGCTGCAATTCCATAATTTATTGTCTGTGTCACCAATTTCCCCAATCTCCAAAAGGAGCATTCACTGGCGTATACACTTTATACGTCAGAAAAACGTCTTTATTCTGACGTATAAAGAAGTTTTGTTTATGGATCACTGTCTGCATAGAAAGTGATGTACACAAGATTTAGTCCCTATTTTGTGCTTTATAAATGAGACCCCATGTGTTTTGAACCTCTTTAGTAGGTGTGCTAATAAGTGTGAAGGAAAATGGTAAAAATGGTAAATGGACTGAACTTATATAGCGCTTTTCCAGTCATGCTGACCACCCAAAGCGCTGTACACTATAGCCACATTCACCCAGTCGCTCTCACTAACGCGCACACATTTATACACCAAGACGCAGCTCGGTAGGCAACTTGGGGTTAAGTGCCTTGCCCAAGGGCACAGAGACATGTAGCAAGGGGAAGCTGGAATCGAACCCACAACCTTCTGGTTGCCAGACGACTACTCAACCCATCAAGCCACAGTCGCCCCCACCCAATTTCAGGAACCCAATTTCATTTTTTTGTGGTGTTTTCAGATAGATTAGGAAAAACAGAGCCATATTTGGGTTTCATTTACATATTTTACTAGAGACTAAAATTACCAACACAGTTTAAAACATTGAATATAAAGCAGGTGTTACTAAAAAGCAACAAATAAATAACTTGGTGAATTTGCATGTGCAACTTCAGCACATGGTGATCACTATTGTAACACCTCAGTTTTATTATGCTAAAAAGTATTTGATGGCATATGAGCAATTATTTTCTCTTTGTGTATATCTTTAATTTCTAACATCTAGGATCAGTGTTGATGGGTGCAATGTCCAGTGAAACCTGCAGTGAAGTGTCTTTTTCAGACCTAGTAAGTTTTCTTCTCAATTATTCTATGCTTCTAGCATTTGTTACAAGCCACTGTCTCCAATGGTCATGCAAATTTTAAACAAACTTTTTAAATGTCACAAAAAGTAAATGCAAAACAGGCATGTTTCCATATACTGGTTTGGGCTAGAATGGACCACACATCTTTAAAAGAAGAAGAGAAGTTTTCAGGAATGTGTTGCTATCAAGCAAGTTGTAATAGTTCTTTCATGTCAGATAGTATTGGCGATCTTAAATCCTGTCCAGAGACATAGATAAAGAAATGCAATTCTAAGTGCGTTATGGGACTATCCGGGAAGAGCCTGACAGTGGCAAAAGCTGATCAATTATATGAGGTATGTTCACTACATCAGAAATTTAGTTCAGTTAAATTGTATTCACATAGCATCAATTGATGAAACATGTCATCTCAAGGCACTTTCCAAAGTCAAATTCAGTCAGATTATACAGATTGGGTCGGATTATACAGATTGGTCAAAAAATTTCCTATATAAGGGAACCCAGTTAAATGCATCAAAGTCTTCACAAGCAGCATCCCCTCCTCCTGAAGAAGCGTAGAGCCACAGGGACAGTCGTCTGCATTGTCAATGGCTTTGCTGCAATCCCTCATACTGAGCAAGCATGAAGCGACAGTGGGAAAAAAACTCCCCTTTAATGGGAAGGAAAAACCTCCGGCAGAACCGGGCTCAGTATGAACGGGCATTTGCCTCAACCGACTTGGGGTTAGCGAAGACAGAGCAGAGACACAACAAGAGAGACAAAATAGCACAGATGCAAACGTTGATCCAGGAATCTGTTCTAAATTACATGGTAATAGCAGGTGATCTGTCTTCCCTGGATGATGTCACAGCTAACAGAACGCCAAACCAAGTGTACCTACTATGAAGAAAAAGAGAGGGAGCAAAAAGTTAAAAGCTGAAAGACGACAGTCATTTCAATGTAATACAATGCAAAACTGGAGAACAGTAGACTGAAGAACAGTAGAAATCAGTAGAGTGAGAAAATTAGACCCTGATGTCCTCCAGCAGCCTAGGCCTATCACAGCACAACTATAGAGACAGCTCAGGGTATGAGCCACTCTAACTATAAGCTTTGTCAAAAAGGAAAGTTTTAACATTAGTCTTAAAAGTAGACACGGTGCCTCACGGACCAAAACTGGGAGTTGGTTCCACAGGAGAGGAGCCTGATAGCTAAAGGATCTGCCTCCCATTCTACTCTTAGAGACTCTAGGAACCACCAGCAGACCTGCAGTCTGAGAGCGAAGTGCTCTGTTAGGAACATACGGGGTAATCAGAGCTCTGATATATGATGGAGCTTGATTATTAAGGGCTTTATACGTTAAAAGGAGAATTTTAAATGCTATTCTTGATTTAACAGGAAGCCAATGAAGGGAAGCTAAAATTGGAGAAATATGATCCCTCTTGTTGATTTTCATCAGAACTCTTGCCGCAGCATTTTGAATCAGCTGAAGACTTCGAACTGCATTTTGTGGACTTCCTGATAGTAAAGAATTACAATAGTCCAGCCTTGAAGTAACAAATGCATGGACTAGTTTTTCAGCATCACTCCTGGACAGAATGTTTCTAATTTTGGCAATATTCCGGAGGTGAAAAAAGGAAACTCTGGAAACCTGTTTAATATGGGATTTAAATGACATGTCTTGGTCGAAAACAACACCAAGATTTTTAACTTTATTACCAGAGGCCAAGTTAATGCCATCCAGATTAAGTGATTGATTAAGAACTTTATTTTTTGAAGACTCTGGCCCAAAGATTACAACTTCTGTCTTGTCAGAATTTAAATGCAGGAAATTTAAAGTCATCCAGCTTTTGATGTCATCAAGACATGACTGCAGTCGAAGTAACTGATTGGATTCATCAGGATTTATGGATAAATATAGCTGAGTGTCATCAGCATAACAGTGGAAATGCTGTCTGATAATTTTGCCAATCGGAAGCATATATATAGAATTGGTCCAAGGACTGAACCCTGTGGTACTCCACAAGTGACCCTAGAGTTTGAGGAAGATTTATTATTAACATGAACAAACTGGAATCTGTCCGACAGATAAGATTTAAACCAGCCTAATGCTTTTCCCTTAATCCCTACAGTATGCTCAAGTCTTTGTAGGAGAATATTGTGATCAACTGTATCAAATGCAGCACTGAGATCTAACAGGACAAGTATAGACACAAGTCCATTATCTGAGGCCATGAGAATATCATTGGTGACCTTCACCAGAGCTGTTTCAGTGCTATGATGAGCTCTGAAGCCTGACTGAAACTCCTCAAGTAGGTCATTACTTTGTAAATGTTCACATAGTTGATTAGCAACTACTTTCTCAAGAATTTTAGATAAGAAAAGAAGATTAGATATAGGTCTGTAATTTACTAACTCATCTTGATCAAGAGATGGTTTCTTAAGTAAAGGTTTAATAACAGCTACTTTAAAAGCCTGTGGTACATATCCATTTACCAAGGATAGATTAATCATGTCTAAAATAGGACCACTGATCAGAGGGAATACCTCCTTAAACAACTTGGTTGGGATTGGGTCTAACATACAGGTAGAAGGTTTAGATGAAGCTAAAATTTTAGATAGCTCAGAAAGCTCTACTGCTTTTAAACAGTTCAGACACTGCACAGGTTCTAAGGATTCCTCCAATGCTGCCTCACTTACTGAGGACAAGGTAATCATGTTTGGGAGGATGCCAATTATTTTATTTTTAATGGAATCAATTTTATTTATGAAGAATCCCATAAAATCATTACTGCTAAGAGCTAAGGGAATGGATGGATCAACGGAGCTGTGGCTCTGGGTAAGTTTGGCAACTGTACTGAAGAGAAATCTAGGATTATTCTTATTCTCCTCAATTAATGATGAAAAATATGCTGCTCTAACTCTGCGAAGGGTCTTGTTATACAACAATAGACTGTTCTTCCAGATTAGGTAGGATTCCTCTTGGTGTGTAGAGCGCCATTTTCTCTCCAATTTCCTAACATTGTGCTTCAAGGAACGCAGCTCTGAATTAAACCAAGGAGCCAGCTTCCTGTGAATAATCACCTTCTTTTTCAAGAGAGCTACATTGTCTAATGCAGAACGCAATGACGAAGTCATACCATTTACAAAGACATCTATTTGTGAATTGGAAGAAACAACATTGCTGCCATCTACAGGGCATTTCTGCAATACGGAGGATATTAAAAAGGGGACAGACTCTTTAAGTTTTGATACAGCATTATCCGATAAAGATCTACTATAATGGAACCCTCTTTTGGGGGCGGAGAACTCAGTTAGATTAAACTCAAATGTTATTAAAAAATGATCAGATAGGACAGGGTTGTGAGGAAATACTGTTAATTCTTCACAATCAATGCCATATGTCAGCACAAGGTCTAAAGTATGGAGCCAAGAGTGCGTCGGTTTATGCACATTTTGAGCAAAACCAATTGAATCTAGGATAGTTTTAAAGGCTACACTAAGGTTATCACATTCTGTGTCAACATGGATGTTAAAATCACCCACTATAATAGCCTTATCAGTATTTAACACCAAATCAGATAAGAAATCTGACAACTCATCCAAAAACTGAGTGTAAGGGCCTGGTGGACGATACAAAACAACAAACAGAAGAGGTTTTATTGCTTTGCAGTTTGGATGAGGGAAACTGAGGGTTAAATGTTCAAAATAACTGTAGTTATTAATTGGCCTGGGACTAATTAATAAATCAGACTGAAAGATGGTTGCCACTCCTCCTCCTCTTCCCACAGATCTGGGAATGTGGAAATTTGAATAATTGCCCGGTAGGACTCCTTCTTCACCTTGACGGCTTTTCTCACCACTAGTGTCCACCAGCGTGTTCGAGGGTGACCGCCGCAACATGTACCGACAATCAGGCAACAATCCCAAGGCAATCTATCTATCGGCCACAGCTCAGACTAGCCGCCTCAACAATAGAGGCGCGGAACATGGTTCACTCGGACTCAATGTCCCCCGCCTCACTCAAGACGTGTTCAAAGCTCT
Source organism: Fundulus heteroclitus (assembly GCF_011125445.2). Taxonomy (NCBI): domain Eukaryota; kingdom Metazoa; phylum Chordata; class Actinopteri; order Cyprinodontiformes; family Fundulidae; genus Fundulus; species Fundulus heteroclitus. Next base: position 198,146 of record NW_023396781.1, on the reverse strand, counting down.
TCTGGAGGTGGGAGTTAAAGCTCCGTCTAATGGGGGACTCTGCTAGACGTTCCCAGCAAACCCTCACAATACGTTTGGGCCTGCAAGGTCTGACCGGCTTCCTCCCCCACCATACAATGCACCCGACCCCTTTGGCCCCTCCAAAAGGTGTTGAGCCCATTGGAAGGGGGACGCATGTTTCCTCTTCGGGCTGAGCCCGGCCGGGCTCCATGGGCAAAAGCCACCAGGCACTCGCCAACGTGCCCCACCTCCAGGCCTGGCTCCAGAGTGGGGCCCCGGTGACCCGCGTCCGGGCGAGGGAACACAACGTCCATTGTTCGTATTCATCATAAGGGGGTTTTGTGCTGCTTTGTCTGGTTCTTTACCTATTTTTTGTGAACTTCCTGACAGTAAATATATACAATGGTCCAGCCTTGAAGTAACAAATGCATGGACTAGTTCTTCAGCTTCACTCCTGTACAGATTATTTATTGTTTTGAAGATTAAAAAAAACGGAAACCCTAGAAACCTGTTTAACCTGGCATTTAAGATGAGATAAGAGGAGAATCCCTTATTCTCCTGCAATGGGAAAATTTGGGTTAATACCAATGAAAAAAGAAGACAAATGAACAAGATAGTCTAATCTAAAGTTAGCCCTAAAGAATTGCCAAGAATAAAAAGTAAATATTGAACAATTATTGTTAAAATGGCATGAAATATTCAAGTTTAACAGTGGAAAAAACTCCAGCCTATTTACAGAACTAAGTTAATATGCAATAGGTGCGGTAGCACAGCAACATCTTGAAGTAACTAAGGTTGTACAAGTTTACCTTAGTATCTGGGAGACATTGTAAACGATTCATGATTGATTCAGAACCTGTGCAACCATTAGCATGTTTGTAAACAGTTATTGAGTCTGTTGTGAGCAGCAGAGAGTCGAAAGTCTATCAGCAGCTGGGAGGAACAACATGCTGAAATGTTCTTTTGATCATCTGGGATACAGTGGTCAGTCACTTAAAAAGCTGTCCAGCTCTGCAACAGCTCCATGCATGGGGGTGGGAGACATTGTCCATCAAGTTATTTTTCTTATGGTCCTTTTGTCTCCCACCACCAGGGGGCATCCCAGGACAGAGCTGGCCCTCCTAATGAACTTATCCATTTAAATGACATGTCCTTGACAAAAACAACAAGTTTTTTTTTATTTTATTACTGTCATGATTTGTCTTTGGATGAACCCGGACACAGCACGCACGCACAGAGCTTGTTCTTGAAGTGAGTTTTATTGTACAGAATGGAGGGTTAATGACGAGAGGAACCAGAGTCTTTATGGACGGAGATGAAGGGTGCAGAAGCTGGCTGACAGGAGGAGCGCGGGGAGACTGACCGGGAGGAAACTCAGGAGCGGAGGACTTGAGACCGTGGAACAGCTGCGGGACCGGAGAGCGTGGAACCGAGTTGAAGAACTTGAGAGCGTGGAACCGAGTTGCAGAACTTGAGAGCGTGGAACCGAGTTGCAGAACTTGAGAGCGTGGAACCGAGTTGCAGAACTTGAGAGCGTGGAACCGAGTTGCAGAACTTGAGAGCGTGGAACCGAGTTACTGGACTTGGGAGCGTGGAACTGAGTTGCAGGACTTGGGAGCGTGGAACTGAGTTGCAGAACTTGAGAGCATCCGATGGAGCAGAGTCTGAGAGAAGTGACTTGAATGAAAACCAAGTAGAAGCAACGTTCTCGACCGGCGGCGAGAGCAGAATGAGGTGAGTTTAAATAAGGGTGGAACCGGGTGAGAGCAGTTGAAGGTTGATTGCAGCCTGACAGGTGGATTTAATTATTCTGAGCAGGGAAGGGAGAGAGGCAGTGAGGCACAGACTGCAGCCTACAAGCTGCATCCTGACAATTACTAAATAAGAATTTAATTCCATCCAGACTGAAGGATTGATTAAGTTGTTTATTTTTGAAAAGAGTCTGATCCAAATATGAAAAGTTGTGCATTGTCAGAATTTAAAAGCCAATTTGAAGTCATCCAGGTTTTGATATCATCAAAACATACTTGTCTGTCTATCTGTCTGTCTTGTCTGTCTCTGTCTGTCTATCTATCTATCTATCTATCTATCTATCTATCTATCTATCTATCTATCTATCTATCTATCTATCTATCTATCTATCTATCTATCTATCTATCTATCTATATGTGTGTGTGTGTGTGTGTGTGTGTGTGTGTGTGTGTGTGTGTGTGTGTGTGCGTGTGTGTAGTACAGATAATTGGCCCAAAGACTGAACCCTGTGGTACCAGCCTAATGCTATTTCCTTAATCCCTGCAGCATGTCTATGTCTTACTTGGACAATATTGTGATCAACTGTAACAATGATCTCTCCTCTCTAACTCCCAGTTGTCGCTCACACTGAGCCTGGTTTTGCTGGAGGTTTTTCCTCTCCACTGTTGCTTCATGCATGCTCAGTATGAGGGATTAATGCAAAGCCATTGACAATGCAGATTACTGTCCAATATGGCTCTACACTCTTTCAGGAGCAGTGAATGCTACTTGTCAAGACTCGATGCAATCTGCTGGGTTTCCTTAGATAGGAAACATTTGACCAATCTGTCTGTATGATTCAATTAAATTTGACTTTGTAAAGTGCCTTGAGATTTCATGTGTTGTGAATTGGTACTATATAAATAAGATTGAATTGAGTCAAAGACAGCACTGAGATCTAACAGGATCAGTACGGACACATGTACAATATCGGAAGCCATGAGAATATCCTTAGTGACAGTGCTATGATGAGCTCTGAAGCCTGAGTAAAACTCTTCAAACAGGTCATTACTGTGTGTAAATGTTCACATACTGTAATGGGTAAAAAACTGGAGACCCGGTAATTCAGTAAGACACCAAGAAATATTTACGACTTTTATTCAAAAGTTTGCACAACTGGAGATGCATCAGGCTGAAACCACTGAAAACAAGAGAGAAAGGTTAGTGGCTGAACCACACTCAGAAGTGACGAAAGAGTAATGTAAATAAGCCACTAACCTTCTGGGAATCTCGTACAGGTATGCAGCTCTGATAATTTAACCAGGGTCCGTTTATAGTTGATAGAATATGGGGCAGAGGCAAAGGGGAAATCCGTAATACAGGGTTGGTTTATACACAGAGGGCAGAAAGCAGGAAAAAGGTTCCAGAGTCAAGCAGGGTTGGTCACTATACAGGTCGTAACGAGTTGAGACCAGACAACACAAGCATTAATATCCCATCTGTGTATGTCATGAACGGCTATCTTTTATGAAGAACTTCCCAAAGACCAGTCCTGTAGTTTGTCGAACTCAGCTTTATTAGCCAGTGTGAATCATACAAAAACAGGATGTACAGCGCATGTGCATCAGTCTGCTCTGGGCTACAGAATCCCAACCGTGACATATTACTACATCTCCCTCCTTTCAGCAGCAAACACGCCTGCTTAACCTTAATTAGGTACTTTACAGAAACACAAAACACCTCATAAAATAGCATCTCTGAACTCTAGGATGTTGAGGTAGACTGCCCTCAGTCCGCAGAAACGTAGGGATTATTCTGCCCTCAATAGTTGCTGTTCCTATCAACACTTGCACCAAACATGAAATAGAAACTTTTGAGTCACTAAATGTCTCTATATCTCAGAGGAATTTTGATTACTCTTCCCCTGGATGTAACCTGTGAACCTTCAAGTGAAGTAGGACGCTCCACCTCTGGGTACAGCATCTTCTGAGCAGGGCTTCTGGCCATGGAGTCGGGGCTGTCCTCAGATGGTAAGCTACCGGTCCGTTCCACTGGGGAATCAGGTGACTGTGGCTGATCTGGTCGATCGGTGGGAACAGCTTGTTGGTGTCTCCGATTCCGTCGTAGCACAGCTTCATTCTCTGTTCCCACCATGCAAGATCATGGCTCCTTACATTTTGCAATAATCTTAGCCGGGGTTCTCCAACCTTTTTCATCATCTAGTTTTATCCTGACATTCTGTCCTGGTTGTAGTGTAGGAAGTGGTTGTGCAGAATGATGGCGATCATGGAAAAACCGATACACTGACTTTGTCTGATTTTTTGACGTATCAGATCTTTGTCCACCAGATCGGCTAGCAGTTTGCGCTCCAGCATGGACGTGATTCCAAATGGCAGTCGTCTGAAGCAGAATCTATCGATGGGGGTTATAAATGTTAGTCAGTTTTCTGCTCTTTGCATCCAGAGGGATCTGCAGAGGGTATGCCGGCCTCAGTTACAACGCGAAGACAAGAGTTCCATTTACTGATGTTTAATGGTCTTAAACACCGTAGAACTGACTAAATAAGCACAAAAAATACAACAGAAATAATTTGCCTCACAACATAACTTAATATACAATACATGTAGCAAAAAGAACATAACTTAACATACAATACATGTAGCAAAAAAAAAACATACCACTTGGCCTGCTTGTGACTAACGATGGGGTTTATTCTTCTGTTTTCACTACCAAACGTAATTCTTAGCTTTTGTGAGCTCTTACAGTCCACGCTGAACCACAGGTGTGGTGCCGATAGCTTACAACGTTGACAGGAAACGGAAATGTCACTTTCAAAATACGTGCATCCATCTTAATCTTATTTAAATTAAATACTGTGACTAATATTCAAAACAAACGATACTTCTAAGGTACAACATACAAATATTAAAACTATATATAAATAAACAATAAGTACAAACTTAAATAAGGTGCAACAGCGGCAATAAGTACAAACTTATGAGGTGCAACAGCTCCATCTATTGGATTTCAAAATTATTGCACAAACAAAACAATGGCATTTACACTCCCACCATCACACTATGTGTGATTCTGCACAACAGATGGTGAATACCAAACTGGTTAAAGATAAAAGATAGCCAACTATCTGTTTCTTGTGTTATTATTCAGCTTCAAGTAAAAGTATTGTCCTATGTATTGGTCTTTCTAAAAATGTTTTAGTCATATGTGTTCCTTTTTTGTCTATTGTGGTGTCACTAACAAGAAGTTTGACCTTTCCGACAGTTGTCAGCTCCTGGGAAAACATCTACCACTTTGGCAAGTTTTCATTGGTTTCTTGGTAGACCTTCTTCTTGTAGTAATACAATGTCATTTATTTTAGTGTCTCTTTGAGTCTTCTGCCATTTTCTTCTCTGCTGCAGATTCAACAGATATTCCTTCCTCCACCTGGTACAGAATATGTTTGCCAAATACTGAACTCTTTTCCATCTTTTCTGCAGATAGAGATCTTCTTGAACAAATTCTCCAGGGGGTGTCGTAATGACCGTAGATTTCATTGTCAATATTTGGTTTGGTGTCAACGGCTCAGGTCCTACAGGATCGTTGATACACTCTGCACTTAGTGGTCGGCTATTCACAATGGCCATGGCTTCATACAGAAAAGTTCTTAGAGATGAAGTGTCAAGTCTTTGAGCAGATTGATCCAATATGGATTTCAAAACATTTCTTATGGTCCTAATCTACCTCTCCCAAACGCCACCCATGTTACTGGAAGCAGGTGGGTTGAGAACAAATTTGCAGCCTAGATCTTTCAGTTTCTCTTGACTTGATTCCATCAGCTTTTGAAACTCATTCCTTGCTCCCACGTAATTAGTGCCTTGGTCGCAATGCAGCTGACTTGCTATAAAGCAACGGACAGCATTGATGAAACAGTCGGTACTAAGGTCATCCAGGACTTCTATATGGATAGCTCTTGAGCACAGACAAGTGAATGAGAGTCCACATCTCTTTATTTCTTTCCTTCCTTCACGTACATAGAATGGTCCAAAGCAATCTATACTGCTGTATGCAAATGGAGGGGTAGCTTTCATTCTTTCTGGTGGTAGGTTGCCCATCTTTTGTTCCTGATTGCCTTTCCTAAATTTTCTACATTTGACGCAATAATCCACACTCCATTAGGGCGTATTTCATTGACCGTCATTCCACGACCTTGGTGATGGATCTTTTCGTGAAAATGTTTGATGAGTAAGTGTGACACATGATGATCTTTTGGCAGGATAGCCGGATGTTTGACATTTGGATGTTGTGATGCTCCAGTCAGTCGTCCTCCTACTCTCAGGACATCGCAGTTATCGATGGACTTAACTTATGAAGCTTTGGTTTTATTGTTTTAACTTCTACTTTGTTTTCCAGGGATTGGATTTCTTCACTGAATGCTTCAGTTTGAACAGTTTAAATTATGAATTCTTCTGTATTCCTTCTCTCTTCCAGAGTAGTTGTTTCGTTGGACAATTTTGTTTTGTTCTTTACATGCTTTGCCAAGCATTTTAGTCTTGATATGGCCCTTACCAATCTCTTCCAATCTGAGAAGTTTTGCATTCTAGTTGAAAGTGACAACTTCTTTTGCTTTGATTGTGTAAAACTTTCAGCTTCTGCTGGAGAAACTCACGTATAGCAAACTCAGGGTCCTCTTCTTGGCGCTCCGGGATGCCTGCAAATACGAGATTGTCTCTCATACTTCGCGACTGTATGTCCAGAATGGATTCTTTCATCTTATTTTCGCCGGTCAGCCGCGTCAACCCCTCGGTTAGCTCCGTGACTTTCCCCCTCAGCGCGTCATTCTCCGCGGCAACAGAAGCTAGCTGGGCTTGGCTAAATTCGACCGCTTGGCTAAATTCGACATTTTTAGTTCCGGATCTTTTATTGTTAATCTCTTTGACTTTGTCCTCTTCCTTAAGAAGTTCCTTCTGCCATAAGAAACTTGGTCCAGAGAACCAGTTTGATTTGACCAGTTCTTTTGTCATAACTCCGCGAGATGCATGGTCGGCAGGATTTTGTTCAGAAGCAACACAAAGCCATTGACTTGGTTCAGTCCTTGATCTGATTCACTGAATGTGATTTGCCACGAATACATGAAATCGTCTTTGGTCGTTGTTAATGTAACCAAGAACAACGTTGGAGTCAGTCCAAAAGTATTCTTGAAGACCTTGAATCTCTAACTCTCTCTTTAGGAAACAAGCAGTTCCTGTAGCTACGACCGCAGCAGAGAGCTTGAGTCTTGGAATAGTTGTCTCCTTGGTTGGAGCGACTCTTGACTTGCCCATTACAAGGGTACAATGCACTTCTCCAGACTTGGTTACAGCTCTAAGGTAGGAGCACAGTCCATAACCGGAAACGTTGGCGTCAGAAAAACTGTGCAGCTTATATTGCTGAATGTCCATAAACTTTGTTGACACATAGCAACATGATATCTTGATCGAAGACAGGTTGAGGAGGTCTCGTAGCCAGGCCTCCCAGTGCGGTTTAAGGTCATCTGGAAGCGGTTCATCCCAGTCCAACTTGTCTTGACACATCCTTTGAAGGATTCTTTTCCCAAGGAGAATGTGAGCAGCGACAAATCCAAGAGGATCAAAAATGGAGGCTACTGTAGATAGTACTCCTCTTCTAGTGCATGGATTTTCTTTCACTATGACTCTGAAGTGAAATGTGTCAGATGTCACACACCACTGGACTCCTAAAGCCCTTTCCATTTTTGGCTCTCCCAAGGCCAGGTCCAAATCAGTAGCTCCTCCTGCACATTCTTCTTCAGGAATACAGGCAAGCACTTCCTTGTTGTTGCTGATGAATTTGTGCAGGTGTAGCTTTCCAGAGTTACACAGATCTCTAGCTTCTTTTACAAGCTCGATGGCTTCTTCTTCGGAATGAACACTTGCCAAGCCATTGTCCACATAAAAGTTGTGTTCCACAAACTTCACATGCATACAGAAGATGCATGTGAAGTTTGTCTTCTCACTGGAATTTGTGATGAGTGCTTTAGCGTTTAAGGTGTAATTTCTTCTTGACTTGTCTTTGATAGCTTGCCTGTTATCTGTTTCAGTTGGCTTTATTGCTTAGAGTGAGGTGATAGGATTACGGGCAATTCCGGCTTCTTTTTTGAGGAACTTAACAAAATGGCTGAAACTGGGGAACATTATGTGCTCGTCTTGGTACTCAGTTACTGTCCTATTCCAGCGGGAACTTAACCAATCTGGTAGCTTGGCAGCTATCCTTTGGTTTTCAACACAGTCGTTGAAAACTTGTAATCCTTGCACATAGGGAATAGCTGATTCGACACTACTCAGAAAATGCTGGTGAAGATTCTCAGTCATCCAGGTCATGGTCATTCCAAAAAAAATAAAAATTAAAAAACAAAGCAACTTGTTTTCCGTAGTTGAATGTTGTATGTTGCATTTGCATGTTGTCTAAGACATTACAAGGCCTTTGTTAGGCAGTAGTATAAAGCTTGGTACTGCACATTACTTCAGACTTTTTGAATTGAGAAAGCTTCCTGGAGAGGAAGCGAAACGTCTTCAACTATGGAAAACAAGTCCAGTTGCTTTGGTTTTTTATTTTTATTTTTTTTGGAATGACCATGACCTGGATGATTGAGAATTTTTGGAATACTCAGAAAATCTGCAAATTCTCATAGATCTCAACTGTCTTTGGTGATCTTAGGCCATAAATGAATCTTGTCCCGATATGCCTTGCCTATGACAAAGGGGTCTCCAAATCTATTCTCAAGTGTTTCCCAGGCAGTGTAGTAAGCCGTGTCTGTCCCAACTCGGAAGTGACCTTCAATAGCTCTTTTGGCTGAACCACCAATGTACTTTCTCAAATAGAAGAGCTTCTCTTGTATTGCCAGGTTTTTGCAGTCAACTAATGTTTGAAAAGACAGCTTCCAATCATTATACTGCAGGGCATCTCCCAGAAAGACTGCTGGTTCTGGTACTGGAATTCTATTTGCAGTTATAGCTTCAGCAAGTGTTTGCACAAGATCAATGGAGGCTACCTGAGATGTTACTGAGTGTAATTGAGATGCAATGGGAGCTGGTTGAGACAGAGGAGCTTGGGGTCTTGGTATTGGAAGAGAGTGCAAGGATGGGCTGGTGGGAGCTTTAACTTGAGAGGGAATGTGGACAGGAAGATCTGGTTGTCTGGGAGAACTATCTTGCTTTGGTGCAGTAAAAGAGACAGGAGGCTTATTGTCATTTTCGCTATGAATACTTTCAGCATAAACCTTTAACCTTGCTTGTGCTGCGTTATGTTTTTGTAGCTTTTTTAATAGTTCTACTTCCTTTCTCTTTTTTTCTAACTTTGTCTTTATTGTAGTGGTTTCAGTTAGAAACTGTGCTCTTTTCCTTGCATCCTCTACTTCCAGCTCTCTGATTTCCTCCTCGCATTGATGTTGTGATTTCATTATTTTAATCACCTGTTCTGTCGCTGCCACTTCAGCTGCTGCTTGCTGCCTTTGTTGCAATGAATCAGGACATGGTCTTTTAGAGCAGGGGTCGGCAACCTTTACCACTCAAAGAGCCATTTGGACCCATTTCACACAGTAAAGAAAACACTGGGAGCCATAAAACCCTTTTGAAATTTTAAATTAAATCACACTGCATATAACAAATTTTTTTTTGTGACAGAATGGATCGAGAGCAGAACCAACGCATCTTTGCCTTTTTGGGGGTTTTTTTCGTACAAAGTACAAAACTTCTACTGTTGTTTTATGGCAATCATCAACTCTGCTAATGTCAGAGTTGTTATTTTGAATAAAGCTTGGTGAGAGTAAACGCACATCATGGTTGGATTATTTGATATTCATCCCATATAAACGGTACTTTCAGAATACTTTTCTTTTAATCCGAAAACACATTTTAATCACATCCAGGAAAGTTATGCACGTAAACGAGCTCCTGTCATTAACCAGCTAACAAGCTAACAGCTGCATTAGACGAGCTATCAGACGTTCAGGCGGCACCTGAAGCTCGACTTCAGCTGCGCAGGACTCCGCTCACAGCCTCGAGCCAAGCGCTGTTCGCTTTTCCTCACTTTGAAAATTAACAAACGTCAGATACAGAAACGACTCTTACCCTGCTATTTAGCTCTCTTCACCCTCATCAATGACTCCATGTTATTTTAGGTCCTGTGTCACCGTGGTCCCCTTGTCATTTGTAGAATTTACTACAAAAAAACAGCATCTGAAAATGCCGCCGCCTTCTTCTTCTTATTCTTCTTGTTTTATGGTGGTTGGCAAGCAACTTAATGATGTGCATTACCGCCATCTACTAGAGTGGAGTGTGGATCAGGATGCTATGTATATATTCTCCCACCAAAAAAATATATATAAATAAATAATAACAATGATAACAATAATAATAATTACATAAATAAACTTATATCTTTGCTATCAATTTCGTTTTCTTAAGGTATCTTATCAAATAACAAAAATACTCCCAAATTTTCCCAAAATATCTTGTAAATTTAACTGTAATTTATTTTCTTGTAATTAACGTAATAATTCCCTTCTCTCCATAGAATATTTATAACAAACCAACAAAACATGCTCCACTGTCTCCTCTTGATAACAAAAATCACAACCTCCTGTTGGATGTTTTCTCATTTTGAATAGATTTCCATTTAACCCTCTGTGTCCGAAACGTAATCTGGATATAATTGTTTCCTCTTTTCTATTCCTACCTGTTATCCTAATTGCACTAACTTTCCTTTGAATACTATAAAGCCACCTTCCAGTTCAATCCTCTTCCCACAGCTTCTGCCATCTTCCCTTAACCCCCTGTTTAATAATAGATTTAATTTCGTCCTTAATGAATGGTACCACTATATCAATATTAATATTTTTTTAGCTTGTTTTGCATATTTATCTGCTAACTCATTTCCTTTAACTCCTATATGAGATGGTATCCATGTAAAAATAACTAATAAATCCATTGCCTGAATTCTATACCTTAATAACTGAATCTCTAATAAAAGGTCTGATCTACTAGTAGATGAATGAATATAATGATGAACTTGAATCTGAACAAATTATACTTCTCAGAGGACGAACTTCCTCAAACCATTCTAAGGCTAAAATGATTCCCATCATTTCTCCTGTATAAACTGACACTCCATCAGAAATTCTTTTACCTTTCTTAATATTGAATTCTGAAACAATAAATGACACCCCATTATTGCCATTTTAGTTTTTTGAAGCATCTGTAAAAACGTGAATATATCCATAATAATTGTCTAAATATGATTGTACTCAATTATAATCTAAATAGTTTCCTTTTTTCCTTTTCTCCAACAAAGTTAAATCAACAACACTATTAGAAAATAAAGACGGATGAACTGGTGAAAGAGGGACTGTTTGGCTAATATTTACATTATCTAAATCAAATTATTTTATAATATTTTCTATATCCCAACCAAAAGATTTTAAATTATTTTTTCCCTTTTCCCAACTAGGTTTTAAAATATCTTGACATGGATGATTTTTCTTATGTCCCTTTTAATGACACCAATAAGAAATCTTTAACTGTATTCTTCTAAGATAAAGTGGTAACTCTCCCATTTCTACCAGTAAAGCCGATTAGCTCCTGTACATAACCTCAAGGCTTGATACTGAATATTATCTAATATTTTGAGTAGTGTTTCTGATGCTGATCCAAAAGCTATACTTCCATAATCAAATACTGACCTTATTAAACCAGTATATATTGCTTTCAATGCTTTTCTCTGAGCACCCCACTCACTCCCCACCAAACACCTCATTACATTTAAAACTCTCTTATACATACATGTAGTTCATTAAATCCACTCAGGTAAGTAATAACCAATAACTGAAAATTAAACAAAGTAAAGTTTAAACATTAACAATTGTCTCATTTTCACGAGGGAACAAACTGGAAGAAGAGACCTTGACGAGCCTGGAGAGCTACCTGGACGAGTGTTTTGACAACATCGTGATGGGAAGAAAAAAAATCCCGCAGCCACAAACACACCTTCAGTCAAACGAACCCGGTCTAGCTCTACCGGTGCCTCAACTTCCACTCTGTCTCCCGACAGGAGCTACAGCGACGTCCTGGAATCCATCGACAAAAAGCTTACCAGCCTGGACGCTCGCCTCGCCATGGTAAAGGTCCTTCATAAAGAGTTTCAGGCTCTCAGAGAAGCGGTCGAATTTAGCCAAGCCCAGCTAGCTTCTGTTGCCGCGGAGAATGACGCGCTGAGGGGAAAAGTCACGGAGCTAACCGAGGGGTTGACGCGGCTGACCGGCGAAAATAAGATGAAAGAATCCATTCTGGACATACAGTCGCGAAGTATGAGAGACAATCTCGTATTTGCAGGCATCCCGGAGCGCCAAGAAGAGGACCCTGACTTTGCTATACGTGAGTTTCTCCAGCAGAAGCTGAAAATACCGGCGGATCAGGTAAAAAACATCACCTTTCATCGCGTTCACTGGCTCGTGGGTAAGAAACCCGATAAAATCCGCCCTCGTCCGATTGTAGCCAAATTTGAGCATTGTAAACAAAAAGTGTTTGTTAAAAGCTATGGCCGCAAATTGAGAGGAACGGATTTCAGTGTTAATGACCAGTTTCCTAAGGAAATCCTAGACCGTAGGCGAGTGTTATTTCCAATCAGGAAAAAATACATTAATGATGGCGTCAGAGCTAACGTTGCAGTTGACAAACTTAATATTAATGGTCAATTGTTCAGGGATCAGAAGATCACTCCTTTGCTTTATTAGATGCACAAAGGGTGGATTTATACCTTGTCACGCTTGGGGAAAAAAAAAAAAAAATGTGTGTGAAATTTAAATTGTTTCCCCTCTTCCAAATTGCTCCATCATCAGCAAATAAAGAAAACCCCATTCCACTCTCCAAATTGTCAAACATATCATTAATTATAATAGAAAAAAAACAAAGGACTCACTATACTTCCCTTGGGTGTACCATTTTCAACAAAAAACTTTTCTGACAAATGTTGTCCTATTCTTGCTTGTATTGATCTATTTTGTAAAAAATCTTTTATCCAATAAAACATTGATCCACTAATTCCCATTTTTTTCAATTTAATTAAAAAACCCTCTTTCCACATCATGTCATAGGCTTTCTCTATATCAAAGAAAACAGCCACCACACTCTCCTTATTAACTTGCCCTTTTCTGATTTCATGTTCTAAACATAGAATAGGATCCATAGTACTTCTACATCCCCTCTTGTCAATGAAATAAGTCAATCTTTCATTTATCATTCTCTCCATTATTTTACATATATGTGAAGTTAAAGCAATAGGCCTGTAACTAGCTGGATTTGATCTCTCTTTAACTGGCTTTAAGATTGGAACTACAATTGCTTCTTTCCATACCTTAGGTAAAAAGCCCACTTCCCATATCTTATTATAAAATTCCAACAACACCTTTTTAGATTCATCACTAAGCTTACTAACCATAATATAAGTAATATTATCTTTCCCTGGAGATGAATTTTTTGATTTCCTTAAAGCATTATTTAATTCAAATAAAGAAAAAGGACCATTTAATAAATCATTATATCTTATATTTTCTTCTAATAAATTAACATACTCATTAATTGTACAAACTCTTCTACGTTTCTCTTCTGTACTTAAATTATTACAACTATGAACTTTAACAAATTTTTTAACCAACATGTTTGCCTTCTCCTCCTCAGTCACAGCAATAACCTGGGTGTGATTTGCCGGGGGGGATGGGGGGATTTACCCCCCCTCTGCTTGTGATGTCCCCCCCTCTGGTCATTCATGTTTTATCCCTGGGGGGGATACATTCCTCCCCACCCTCTGGTCTGAATTTAAAAATGTATATAAATTAGGGCTGTCAGTTTTAACGCGTAAGACCACAACGCCAACATTTTTTTTGTCGCCGTTAACCGCGCGTCAAAACACACACACCGTTCCCTAATGTTTTTCCCTGCCGCGCTCTCCGGACTGAGGTTTCTTTTACCCTCGGTGCTTTCCGTAGTTTCAAGAGAGCTAGAGACTGTAGCAAACAGACCCGCGCTCACTGTTGCACAGGCTGTTCATTTCATGCGACTTTGGGCTTGTTTTTTTCTAAAGGCGCTTGTAAATTTTATAAGTCACGGGTTGCGTTTTTTTGGGGGCACGTTTCTGAAAGTGAAATCGCTTATTTGGGCTCTAAAATAAGTGACGAAACAGTGGTTATTAAGAGACCTGCCTGGACTAGACACTGAGTGCATCCAGCTGAAATATCCCTCCGCCATAGGAGCCGACAGTAGTAAAGGCAGACAGAGCAACTCTGCACGTATTTTCTGCAGTTTACAGTGCAATAACCGGTGATAACTGCTGAAAGTAGATTACATGGTGCAGATCACCATTTTGAGCAGACATTGGTTTTGAAGATGAGTTTTTAACATGCTGAGAACATTGCAGAAACCCAACCCATAAACCGTACTTTAATGCTTATTAATTTCTTTTCTCTGTATTTGACAAACTAAGGCTGAATTACGTTGCCAAACGAAGGACCTAGAGTTACTAAACAGTTTCTAAACAGTCTCATTCAGGGTATTAAGCTCCTGCCCAGTTGCAAGCAAAGTGTAAGACTGGAATGACCTGGAGATTTAAAACCTTTTTCCAGGCTTAAACTATGAATATGAATATAAACAGCAAGCAAAAATATTCAAAGAAAATATTGTTGTTGGTGTGAAAGCTCAGAATTAGATGTGTGTGAGAGAGAGTGAAAAAACGAACAATAAAACTTATGACTTTATTGAAATTTTTAAAATTTCAATAATACAATTTTTATTAATGCCTAATACCATATCTATCTTTGTTTAAGAGGCAAAAAAATATATCGGCATGGTATTTATTTACAAATTTATTTACACATTGTGTAAACATCAGGACGTCATGATTAGTCATTTAGCCATCATAGTCCAGAGTTTAACATTTAGCACTAGGATGTTTTCATTCCAATTCTCAAAAGTGCTTGAAAAATAACAAAATAAAAATATTTTTTGTACAAGCATGTTTTTTATTAGTGTCATTTATTGCAAAATTGCATATTAAAATGCCCAAACAGGCTATTACACTTTCAGAAATAAAAGGATAATACATACAATTAATTTGCAATTAATCTCGAGTTACCTATCGACATTATGTGATTAATCGAGGAAATGATCCCCCCCTCTGTTTTTTTTTGCAAATCGCACACTGGCAATAACATTTCCATCTTTCAGAACTGGATATCCATATTCATGTCTAATTCCATTCATTCGCTTTATCATTCCCCAAACTTTGGAAATTTTTGTTTCCCTACCTACCAAATTACAAAAATTTCCCCAATAAACCTTTTTTGCATTTTTCACAGTACTTTTAACACGAGCTTGTAACCTTTTATATTCGATAAAGTTCTGAAAATTCTGATTTCTCTTTAACAACCTAAAAGCTTTTTTCTAGATTTAATCGCAACATCACATTCCTTTGTCCACCATGGCACTATTTTCTTCTTATATTTTCCTGTTTTCCTTTGTATTGTTTCATGTGCAGCACCTACAATGGCTTCACAAATAGAAAAATTTACCTTATCAATATCCAAATTTAAATTAACCTTTTGCATTTCTTTATCACTTAATATTTTATATTTTTCCCAATCAACATTTCTAAATATCCATCTTTCTATGTCTTCATTATCACTTTTTCCCACTTCTAAACCAATTTCAATAAGTATAGGATAATGGTCACTTCCTACAGTTGATGCTCTTAATATTTTCCAATTGCTAATTCCAGCAAGTTTTTCTGATACCACAGTTAAATCTAATGCAGATTCACATCCATTTCTAATATTAATCATTGTCCCTTCTCCATTATTAAGGCAAACCAATTGATTTCTATCCATTATTTCTTCCACCACTTCTCCATTAGTATCATCCTTATTACCCCACAAAGTACTAAAAGCATTAAAATCTCCACAACAAATTATCTTCCTTCCTATATTTTTAAACATTTCCTCCATTTCATCCAAATACAGTTTTTTACACGGATTATAAAAATTTAATATTTTAATACTTCCTTTATTAATCCAAATTTCCACAGCTAACCATTCTAGTGTTGTTCCTTTCCCTAGAAATCTATACTGTATTCCTTTTTTTAAAATAAATATTACACATCCTCCTCCACTTTCTTGCTCCCTATCTCTTCTAATACTATCATATCCTGCTATAAGAAAATCTAACTCTGGTTTAAGCCATGTTTCTTGAACACAAATAATATCTGGTTTATTTTATAAATAATTTAAATATCCTTTAAATGCTTGTCCATTTGCTAATAAACTTCTTGCATTCCATTGTAAAATAAACATCAAAGTCTTCCTCCACCTTGTTTTCCATCTATTTCAAGCCTTTTATGTTTCAACTCCCGAGATAAATCTTTCACAGCTAAAAACTTTTCTGCACCTTTCACTATAATTTTGATCTTTTCAGTTTTCTGCTTCACTTGATCAGTACAATTGATAACATATGCCATAAATAAGATTCATTTATCCATTGTGATTTCTGTTCCTGCCATTGTTCTTTGACTGAGACCAGAACTTGTACTGGAAGACACTTGCTGACTTTTCTGAATTATTCTTTTTTCTTGAACACTTTTTGCTGCCTCTGTAGCCTATCTCATCCTGACTCGTCTGCTCTTCTTATACTCTGCGTTGTGTGTGCGTTTTCATCCAAGAACTAGCAGACCAAGACTGATAAGGCAGGTTTATTCTGTTTAAAACAAAAATAATATTCAGCACAGCATCGGTTTCAACCAGGCTTCCACATGTACTCCTTCAATGAAAATAATAGGAAACCTCAGAACCACATTTTACATGACGAAGCCTATTAAATATCACCAAACTGGGGATTGGTGTTGAACAGTGCCTAATAAAATGCTGTGCCTAATATAAAATCATCTGACAACCTTCAAGTAAGTAAATAACAATAATAAAAAACAATGAGAATCTACCAAACTTTAAGTTTTAAGGCACAATAAGCATCTTAACAAGTAAATTGAGGACCCTGCTCCACAGACTCACCTCTCCCAAGCGCAGCTCGGCGAACTGAGGTGAGTAGGGGGAAGACACAGGAAATGATGCAAACAGGAAGTACGAAAATAAAAGCTTCTCCACCAAAATAAAATACAAAATGTAAACCAAGAAAACAAACAATGAAAATGGGTTCGGGGTGAAATATAATATAGCCTTCTTTTCACACTTGTTACACCTCTGCATAACTAATGTTTTTTAACTGTTTTCAGCTGTTGTATTTCTGTCCTTTTCCTTACTTCACAACCTCCATATGCTACATTATGCTGACCACCACAATTACAACATTTCAACTGCACGTCCGCTCCACATTCCTCATATCGATGATCTCCACCACATTTTGCACATCTTTGCTTCCCTTTACACACTGCTGCAATGTGACCATACCTTTGGCATTTGAAACATCGCAAAGGAGGAGGGATATAAGGCCTTACAGGAAAACTCATAAAACCAATCTTTACCTTATCAGGAAGAACACTACCTTGAAACTGTAGAAGTACAGAGAAACTTTCTATTTTTTCCCCATCCACAGACTTTAACAATCTTTTCAACCTACACACTTCACCACCAGATATGTTTCTTTTAAGTTTTTCCAAATCTTCCTCAAGCGGAATACCAGTGATTACACCACGTGATACTCTATTTTCTCCAATAAGTTTCCTTTCTCTCACAACCTTTTTACAAATATTATCAATCTTCATGCTTTTATTCTTTTGGTCTTCTGATTTACATTTTATCAACATGTTTCCATCTCGCAATATTTTAACAAACTCCACCTCCCCTATTTTCTTTTTTATTTCTCTAGAAACTGCTATCGGACTTAAATTTATGTTCTCATCTTCCTTCCTGAACTTAAGTATTACCTTAAATTCCTCATTTATCACTTTCCTCCTCACCACTCACGTTTTCTTCATCTGAACTACAATCTTCTAAACTTCTCTTACTAATTTGGCTAGCAGGCTCTCTATCATCTTTCAAACTTTTCACCTTACCTCTACCTCTTCCTCTGCCTACCGGAATCCAATCATCAAAATCCATATCATCATCCTCACCATCCCCATCTACTTTGCTTGTCATCCCAATCCAGTCACACTCTAGTTTTGCCAACCGCCAAAATCAACACTGTCCAAGCCTGCAAGAGAGTTCTCCTCCAATGGCCAACTCCTCCAGTCCTCAACCCGGGCGGTAGTCAGGTCCTCGTCCTGCGTCAACAGTTGCTTCACGTGCCGTCTCAACCTCAGCCAGTTCCTGCTGGAATGTCTTTTTACAGCAGATTTTTCTGGCTTCACACCTAAAACTGTTATTGTCTGAGTAAATACGGAAGACAGCGGCGCTCAGCGATGACAGTGCGACGTCGTCGCTACCATAGACATAATCCGCCTCAAAATGCCGCCTTCTCTGCGCTCACTGTGTTTATTTCGCTCTGCAGCCACTCAGCAAGCAATATTTCTTCTTCTTGAGTTTATTGGCAGTTGGCAAACATCTTTTCAGAGCGCATTACTGCCACCAACTGGTGAGGAGTGTTCGTCAGCCAGCATTGACGACTGCCTGCATGAGGTACACAGCTCCGCAACATAATTGGTTTCAACAGCTGAGCTGCATCAGATGCATCTAAGAGCAGCATGCGGCTCCAGAGCCGCGGGTTGCCGACCCCTGTTTTAGAGAGTCTAGAATTAGTTTTTGACTTGCGTGAGGATCTAGATGAGGTATTGGACAATGTATCTTAAAATACTGACTCTGAGTCGGGCCAGGGAATATCACTTGGATCACCACTTCCTTCAAGAAGGCACTGAGCTTTTTCATTGGCTGTTTTAGTGATAGCCCAACATACAGCGCATTTTCTCCTTTGCTCAGGTTCAGGGGCTTCAACGTCTCTTATCTCTTCATAAAAATAGCTTATATCTGTTTGAAGAACATTAATGACACTCACTGCTTCAGGAATCAACTCAGTGTCTTTACTTTTCATAAAGTTTTTAAAGCAGTTTATGTTAATTTTCCATTTCTTATATGTTCGCTCAAAGTCTTTTTTGTGATCCTTTAGCTTTGCATCTTGTAACAATTTTCCCTTTTCAGTTAGTGTACGTGTGCGTTGACTTCTGCGAACATCTCTATGTGAATTATCATCTCTCGCTGCTTGGGGTTGCTGGACATCCTCTTCAGTGCCCTGCTCTTGTATGACCTGTTCTTCGTTGCTGTCTTCTTGTGCACAGCTGACTGCTTTTGTGGACTGTTTTGTTGTTTGAGCTTTGTCTGTCATGGTAAATATGTGATGCATGTATTTTCAAATTAGCTTATAGTGGTGTATAAATACTTAAACGTTTTCCCATAACTACGTGTGCAAGTATTAGCATGAAGTATTTCTCAACATTTGTAAAAAGAACCAAAAATATTCAAAAAGAGGGTTTTACTTATAAACAAATAAGCTTAAACTTGAGCATAATACTTTTAGAAAATTGTAATACTCCAAAATATTTGTTTGCAATATACAACAAATTAAAATACACTGCTTAACTTTAATACTTAGTGTGCCTTTGATAACTATGCATTTGCCTGTATTTGCTTGCAGTCTTGACTTCTTTTAGGTAAATGTGCTGTAATGTCTAGTAACTGCTTTACTGTGTTGAAATCATAAACGCTATTGAGGCTTTAGAAAGAGTTCACAAGTGCTTATGCTACTTCTCAGACACGAATTTGAGTGCTTGCTTGCTAAGTGTTCACTTGCCAACTTGCTTCGGTACTTGTTCAATGCGTTACGTCCATCCACACGATACAGTCCTCCAAACATTCAGACGTCACCTCGTTAGCAGCTTCGGTCCCTTTGTCTTCACCGAGGCAGTGCAGTGTTCTACTATGCCGGCCTCAGTTACAACGCGAAGACAAGAGTTCCTTTTACTTATGTTTAATGGTCTTAAACACCGTAGACCTGACAAAATAAGCAAAAAAAAAATACAGCAGAAATAATTAGCCTCACAACATAACTTAACATACAATACATGTAGCAAAAAAAACATACCACTTTGGCCTGCTTTTGACTAAGGCTGAGGTTTATTCTTCTGTTTAAATCTTCTGTTTTTACTACCGAACGTAGTTCTTAGCTTTTGTGAGCTCTGACAGTCCATGCTGTACCACAAGTGTGGTGCCGATCACTGAGCTATATAATACACTGGAGTGCTGATTTTGCCGAAAAACTGAAGTCACTGACTAGCCGCCATCTTGCTACTCCCTACTCTCACAGAATCCCATAGGATTTGGTTGCAATAACAAGCAGTTTTCTGGCTGTGTGAAAACGTTTCACAGGTAATTCTACAGTCAGTGGATGTACTAACACTATCAACTACTAGGAAATTATGTGCTAAAATATTTTACATGTTATTCATATTAAATATATATGTATATGTATATATAAGTATGTGTGTATGTATATATGTATACATATATGTAAATATATGTTTTTGTATATTGTTATTTATATATTTATAAATATTATATTTATATATATTTAAATAAATAAAACCAAAATATTTCAGCACATGACTTTCTCAGTACTTGATAGTTTTAGAACATAACATAAAAGTATATGGCATTTGACATTTTAAACGTTTTAAGCCCCCCATGAACATGAGAAAATCCTCGTTATTCGATGCTGTAGCGCACATATTCCCTTGTTACTGGAGGAAAATAGGGAGTACCAATATGGCAGCAGGTGGCTTCAAAGCGACTCGTTCTAACAGCGGGCGATTAGCACTCCAGTGTATAATATAGCTCAGTGGTGCCGATAGCTTACAACGTTGACAGGAAACGGAAATGTCACTTTCAAAATACGTGCATCCATCTTAATTTTATTTAAATCAAATACTGTGACTAATATTCAAAACAAATGATACTTACAGGTACAACATACAAATATTAAAACTATATAAAATAAACAATAAGTACAAACTTACATAAGGTGCAACAGTGGCAATAAGTACAAACTTATATAAGGTGCAACAGCTCCATCTATTGGATTTCAAAATAATTGCACAAACAAAACAATGGCATTTACAAAGGGATCTGCCAAAATCCACTCTAGCCTCCACCAGCTTTGTAGTGATGTGTTCCAAACTTGGTAAGATGTAGCGCTCTCGTTTTACTGCTTTGTTTAAGCGTTTCAGATCCACACGTACTCTTACTTGATCTGTTTTTCTTTTCAACAGGAACCATCGGGCGCACCAATCAGTGGGCTCAGTAACCTCTTCTGTGATGCCCAAATCTAGTATACGCTTTAGTTCTGTTTCGACCTTCGCAAGGAGAGGAAATGGGACACGCCGTGGCGTTGTCAGGCTGTAGGGCTCTGCGTTTGCTTTCAGTTCTATTTTGACTGGGTCACACTTAAGCAGACCAATTTCTCCATAGACGTCACCTAGGAGATATGTGTTTATGTTGCTGATCCTCCTGACCAAACCTATCCTCTGTTGAAGCCGCTTGCTTCCCCGGGTCCGTTGAGTCATGTGCAGGACTTACTCTAAGAGTGCAACAAAAACTTGGCCAAGGAAACAGAATTGAAGTTTCACCTTTGCAAAGGGAGAGAAGTTGCACCAGCCAACACCTGCGAGCAACAACTCTGTCCTCTTTCTTGTGCATGCTCTTTTTATTAACTTCAAAGGGGAGGGTCTCACAGAGTTACATGAGCAAATGACACACCTTAACAATACTTCTACCCTATATGGGGTTGCTTCTTTGGCTGCCTTGTTCTGGTTCTTCCGGTCATCGCCTGCAAGCCGCTGACCACAACCCCGAACCTTGAGCTAAACAAAAGCTTTTGCAAGACAGAAACCCATCTTGCAAATTCCAAGAATTCCAAATTCTTTTACCAACAGGCTCGGTTTTGAAGCTTTCTGCCAGTTATCTTAAAAGCATGTTAAAGCATATAAACACATGTTAAACCTTCATAAAAGTGTAAGAAACGGATCAAAGTTAATACATTCCACACCTCCCAGAAACACTACCTCCCAACAGGTCGTGAGCATAGGGTCCCTTTATGACAGTAACACAGAAACGGTATTTCTGGCCGTTAAACTGACTTGTGGCTAGAAACTTGCCCACACAATGGACTTCATCTCCAGGGCTGGTGACCAGTGGCATTTTACTTGTTGTGACCAATCTTGGGCTCTTTGGCAGTCTGTTTAATGCAGTCTGAGACATCACTGCAATGTCGGCACCTGTGTCTTTTTTAAATCTGACAGAACAGTCATTTTCTGAATCTGGCTGCTCAATTATGGCTGGCTTAGCATTAGCTACTGCTCCAAGAAAAAACATGTCCCTCTCTGCTGGGTTGTTAGAAGCCACTGACACTTCTTTCAGCATTTTTGTTTTGCAAACTACTTCAAAATGTTTTATTGCATTTCCAGCACCTCTTGTTCTTAGCTGGGCATGGCTGCATTTTCCCGTCTTGTCTATTACAGCGAGAGCATGTAAGGAGATATTTGGACTCACCAAGCTCCGGTTTTCTACTCCATTTTGCATCATTGTTGCTCTTTTCAGTGTGAAAATGCCATCTTCCTTTACTCATTCCGCCCACAGCATGTTCCACATGCAAGCTTGCGCTCTGCTGTTTAACTTGTTCGCTTTGGCGTGCTATCTGAATAGCTTGTTGAAGCGTGAGGTGTGCCTCAAGCTGTCATTTATTGGAAACCTCCCGGTCCAATATGCCTATCACAATCCTGTCCCGAATTTGTTCATCTTTAGTGCTTCTGAACTCACAGTATTGTGCTAGCTCGTATAAGCTTCTGACAAATGCTTCAACTGGCTCTCTGGCTTTCTGCACTCTCTTATGAAAGCAAGCTCTGTCGTGAGTAATGTTCTGTTTAGGCACAAAATGGTTGCTAAATTTTGCCATCACCGTCATGTAGTCAAGCTTGGGATGACTTTCTGGTGTTTCTTCATCTGCCGCTTCTTCGTAGTTGTCCCTCTCATACACAAGAGTCATAAAAAGCCTCTGCCTCTCTTCCCAGGGCATAGAGAAGAGTGTTAACTTGTACTTCCCCGCTCTCCCTGTCTAGCTTCACTGCTACTCTTAAGCGGTCGAAGCGACGGCGCCACATCTGCTAGTCCTCCGGACGGGGGAAGTCAAAGGGTTTGGGCGGTCCGAACTTTGCCATATATCACTCAGTAGGCGTCCAGTCGGCCACTTCTGACACCATGTCATGAACGGCTATCTTTTATGAAGAACTTCCCAAGGACCAGTCGTGCAGCTTGTTGAATTCAGCTTTATTAGCCAGCGTGAACCATACAACAAAAGGATGTACAGTGCATGTGCGTCAGTCTGCTCTGGGCTACGGAAGCGTGACATATCACTACAATGTTTAAAACCATTATGTAAATAAAGTTTGTTATAACTGTAAATCACATTCAAACACA
The DNA here is from genome assembly GCF_011125445.2 of Fundulus heteroclitus. Lineage (NCBI taxonomy): Eukaryota > Metazoa > Chordata > Actinopteri > Cyprinodontiformes > Fundulidae > Fundulus > Fundulus heteroclitus. The sequence goes on along the minus strand of NW_023396781.1, from coordinate 174,907 downwards.
TCCGCAAAGCTTGGTTTCCAGAATGCTAGTGGAAGTAAGCCTATAAGCTCCAGGAAATTTACTTTTGGTCAAAACATAAAAACAGAAAACCATTTTAAATATTTTTCGGTCCTAAATTTTTAGTTGATGTGCTTAGTAATTTTAAATTCTGCTTGTGGCATTCATTTATTCAAAACGTGTCCTAAACTGAGACCTGCAAAAAAGTTCTGGAACCAGTTGTCCTTTCTAGCTCCCATAAGTAGGGTGTGGATATTGACAGAAGATATTAACTGCTACTAAATCAGAGCAGTGATAAAGAAGTAGCCTTGCCTCTCACTGCACTTTTTCTTTTTCTTTAGGCTGTTGGACTGGGGTTTGACTATGTCAAATTTGGAGGTCTCAGTGGCGGTGAGACAATGGCTAAATACAACCGCCTCATATCAATAGAAGAAGAACTAGCCCAACAAGGACTCCTAGGTGTGTTTTCCTGTTCTGTGACTCATTTTAGCTGGACAGAGAAAGGGGATTCACAAATCAAGAAAAAGAAAGGCAATGTCTGAGCTTGAGAACACGCACTTGTCTGCACTGGATGTGGAAAGGACACTGTGTGTGAGGAATCATACAAACATGAATTTGTATGATTCCACCACCACCACCTGGAATTTGTTATTTGGCTATCTAATTACACATAAGGACAAATACTTTATCATCCATAACTTCTTTGAAATGCAGCCAGGGACACCAGAGGCTGAGTATGTCTGTGAATAATCAATGGCTATCACATATTTGTTTTGTTGATCGATTTTGTGTTTTTTTTCCCCAGAGTTAAGAACTTACTATGTTATTAAAAATTAATGTATGTGTACATTTAGTCAACATATCTTCTTATGCTCATGGCATTTAAACATTTTAATTACTTTTGCCTTGTCCACAGTTTGTAAGGACTCCCCACTCTTATCAGAAGAGCCAAAGGAACACGCTCCTAAAACAGAGAAAATCATATAGGTTTGCTTGAAGGAATGTCTCAAACTGTCTGCCTGATTTCAACAAGCCTTGAAATACTTGTCACACAAATCGAAAACCATTGTTTTCGTACTGTTTTTACCTGTGATTGTTAATAAAGCTTGCTCAATGTTCTGCATGGATCTGAATTTTATTCTAGCCAGTCAACTAATTAAGTAAACCAATCCAAACCACTTGAGATAGAGCAAAAGCAGCCAAACATGACCCTACATCTTCATTCATATTAAAAGACTGCATAAATGTTCAGGCATAGCAATACTCATTAAACTGTAAGTGAACACTTCAGGGTGAATAGAATAAATAGTAGTGGAGGTTAGTGCTGCATGTAGTTCTTTTTGGGAAAAAAAAATTGTATGAATTTATTTTGTAGTAAAACACATTATTGTTGAAGTAGAGTAAAATATATTCATGGAAAGCCTTCAGTGATTTTCAACATTTCTTTCTCATTTTACACCTTTTTTGTTTTATACCTTTCACAATTCAGAATATTCTTCACTGGACCTGGTGTATATACAAGCTCATCCATATGGCACTTCATCCTTTGGAGAGTTTGCAAAGATTTTATTCAAAATAGAACAAAATAGATAATAATAATAATAATAATAAAAACAATAATAATAATAATAATAATAATAATAATAATAAAAACAATAATAATAATAATAACTAGACAAATTTCTGAAGAAATTTAGAATGGGGTCTCGTGGTGTGTACCGTCCTAACCGTAAGAGTTAATGTTACGAATCTCAGATTCCTGCGTTCATCATAGACCCCGCAGTGGCCATCGAAAGGTGCCATTCTAGGCCAATGGAGCATGTCCCTGACCTCCTAGTAGCCTCTGGCTAGCAGAGTTCCGTTGTCATGGAAACTCACTCACAGCTGCAGCCCTCTAATTCCTCATTAACTTTATCATGTGGTGAACTAATTGGATTGTGTGATTTTAGTGTCTCTGGATCAGTTCTGCAGCACGTAGCAGGGACAAAAAAGGGTTAAAAATGAATATTTGACACCTCATAACGTGGACACACTTTATCCGACATGGCCCAGATTTATTGTGGAGCTTTCTCTGTAAAAGAAGTACAGACTCGGTCAAGCAGAAGTTGGTAGGACCTTCCTAGGGGTACTTCCGAATAGCAACATGCTAACAGTTAGCTGCTAACAGGCCAGCTGACAGCTTTGCTAGGGCCCGGGACAATGCAGTGTTTTTGGGCCCCCCCTCTACACCTCCCGCCATACACATACACACACATACACACACACACACACACACACACACACACACACACCAAAAAAAGTCAACTTAACTGTATACTTCATGCCCTGGAAATCTCTGTATTTTACACTGGATATTTTCAGCCCATCTATTGAATTTAGTGCACTAGTTGATCTTTTCTTCATAAGAGAACAGCAAGCACTGCAGCCAAAATATGGCCTTTTTTGACCTGCTGTATATTAACCAGTCCCTAAGCTTGATGTATCATGAAACTGTTGACCTTTCGGGTTTTGTGATTTTTATTTTATTATTACAATTAAATAATAATAATGTTATGTTCATAGTGTTTTTTCCTAATCCACCTCTTATATCTTTCAATCCTTATGTAATTTTGTCTGTGTTGTGTGCACCTGCCTGTTGCTTTAATCCTATAAATTTCCCCGTCGTGGGATAAATAAAGGATTAGCTAATTTTATCTTATCTTAAATAACACTTTTTAATAGGATATATGTACTGGGTTCTTTCAAGGTCTTAATTACATTTTCTGTATGGGCTCCAGTAACATATGATATATAATATCTACTTTGAAAGTTAACATGAACTGCTGCGGAAGATGAACACTCAGATCTACCTGGATGTCCTCTGGAGGACTGAAACGGCTCAGTCACTGACGTCAGTCTGTGGGTCTGTCGGGGCAATCAGAGAAGTTTCATCTCCTCTCCGTTTCTGTCGCTCAACGTTTTCTTGCTCATGATTTTTCACGTGCTTAGTGTTACGACCTCTTTAGGCAGGAAGATGGGGTAACATAATAAAATAGTCTTATAGATGGAAATTAAATTAAAAGGTTTATTTATAAAGTTTCTTTGAACAAAAAGAGACAACATCCAACATGTTGTTTACCAAAATTAAAACAAACAAACTGGATTTAAATAAAACAGTTTCTAAACAAAACAAACACAATTGGAAAACTCAAACAGGGAGTGGCACTCAGCCCAACTCCTTCAGTCAAAAACCCTACAACACAGAAAAAACCAAGTCAAAACTTAGCTAAATCAACAGCAGGCAAACTCACAATATTGAAACGGTAACCAACCACTAAAGTCACAAAGCAGTTCCAAGCTGCACGGGAGGAGCAAACAGAGTTAACTGTTCCTAATGCGGCTCCCCCTTGGATGTGTCTGTGAGAGAGTCTTTTAAAAGTGGTGGAAGGTCTGGATTGGTCCATTTCTTGAGGAGCTGTTCCAGTCAGGAGTCCAGCATGCTGGAGGCGAGGCCAACGTCCATTTGGCCAACCCCAAACACGAGCTGCCACAGCCAGTTTAGCATTAGTATGAGTCCAGTCTGCACCCCTGAGAGCAGACACTTACAGCTGTAACACCCCTCCCCTTAAAATGCAAAACAGAGTTTTGTCATTATATACAGTACAAATTATTCAAAGAAAAACATTACAAAAACTTACTCACAACCTGGAAAGGCCATCTGCCAGAACATTTTCTGACCCTTTCTTATGACGAATATCAAGATTGTATTCTTGTAATAACAGAGCCCACCGCATGAGACGCTGGTTGTGGTTGTACATTCGAGAGAGAAACACAAGTGGATTATGGGCTGTATAAACAACAATAGGGGAACTGCCTGAACCAAGATAAACATGGAAGTGCTGAAGAGCCAGTATTAACGCCAAAGTCTCCTTTTCAATGGTTGAATAGTTAATTTGGTGAGTGTTAAATTTCCGGGAGAAGTAACAGACTGGGTGGTCTAACCCTTGCTGGTCTTCTTGTAACAACACAGCTCCCGCTCCAACGGCACTGGCATCTACCTCCAACTTAAATTGGTGGTGCAGATTTGGTACAACTAGCACTGGGTCGCAACAGAGAAGAGCTTTAGCGCTCTCAAAGGCGATTTGACACTCAGAAGTCCACTCAAAATCGGCTTTAGGACTGAGAAGGTCTGTTAGAGGCTTTACCACCGTAGAGAAGTTGTTGCAAAAGTTTCGGTAATATCCTGTCATACCTAAGAAACGGCGCAACTCACGTCTGGTTGTAGGAGGAGGGTAAGAACGTAGCACCTCAATCTTAGCATGTACCGGTCGTACTTGTCCATTTCCAACTTCTTTACCCAGATATATTACTGTAGCTTTTCCAAATTCACATTTAGCTAAATTAAGTGTCAAAGAGGCTTCAGCTAACCTCCTAAATACCTGATCTAGGGTAAACAAATGATCTTGCCAAGTCTCAGTGTATACCACCACATCATCCAAATAAGCACTACAGTGGGATAATCCAGCTAAAACGTGATCGATCAACCTTTGGAAAGTTGCAGGTGCATTGCACATGCCAAAAGGCATAACAGTATACTGTAAAAAGTCATCTGGGGTTACAAAAGCTGAAATGTCAGAGGCCCGCTCAGTTAACGGGACCTGCCAGTAACCCTTTAGGAGATCCAACTTTGTTACAAATTTAGAAACTCCAATATTGTCAACACAATCCTCGACCCCGGGTAGAGTTCACTTTACGAAAATCTGTTATGAATCGAGGCGAGCCATCAGGCTTGATCTGGACTAAACATTGGGAGCTCCAAGGACTCATACTAGGTATAGCCAAGTTATGTTTCACCAAGTATTCTGTTTCCTGTTTCATCAGCGACTGCTTTATGAAATTAGCGCGGTATGGATGTTGTTTAATGGGTTTGGCATTCTTTACATCTACATCATGGTGCAAAGCTGTAGTGCACGTGGGCACATCACCAAAAAGACATTGGTACTCATTCACTAGGCCCAATATGTCCTCTTGGTGTTCAGGGACTAAATGAGTAAGATGCTCTTTCAGAGATTTTAGCATCTCTGAGTTATTAAAGCGCGAACTAATTTGGCTAGGATCAATCAATTTTAACCCATCAAAAACATCAGCACTTACCTCAACTTTAACATTAGCGGCAACAGAAACACTCACCAAGGATGCTTCTGGTTCGGGTCGAGAGTGGTACAACTTGAGCATGTTCACATGACAAACACGGGACTTGCGTCTGCGGGTAGGGGTACCGATTACATAGTTACTTTCCCCTACCTTTCCTTGAACGTCAAAGGGACCCTCAAACCTTGCAGACAAAGCAGAGCCTGTCCCAGGTAATATAGCAAGCACTTTGTCACCCACTTTAAAATCTATTTTTACAGAGGAACTATCATAGTTCTTTTTCATGTTTCTTTGTGACAGGGCCATATGCTTTTTGGCTAAACTATTTGCATGACACAAACGCTGGTGAAATGTTTTCACATAGTCTGCAACACTTTGAGTTGATCCCGTACTCTGAATTAACACCTTTTCCTTCAGTGCTTTAAGCGGACCACGGGGTGTGTGTCCAAACACTAACTGAGCTGGACTAAAACCCAGGGACTCTTGTGTGGCTTCACGAGCAGTAAATAACACAAATGGGACCCCTTCATCCCAATTTTTAGCTGACTCAAGACAATACTTCTTGAGCATTGACTTTAAAGTCTGATGCCACCGCTCCAAAGCTCCCTGACTCTCAGGATGATAGGCAGAAGAAACTACATGTTTAATGCCTAACGTCTGAGTAACCTGCTTGAATAATTTTGACAGAAAGTTGGTTCCTTGGTCGGTTTGAATAACTTTTGGTAAGCCAAATGTAGAAAAGAAGTTAGTCAAAGCTTTGATAATAGATTTTGTTGTTATTTTACGTAAAGGTATAGCTTCAGGGAATCTAGTAGCTGCACACATGACAGTTAACATGTACTGGTTTCCAGTTTTTGTCTTCGGCAGTGGGCCAACACAGTCTACAATGACACGATCAAAGGGGTTGTCAACTACCAGAATCGGACACAGTGGAGCAGGGGTGATAATTTGGTTTAGCTTACCCACAATCTGACACACATGGCAACTACGACAAAAGTTGGAAACATCTTTCTTCATACCTGGCCAGAAGAAGTGTTGTAGCAGGAGCTGGTACGTTTTTGTGATTCCTAAGTGTCCTGACCACTGACCCTCATGAGCCAGGGACAAAATCCCTTGTCTGTACATTGTAGGAACAACAACCTGGTTAACATTACCCCAATCAGAACCCTTTGCACCTGATGGAGACCACTGTCGTAATAAAATACCATGTTCAATGAGATAGGCTTGTTGCACAATCTTGGCTTCTTCAGCACTTACCACCTGCTTGAAACATTTGTGTAATGTCTCGTCATTCTGCTGGGCTGCAGCTAAACATTCGGGGGTTAAGGGTAAATGGCAAACATTATGGGACGGTGGGCAGACTGGAAGACAGTTCTATAACATTCAGAATAAAGTGGGAAAGAGCAGAAATACAAACAGAAGCAAGGAGGAGGATGTATTTTCTAGAATGAGGTATGGACACACACGTCTAAATAAAACTTTGTTAATAATGAAGAAGCATGCTGATGGCAACTGAATTCTGTGGTAGTCCAGAGACTATAGAGCATGTTATTGTACACTGTAATAAATATCAGGAAGAAAGACAAAGACTAGTCTTACAATTACAAGGAGAACAGATGAGGCTAAACTTAGAAGAAATTCTGCAAAAAAACACAGGGGAAATGAGTGTAAACTATGTAATTGGCTTCCTGAGGAATACAGGACTAATTAAAATAATTTAGTATGATCTTTTTGTTTGTTTTGTTTTGATTGGTTTGTTTCGTTATGTTTGTTTGTGTGTTTGTTTTATTTGTTTGCAACCTATTAGGGAAGGTTAGACTCCAGTACCACACTCCAGTCCAGTTGGTGGCGGTAATGCACCATTAAAGTTAGTTGCCAACCGCCATAAAAACCGAAAGAAGAAGAAGAAGAAGAAGAAGAAGAAGAAGTGGACCGTCTCGTCAGCTAATAGTGCCGATATGAATGAGCGGTTCACTTAACTGCAGAATTCGGTAAACTCTAGGTTGCTGTCCATAGAGGACAAGTTGGCGGCTCTGCAGTCGAACAACTGTGCGGGAGAGACTAACTCCAAGAAGAGAAGACGGGTGCAGAATCCCAAGCTTAGGTAAGAATATGTTCGGTGACTGCTAGCTAAGCTAAAAGTAGCCTAGCCTACAACCAAATCTAAGATTAGCCTAGTAGCCTTGCAAAAGAACAAGCTTTATTAAAGTGTATTTTCATTTACAGGAAGCAGTATGCCGTCTTCACAACTCGGAGACAAATTGCAGGCGCTATGAACCGGAGCGAGGCGGTGACCTCCTATTTGCTCGGAGCAATGTCTGCAATTCCAGATTTACACGATGTTGATAAAGACGACATTATCTGTAAGTGACTTGTTTTTACTGCTTCTCCTTCCTTGTTTAATGTTATTGTGACTTGCGTTTGATTTTTATTCATACCACTCTCATTTAATTGTTTTCCAGCCTGGCGAAGAAGATGGCGTTGTTGGCGTGGTCTCTGGATGGATTGGACGGCCGCCGCCATTTCGTAGGCCGGTGTTGTGCGCAATTCTGTTTCCCCCGTGTCGGGAGCGCACTTTGCAGCCGTTTTCCCGGCGCTTCTAGTTGATTTCTCGGTAAAACAAATCCTATAATCATGTCTAGGTTGTAACATTCAGTTTAATCGGCAGCTGTTTACAAAATTGTAAAATAAAAATAAATAAACGGTCTTTCAGACATCTCCCGAAAACTTTGGGAAATAAAGAGCAAATGTTTCTAAATTCTCAAAAATTATGTGTGATAGGATGTAGTATACTAGAAATTTCCTTAATCCAGTAAACTGTCATATTTTATATTACAAAGGGATGTACTGGGAAGTCTACACTCTTGTGTTTTCAGGAAGTCTTAGGCTGTTTCTTAATTCACGAGAACGCGCTCGCATTCTCGTGAATTGAGAAACAGCCATTATGTTTGTGTCCTGCTATCAACCATCCCATCCTCCTCTTTCAGCAATGTAAAATCATAAATACACAGTAGGTGCTGGAATAGTGTTTTATGGCATACTTTTATTAGTCAGGTTAAAGTGACAAAAGTTGGAAAAAGACCGTTTATCTTGCCATTTATAATACCACAATACAGCGTAAGAAGACATAGTTTATTTATTTTTATTCTACAATTTTGTAAACAACTGCCGATTAAACTGACTGTTACAACCTTGACATGATTATATGAGTTGTTTTACCGAGAAATCAATTAGAAGCGCCGGGAAAACGGCTGCAAAGCGCATTCCCGACACAGGGGAAGCAGAATTGCGCACAGAGGCGACGCCGAAGTACAGAGCCACGCACAGTAGGCGTCTGCACATCGGACCTGCCTCAGAAAGAACGCCGCCAGCAGTTACCTACAACCCCGAGGAGGCAAACGGACAGTTCACGGGGTTGTAATTTTTGGATCCTCGCGTTGTATATAGGTGTTTGTTTTAATAAAGCTCTTTCTTTGCATAAACATCTTCCTGGCAAATGTTCATTTCCTGTATAAATTCATTCATGTCCTTGATGGTAGCCTAATAATAGTGTAGTAGCCTACATAGGATAACATGAATATACAGCATAATATGAATGAATAAATAAATAAATATATATATATAATAGATAAATATATATATATATATATATATATATATATAAATATATAAATATAAATATATATATATATATGTAAATAAGTTATTGGGGATCTGCCAACCAATCAGGAGTGATTTTACTTGTTTGAAAGAAGTGGTTCCATCCAATACTCAGTAAGAACGTTCAAGCCTGGCCTGGCCACGTGTGGTTTTGCTGCCAATCAGGAGCGATTTTACTTATTTAAAAATAGTGGTTTCAGCCAATACTGAGTAGGTTATTCAAGCCAGACCTGGCCAGCCGCGCGGGTTCGCTGCATTCATATGCTAATTAGGGCCATTAGTACAGCTGATCGCTCTCCACATACGTCAGAGTCCGGTTCCGACAATTTGTGGCACTGACAAACGGCGACAAGCGCGGGTTGCAAATTGTCCTTAACTGCCGAAAATGAGGGAGATCTGCGGTAGTTTACGGGGACGAAAATCTCACTTTTCATGCAGTGAAACGTCAAAGCAGCTGGTCGTTGTTAAGTAGGTATTTAGTTGTTGAAACACAGCTTTTTTAATAATCTTACTGATGAAGGGGAGGTTTGAGATGGGCCTGTAGTTCTTGAGTAGAAGTTTGTCTTAATTGTTCTTTTTCAGCAGTGGTTTGATATTTGCTGTTTTTAGGGACTGGGGGAAAACACCTGACAGAAGGGACATGTTTATTTACCCAGAGCCACAGCTCTGTTGATCCATCCATTCCCTTAGCTCTTAGCAGTAATGATTGTATGGGATTCTTCATAAATAAAATTGATTCCATTAAAAATAAAATAATTGGCATCCTCCCAAACATGATTACCTCGTCCTCAGTAAGTGAGGCAGCATTGGAGGAATCCTTAGAACCTGCGCAGTGTCTGAACTGTTTAAAAGTAGTAGAGCTTTCTGAGCTATCTAAAATTTTAGCTTCATCTAAACCTTCTACCTGTATGTTAGACCCAATCCCAACCAAGTTGTTTAAGGAGGTATTCCCTCTGATCAGTGGTCCTATTTTAGACATAATTAATCTATCCTTGGTAAATGGATATGTACCACAGGCTTTTAAAGTAGCTGTTATTAAACCTTTACTTAAGAAACCATCTCTTGATCAAGATGAGTTAGTAAATTACAGACCTATAAAGAAGATCTAATCTTCTTTTCTTATCTAAAATTCTTGAGAAAGTAGTTGCTAATCAACTTTGTGAACATTTACAAAGCAATGACCTACTTGAGGAGTTTCAGTCAGGCTTTAGAGCTCATCATAGCACTGAAACAGCTCTGGTGAAGGTCACCAATGATATTCTCATGGCCTCAGATAATGGACTTGTGTCTATACTTGTCCTGTTAGATCTCAGTGCTGCATTTGATACAGTTGATCACAATATTCTCCTACAAAGACTTGAGCATACTGTAGGGATTAAGGGAAAAGCATTAGGCTGGTTTAAATCTTATCTGTAGGACAGATTCCAGTTTGTTCATGTTAATAATAAATCTTCCTCAAACTCTAGGGTCACTTGTGGAGTACCACAGGGTTCAGTCCTTGGACCAATTCTATTAACTATATATATGCTTCCGATTGGCAAAATTATCAGACAGCATGGGATTAATTTCCACTGTTATGCTGATGACACTCAGCTATATTTATCCATAAATCCTGATGAATCCAATCAGTTACTTCGACTGCAGTCATGTCTTGATGACATCAAAAGCTGGATGACTTTAAATTTCCTGCATTTAAATTCTGACAAGACAGAAGTTGTAATCTTTGGGCCAGAGTCTTCAAAAAATAAAGTTCTTAATAAATCACTTAATCTGGATGGCATTAACTTGGCCTCTGGTAATAAAGTTAAAAATCTTGGTGTTGTTTTCGACCAAGACATGTCATTTAAATCCCATATTAAACAGGTTTCCAGAGTTTCCTTTTTTCACCTCCGGAATATCGCCAAAATTAGAAACATTCTGTCCAGGGGTGATGCTGAAAAACTAGTCCATGCATTTGTTACTTCAAGGCTGGACTATTGTAATTCTTTACTATCAGGAAGTCCACAAAATGCAGTTCGAAGTCTTCAGCTGATCCAAAATGCTGCGGCAAGAGTTCTGATGAAAATCAACAAGAGGGATCATATTTCTCCAATTTTAGCTTCCCTTCATTGGCTTCCTGTTAAATCAAGAATAGAATTTAAAATTCTTCTTCTAACGTATAAAACCTTTAATAATCAAGCTTCATCATATATCAGAGCTCTGATTACCACGTATGTTCCTAACAGAGCACTTCGCTCTCAGACTGCAGGTCTGCTGGTGGTTCCTAGAGTCTCTAAAAGTAGAATGAGAGGCAGATCCTTTAGCTATCAGGCTCCTCTCCTGGGGAACCAACTCCCAGTTTTGGTCCGTGAGGCAGACACCCTATCTATTTTTAAGACTAATCTTAAAACTTTCCTTTTTGACAAAGCTGTTAGTTAGAGTGGCTCATACCCTGAGCTATCTCTATAGTTGTGCTGTGATAGGCCTAGGCTGCTGGAGGACATCAGGGTCTAATTTTCTCACTCTACTGATTTCTACTGTTCTTCAGTCTACTGTTCTCCAGTTTTGCATTGTATTACATTGAAATGACTGTCGTCATTTCAGCTTTTAACTTTTTGCTCTCTCTCTTTTTCTTCATAGTAGGTACACCTGGTCTGGCGTTCTGTTAACTGTGACATCATCCAGAGAAGACGGCTCACCCGCTACTACCATCTAATGTAGAACAGATTACTAGATCAATGTGTGGTTCTGTGCTTTTTTGTCTCTCTTGTTGTGTCTCTGCTCTGTCTTCTGTAACCCCAGTCGGTCGAGGCAGATGACCGTTCATACTGAGCCCGGTTCTGCCGGAGGTTTTCCTTCCCGTTAATGGGGAGTTTTTCTTCCCACTGTCGCTTCATGCTTGCTCGGTATGAGGGATTGCAGCAAAGCCATGTACAATGCAGACGACTCTCCCTGTGGCTCTACGGTTCCCCAGGAGTGAATGCTGCTTGTCGGGACTTTGATGCAATCAACTGGTTTCCTTATATAGGACATTTTTGACCAATCTGTATAATCTGACCCAATCTGTATAATATGATTGAACTTGATTTTGTAAAGTGCCTTGAGATGACATGTTTCATGATTTGGCGCTATATAAATAAAATTGAATTGAATTGAATTGAATTATTTTCTGAGTCAAATCAAAAGCTAAGACAGGCAAAACTTTCTTAAAGAAAGCTGTGGGTAGAACATCAAGGCAGCAGCAGGAGGAACTTAGCTGGTGAATGAGCTGCTCTAAGCTTTTGTTGTTTATTTGGCTGAATTGTGACATTTTGTCAGAAATAGTTCCAGCTGAATACAGCATTGGTTCTGGTGTTGATATGGTAGTACAAAGTGATCCTCTAATTTTTAGGATTTTCTCAGTAAAGAAGTTAGCAAATTCATTGCAGGCCCTGGTGGAGTGGAGTTCGGAAGTCACGGACACAGGAGGATTTGTTAACCTGTCGACTGTGGCAAATAAGACACGAGCATTATTAATGTTTTTCTTAATGATCTCAGAGAAGAAAGATTCTCTTGCATTTTTCAGTTGTAAGTTATATCTGTAAGGTCTCTCTTTGTAGATGTCATAGTGAACCTGTCTGTTCTTTCTCCACCTGCGTTCAGCTTTTCGACACTCCCTTTATGTATTTTTGTATATAGAGGTTTCTTTACGAATGTTACATAGGTAACGTAACAAGGGAGGATAATGCAGAAGTTTGGTAAACATCAATGAGGTCAGATTGCTCTGGTAGCCAGCAATGGGAGTACAAGTTAGGAGAGAGGAAACAGCTGAACGGTAACCTCATACTCTGTTTATCTGTAGTGTCCCATAGATATGTCAAGTAGCAAGATTAATCTGTCTGTTTTTGTGCTTTGAGCTAAACATTTACCAGAAGTAAAGTCCACACTGCCAAAAAGCTGGACACACGTGGGCGCTATTTGTTTGCAATACACACCAGTGGACACACACAGATCTTATTGTGACGCATACACATCTGTGGGCTATAAAAGGCATGTTCACTGTATTGTAATCAGAAATTTTTGCTGATATTTTTTGTTGTTTGTTTATGTTAGTTGAATTAAAGAGTTCTCCGTTGGCAAGCAGAGGGACTTCATCTCCCCGAGTCTTCTTTCTTTTTAAGGTTCAATAGTTAAATAATCTCCCACAATAGAAACTCACTCACAGCTGCAGCCCTCTGTTATTCATCATTAGGGTGCCTGCAATGCAATGCATGGAGGCACCTTATACTACGCACCTCTAAACGGGTTTCTTATTCATGCTTTCTTATTTATTTTTCTTCCGTCACCGTTAATACAGCCCGAACTGTAGGGTCTACCCCCACAAAGTATATATCAAAACATGCGTCTCGATGCCGTGAAGTGTGCTATTTGTCCTTCATGCAATTTCCAGTTACCATGGCAACGTAATTACCAAAAAAACATGCCCAAAAGTCCTATACAAATGAATGGAGAAAATGGCAGAATTTTACAGTAACTTGTAACTAAGATTTGACAACTCCCAACAACTTCAGCCTACTCGCTCAATTTTCACTCTACATAGACAAATTATACACCAACGTAGGTATTTTTGTCAGGATTCAGAACATGTAACCTTCATTGGTGTGGGATTCATACATTTCTCGCAAATCACCCCAGAGCACCGAAAAAGTCCAAAAGTTGTTGTCCATCCATCCATCCATCTTCTTCCGCTTATCAGGGGTCGGGTCGCGGGGGTAGCAGCTTCAGTAGGGAGGCCCAGACGTCCCTCTCCCCAGCCACTCAGGCCAGCTCCACCGTTGGAATCCCAAGGCGTTCCCAGGCAAGCCAGGAGACATAGTCCCTCCACCGTGTCCTGGGTCTTCCCCTGGGCCTCCTACCGGTGGTACGTGCCCGGAATACCTCACCAGGGAGGTGTCCGGGAGGCATCATAACCAGATGCCCGAGCCACCTCAACTGGCTCCTCTTGATGTGGAGGAGCAGTGGCTCAACTCTGAGTCCTCCCCGGATCACTGAGCTCCTCACCCTATCTCTAAGGGAGAGCCCAGACACACTACGGAGAAAACTCACTTCGGCCGCTTGTATCTGGGATCTCGTTCTTTCGGTCGCAACCCAAAGCTCGTGACCATAGATGAGAGTAGGAACGTAGATCGACCGGTAAATCGAGAGCTTCGCCTTTTGGCTCAGCTCTGTCTTCACCACAACAAATCAGTACAGCGCCCGCTTCACAGCAGACACTGCACCAATCCGCCTGTCGATCTCCCGCTCCATCTTCCCCTCATTCGTGAACAAGACCCCAAGACACTTGAACTCCTCCACTAGGGGCAGCACATCCTCCCCAACCCGGAGAAGGCAATTTACCCTTTTCCGGTTCAAGACCATGGTCACAGATTTGGAGGCACTGATTTTCATCCCGGCCACTTCTCACTCGGCTGCGAACCGCTCTAGTGAGAGCTGTAGATCACGCCCTGATGAAGCCAATAGGAGCACATCATCCACAAATAGCAGAGACGCAATCCTAAGGCCACCAAAACGGATCCCCTCAACACCTTGGCTGCGTCTAGAAATTCTCACCGGAAACGAGTTCGGCTTACTGCCGGCAATGTGGACCAGACTCTGACACCAGTCGTACAGAGACCTGACAGCCCTTATTAAAGGGCCTGGTACTCCATACTCCCGGAGTACCCCCCCACAGGGTCCCTCGAGGGACACGGTCGAATGCCTTCTCCAGATCCACAAAACACATGTAGACTGGTTGAGCAAACTCCCATGTCCCCTCCAGGATCCTGCTAAGGGTGTAGAGCTGATCCAGTGTTGCACAGCCAGGACGAAAACCACAATGCTCTTCCTGAATCCTAGATTCGACTATCCGACGGACCTTCCTTTCCAGATTCCTCTGTAGTTGGAACACACCCTTCGGTCCCCCTTTTTAAATAGGGGGACCACCACCCCAGTCTGCCAATCCTGGGGAACTGCCCCCGATGTCCACGCGTTACTGCAGAGCCGTGTTAACCAACGCAGCCCCACAACATCCAGAGCCTTAAGGTACTCAGGGCAAATTTCATCCACCCCCGGGTCCTTGCCACCGAGGAGCTTTTTAACCACCTTGGCGACCTCAGCACCAGAGATGGGAGAACCCGACCCAGAGTCCCCAGGCTCTGCTTCAGCAATGGAAGACGTGTTGGTGGGATTAAGGAGGTCTTTGAAGTATTCCACCCACCGATGCACAACGTCCAGTGCCGAGGTCAGCAGCACACCACCTCCACTGTAAACAGTGTTGGTGGACCAGAATTGCTTCGAAGCCGTACAGAAGTCTTTCTCCATGGCCTCTCCGAACTCTTCCCACGCCCGAGTTTTTGCCTCGCCGACCAGCCGAGCCGCTCGCTGCTTCGACTGCCGGTACACATCGGCTGCTTCCGGAGTCCCACAGGCCAATAAAGCCCGGTAGGACTCCTTCTTCAGCTTGACGGCTTCCCTCACCGCTGGTGTCCACCAGCGTGTTGGAGGGTGACCGCCGCGACATGCACCGACAATCTTGCGGCCACAGCTCAGACGAGCCGCCTCAACAATAGAGGCATGGAACATGGTCCACTCGGACTCAATGTCCCCCGCGTCCCTCGGGACGTGTTCAAAGCTCTTCCGGAGGTGGGAGTTAAAGCTCTGTCTAGTGGGGGACTCTGCCAGACGTTCCCAGCAAACCCTCACAGTACGTTTGGGCCTGCCAGGTCTGACCGGCTTCCTCCCCCACCATCGGAGCCAACTCACCACCAGGTAGTGGACATGCGGTCAGATGAAACGACAACAAAGTCGATCATCGAACTGCGGCCTAGGGTGTCCTGGTGCCAAGAGCACCAGGACCCTTATGCTTGAACATGGTGTTTGTGATGGACAATCCGTGAGGAGCACAGAAGTCCAACAACAGAACACCACTTGAGTTCAGATCAGGTGGGCCATTCCTCCCAACCACGCCTCTCCAGGTCTCACTGTCATTGCCCACGTTAGCGTTGAAGTCCCCCAGCAAAACGAGGGAGTCCCCAGGAGGGGCACTCTCCAGTACCCCTTCCAAGGACTCCAAAAAGGGTGGGTAATCTGAACTGCTGTTTGGTGCATAAGCACAAACAACAGTCAGAACCCGTCCCCCCACACGTATGCGAAGGGAGGCCACCCTCTCGTTCACCGGGGTGAACCCCAACGTGCAGGCACCGAGATGAGGGGCAACAAGTATGCCCAACCCAGCTCGGCGCCTCTCACCAGGGGCAACCTCTGAGTGAAAGAATGTCCAGCCCCTCTCAAGGAGAATGGTTCCAGAGCGGTGCGTCGAGGTGAGTCCGACTATCTCTAGTCAGAACCTCTCAACCTCGCGCACAAGCTTCGGCTCCTTCCCCACCAAAGAGGTGACATTCCACGTCCCAAGAGCCAGCTTCTGCAGGCGAGGATCAGAACGCCAAGGTCCCCGCCGTCTACTGCCACCCGTTATACAATGCACCCGACCCCTTTGGCCCCTCCGACAGGTGGTGAGCCCATTGGAAGGGGGACCCATGTTTCCTCTTCGGGCTGAGCCCGGCCGGGCTCCATGGGCAAAAGCCCGGCCACCAGGCACTCGCCAACGTGCCCCACCTCCAGGCCTGGCTCCAGAGTGGGGCCCCGATGACCCGCGTCCGGGCGAGGGAACACAACGTCCATTGTTCGTATTCATCATAAGGGGGGTTTTGGGCTGCTCTTTGTCTGGTCCCTCACCTAGGACCTGTCTGCCTTGGGTGACCCTACTAGGGGCATAAAGCCCCTGACTGCATAGCTCCAATGATCATTGGGACACTCAAACCCCTCCACCACGGTAAGGTGGCAGCCCAGGGAGAGAAGAGTTGTTATTGTGAAAAATCCAAACAACACATGTTTTCGCATCGTCGCTACTCCCAAACCATTTAATGTGCAGGCATGAGACTTTCACACATTCATGTTCAGACCCTTCTGGCACTCACAAAAAAGGAATTTTGTAGATAACTGTTATGTTTTTGTTGCAGGAACAATGTGTTCAGGAGTAGCAAATTGGCAAATCGCTAGAAGAGGATCAGACTTCCATCCCCCCAAATGATGCACTTTTTTACATCGTCGCCATGCCTCAAGTTTTGTGTTTTATTTATAGAGTTATGGTATGTTAAGCATGATGGTCAAACAATGTTCTGGCTTTAGAAAACACAAGATGCTCAGGAACTTAAAGAGAAAATCATTGCTTGTACTGATGAATAATTATGTTGGACATAGTGTAGAACAGTTTTACTTAAAAGTTTCACCTTAGACGAACTGAGATGGTCTAAGGTGATGGGAAAGTTGTATATATTTAAAGACAATACTAGCAGTGAATTTACTTGTCCAAAAGGACCAAAAAGAAATCAGTCTGAAATAAGTTAATAATCTATGTATTAATAATACAGATGTAATAATGATCCTTAGGAGACATTTTCCTTTGTTTATTTTCTTGTATTTTGGATATTTCTTTGTTAAATTTTATTTGCTTTTATTTTTGGCATCTCCATTTTTTTCTGAGCTTTCGCTTTCCAGAGGCTGGGCGTAGATCCTGAAATGCCATCTTTCTTCCAACAGAAGACTCTCATTAGTGAGCTTTTGCAGGGGTACGGTAAGAAGTCATAATCAAAATTGGACATGCAGGGATAGGCGGATATGAGTTTTAACCAATTTACACAAGGTAATTTGAGATCCTTTGGTGGAGAAAAATGGTGGCTTTGTAATCTTTCTGTTGATGTTCTTTTCTACTGACCGTTATTAACACTTAGGTTACCCTGAGCGATCTTTATAGTTATGATCCTATAGGCTTAGACTGCTGGAGGACATCAGGGTATATTTTTCTCACTCTGCTGAGTTCTCCCATTGTTCTCCAATTTGCATTGTTTGTTGTTATTTCAGCTTTTAACTTTTTGTAGGTACATCTGGTCTGGCGTTCTGTTAGCTGTGACATCATTCGAGGGGGGGGGCAGATTATCCGCAATTTCTTCTGATACTCAGTACTTCTTTTTAAACAAAAATAAAAATCTAGCTGCCTCTCCAGAGTGGCTTCAAGCTACCCTGTTACCAGCCTGGTACAGGTGGCTGGTCATTGGAAGCCCCTCTAGGTAGTGGGTCCGGACCTGGATGCTGCTCAGGTGGTGTTCCCTTGAACACTTTACACTATGTGACGTTGATCCAAGTGTTCTTTCTTGGACATTCACAGCAGTGTGGGTCACCAGTAGGATCTAGAACGGACCAGTCCAACACTTGTCTCTTTAGTGGCTCCTTCTGATGCCTCAAATAAGCACCCACTATCATGGCTGGAACTGGTGCAGGATTTTGTCAGCCACTGAGGATAATGCAGGTTTCACAGCCTGGTGGAAAAGGTAAAGAGAATGTGACAGAATCTTACAATATTCCAACATGGAATGTTCAAAATGAGCAGATGTTAATGTGTTTAAGTTAGTACTGGGTCCTCCTTCCATGCTCACAAGCAAAGTGAAAAAACAACACAATTTAATTTGTTGTATTGATGAATAATAAACAGGGGTGTGGCAGTGGCACCAGGCATAGAGAAGTAAAGGCCACAGCATGGCTTGTGTTATTTAACGTTCTGTCTTGATCACGACGTCTGTATATCTGATAATTAAAGTCACCAAGTCTGACAGTTTTAGTAGATTGCAAGGGAAGGGGTGAAGTCATCAGCTCAGGAAAAGAACATAACATCAGCAGAGCATCACTCCTCAAATATGTTATTTTATATGGCCTTACTGTTGAGTCTAAAGAATGGCCTCAGCCAGAAAACATTATTCAGAGAATATTTAAGGAGGCAGCAATTATAAATCAATACAAACACCGTATCATCTATTTTCAATATACTCACAGTGAACAGGGTTGACTGTTTAGGTCAGTGGTCGACAACCCGTCGATCGCGATTGGGGTGCGCGAGCTGAAATCTGTAATGGCGTCTGACGGTGTTTTTTCCCCACACCATAAAGACGTGTAAATAAACATTTCCTTTGTGAAAATTAAAATAAAAAACTGCCAATTTGATAAATAAATAAAATGTATTGACATGAAAATCTATTTATTTTAAATCTTGTTCTACGCTTCATTTTAAGATGAAGTTATCTTCTTCTACGCATTGTGCTTCATATGCACACCCAGCTTGTGCCTCTACTTCATTCATTCTCGCAAATATGCTCAGTTGGCTGAAACCAAGGAATCGGAGGCATCATAGACAATGGTAATAGGGACCAACGGTCGAAATATTTCTCCATGTTCTCTAGTAGTGGCGAAAAGTTCTTATTCAACATATTAGACATGGAGGGCTAGATAAATATCCCTAAATATTGAAACCCTGCTTCTGTCCATTTGAAGGGTGAGATTGAATGTGGAAGGTTCCTAGCCAGAGAGTTCAAGGGAAATAATTGTCTCTTCTGGTAGTTAAGCTTGTAACCGGAAAGCCTGCTGTATTGTTCTAAAATGCTAAACAGAACTGGAAACATATAAGAGCAAGTCATCCGCATAGAGGGATACCTTATGGGTTACGCCAGATCTCAGAATACCCTTAAAACCCTCCTCGGCGCGTAGCCAGATGGCTAGAGGTTCTATCGCAATAGCAAATAGTAAGGGAGATAGAGGGCATCCCTGTCTAGTGCCTCTTCCATGGGGAAAGGGTGCAGACACCATGTCATTTGTTTTAATTTAGGCCACCGGAGACGAGTATAGCAGCTTAACCCAAAGGATAAAATTGTTATCGAGACCAAATCTTTCCATTACTTCATATAAAAAACCCCATTCAAGCCGATCAAATGCCTTTTCGGCATCAAGAGATATAATAAATTCAGGTGATAAGGTGCCTGGCGTATGGATAATATTTAGAAGACGTCTGGTGTTATGGAATGACTGTCGTCCAGGCATAAAGCCTGTCTGGTCTAATGAAATAATGAGGGGAAGTACTCGTTGGAGACGGGTTGCTAAAATTTTAGATAAAATTTTCAAATCTACATTTAGGAGGGAAATAGGTCTATAGCTACTACAAAATGAGGGATTTTTATCGCTCTTAAGAATCAGCGAAATTGTGGCCTCTGAGAAGGTGTTAGGCAGGCATTTGTTGAAGAAGGCTTCGTTATACACATCCGTCAGTATTGGCGCTAGAAGATCCAGTCTAGCCTTATAATATTCTGAAGAGAAGCTGTCAGGGCCAGGGGATTTGCCCAAACTTAAGGACTTTATAGATTCCTGCACCTCCCTTAATGTGATCGGCCTGCCTAGACCTCTCCCCAACCCATCATCTACCCTTGGAAAGTTGACACCGTTAAGTATATTATACGAAGAGGGGGGGGGGGGGCTTAGGGGGTGTACAGTTCTGAGTAGAATGACGCAAATTTATCATTTATCTTACTGGGATCAGAAAGAATCTCTCCCGTAGCTGACTTGATTAATGGAATTAATTTGGTGGTTGCCTGAGCGCGCACTTGGAAAGCCAACAGTATTCCTGCTTTGTCGCCAGATTCAAAAAAACGCTGCCTTGTTCTGGTTAGCTGAAGTAGAGCATTTGTGGATGTAGTCAAATTGAAATCGGCTTGGAGTTTTACCCATTCATTATAAAGGTTGGGGTCTGGGTTGGCTGCATATCTAGAATCCACCTCCTTAATTTGCTTCAGAAAGTCTTTGGTGTGGTGTAACCTTTTCCTTGTCAAATACGAAGTAAAGCTGATGAGCTGACCTCTTATATATGCTTTTGAGGCCTCCCAAAGGGTGCTTCTCGGTATATCGGGCAAATCATTAAGATCGAAATAAAGTGAAAGCTGATTTCTTAGAAATTGTTTGTAGTCCTCTACTGTGAGCAGTATAGAGTTAAATCTCCAAGATTTAAAACAGTGAGATTGACAGAGTAATTCCAAATCTAGAGAGACTGGCGAGTGGTCGGATATAACTATAGTGTGATAATCACAGGTTTGGACTCTAGACAGCGGTCAGATATCGATAAGGAAAAAATCTATGCGTGTATAGGTACGGTGGACATGAGAAAAGAAAGAAAACTGCTTAAGTGCCGGGTTCCCATGTCTCCACGGATCCACGAGTCCTAGCTTAGTTTTAAATACATTAAGACTTTTAGCAGTGTTAGATAATAAGATCGTTTTTTTTTTTGAGGATCTGTCTAAAAGGGTATCTTGGACCATATTAAAGTTTCCCCCCAAAATTAGATAATATTTTTCAATATCAGGCATAGATGAGAAAAGTCTAGACACAAAGGAATCATCATTCCAGTTTGGACCGTAGACGCACGCTAGTATTACCAAAGAGCTTTGCAACTTACCGGCCACAATTATGAAACGGCCCTCCGTGTCTGCTATTATTTTGTGTTGTTCAAACGCAATATTATTGCGTATAAGTATGGCGGTTACACGATCTTTGGCATTGAATCTAGAGTGAAATATGTGGCTAATCCAGCATTATTCCTTTATTACGGAGGTGTGTTTCTTGTAAGAAGAAGATGTCCCCTTTAAGTTGCCGCAAGTGAGCCATAACTTTAGCAGTCTTAGTGGCATTGCCCAAACCCTTCACGTTCCACGAAACAATCCTCAAATTGTTACCTATGCTGGTCATATCTTACTGTTTCTGAAGGATATACATTGCAGTATTGGCAGTCCGGGTTGGCCTGACAGGATGCTGGTACTTGGCATATTGTCTGTTGGCAACTGCAGAGGGAGAGAGAGAGAGAGAAAAAAAAAAAACACTCACACACACACTCACGTCCATACCACGACCTAGATCCCCTTTAAAGAAATAACAGAACTTTACGTATCCAATGCACAGCAGGGCGTCTTCAATCCCCCGTGAGACTTCCTCCATTTAGACTAAACTTTTCCTCCTCCCAATTAGAAAGGTCACTTAACAGAAGGCAACCAGCCCGGACCGGATAACCAATAATTAAAACCCTATTAACAGCAGAAGAACTGCGTGGATCTAAATAATAATTATTCCACTGGTGGGCTAGCGCTGGGCGGGTGAAGTGAGCCAATATAGCGTTTGCCGTCTTCAGGTGAAGCCAGGAGCCTTCGATTCTCACTCTCAGTCATGATGAATAGTCTGGCTGGGTAGCGTAGAGTCGGTTTTAGCCCATAATCGTACAGTTCTTTCATAACCCTGCGGTAGGCTGCGCGCTGTTGTAAAATCTCCGGGCAGTAATCTTCAAAGATGTGAAAAGGGGTACCCTTGTACATCAGCTTGCCTCGTAGCTCCCTAGCTTTGCGTGTAACAAGCTCTCTGGTTTTATAGTTGTGGAAGCACACGATTACAACTCTGGGTTTCTCGCCGGGGCCCGGTTTCGCTGTTAGCATCCGGTGTGCACGATCCAGCTCTGGAGCCTTTTTCAACGTCTCTTCCCCGAAGACCTCCAGAAGTAGTTCAGAGAAGAAAGATGTCGGGTGCGATCCTTCTATGCCTTCGGGAAGTCCCACCAACCTGGCGTTGTTGCGGCGGCTTAGACGCGATTTCTTGACCATGTTCACGCACAGAGCTGCAATATGTTTCATTGTGATTCAGACAGGCGCAGTTCATTTTAAAGTTGCGGTTTTAGCGCATATTCAGACAGGGACAAACCGGCGGTGGGACTGAGGGGAGATGAGGTGTGTCGCCATGGGCGTGTTTACCTGCTGAATGTAACCGCTGTAAAAGTTTAAAAACAAATTATCTGATTGATAACATCTCTATCTACGGCTCTGTTATTGACACTCTGGTCTGCTCTGCCAAAGCTGTCTGTCTCTCTCTCTCTCTCTCTCTCTCTCTCTCTCTCTCTCTCTGAGTGCATGCTGGGAGTGGAGGACTGTGAGAGTGGTGGTGAGTCTGATAGAGGGGGTGAAAGTGTTTCTTAGTGTGTTTTCTAAGCCTCTTTCTTTCTTTCTTTTCCCTTATGTAATTGGTTTTTACTTATTTATTATTTCTTGGCATTATTCTCGAATCTTGGGGTTTAAAGTTCATTTTGAGCGCTTTTAGCGCTGTTGTTTTGTAGGAATGGTGTCCTCAGGGCCGCGTCCCTCTCTTTGAGGAATGGGATTCGGGTCCAACCTGATCCGACGATCCCAGTCGAAACGGTTCTTATGGCAGTTGGTGATCTAGTTGGTGATATTAACTTGATTTATGCTTATAGAATGAATAAGGGGGTCATGATATTTTTAAAGGAGGAGCGTTTCGTGAATCAGTTGATTGTCAGTGGGGTGACATTAGGAGGAGAGTACTTACAGGTGTCGCCGCTTGCGGTACCTTCTGCTCGGGTTATTGTCTCGGGAGTTCCGCCCTTTATTACCAATGTTTTGTTGGAAAAAGAGCTTCAGCGTTTTGGGAAATTTGCAAGTGGTTTTAAAACTGTTGGTTTGGGGTGTAAACACGATAAACTGAAACATGTACAGTCTTTTAGGAGGCAGGTTTTTATGTTCCTAAACTCTGCCACACAGACGCTGGAAGTTTCTTTCAGAGTTAAATATGAAGAGGGATCTTATATGGTTTATGCGAGTACTGGGAACATGAAATGTTTTGAGTGTGGAGATGTTGGACATAAACGGGCCTCTTGCCTGCACAAAAAACCGGAAACGCAAGTAGAGGTGAGTCGAGGTACGGAGGCGTCGCCAGAGGTTGGGGTCCCTCCGCCTGCGGCCACCCCCCCTGCGCCCGGGGGGTGGGGGGGGGGGGTGGGATGTCTCCTCAATATGGGGGCTTTGATGCCGGGGAAGGAAGCAGCGGGCTAAATAGACTCCCTGTGCGGGAGTATCCTGGGGAAGCTGGAGCTGTTGTTCCTCCTGAGGGGGGGGGTCCGGACTTAGATTCGGATCAGGCAGCTGGTTGTGTTGCTGTGGAGGCAGCGGCGTTACCTGGAGCTGCAGAGCTTCTGTCTGCGGCTCCGTCTGCGCAGGCAGAAGACATAGAGTATGACAGCGACTCAGACGGTGTTTCAGTCGCTGATTCACAAACGGCCAGCGATGATTTGTACACACTGGAGGAAATTAATGAATTTCTGGATGAATCGTTTGGTAAACAGGTTAAAGTTATTGATTATTTTCCTGATGCAGAAAAGTTAATCAAGAGTGTGTTAACGGTGCAAAAAATAGTGGGTTTTGAAATGTTGGATGAAAAGAAACGGTTCCGGTTGAAAAAGCACATGACAAACGTGCAGAGACAGTTGTTGGCAAATAAAGTAAGGGGTTCAAAACAGTTGAAAATTCAAAAATAAGATCAAGATTAAAGGTCACTGGGTGATCGTCTTTACTTTGTTTTTGACTGTCTTCTCTCTCTTTTTCACCTGTATGAATAATATCAGGGTGGGGACATTAAATATCAATGGAGGGAGGGATCCACATAAAAGGATGGTTATTTTAGAGATGATTAGGCAAAAGAAACTCGATGTTGTGTTTTTACAAGAGACACACACAGACAGTGATAATGAGGCAGAGTGGGGCTTGAGTTGGAAAGGGGAGTTTTTTTATCTCATGGAACCAGGTTATCTGCGGGTGTAGCTGTTTTGTTTTCACCAGGTTTAGATGTTAATATTATTTCTTGTACGGAGTTAGTCCCTGGAAGAGTCCTGGTCATTAGAGCAGAAATAGAAGAAATCACTTTTTGTTTTATTAATGTTTATGCTCCTAATCAGGGGGATCAAAGGATTTATTTGTTTCAAGACTTGTATGATTTTTTACAGCAGTCCAATCAAAATAAGTGTGTTGTGTTGGGGGGGGGGGGATTGGAACTGCACTATTAGTTTTGTAACAGATCAAACTGGAGAAGAACCTCATCCTCCATCATCTGCCAAACTAACTCAGGTGACAGCAGAGCTGGGCCTGGTTGATGCCTGGAGGATTAAACATCCTGCAGGTAGACAGTACACCTGGGTAAAAGTGAAGGATGGGACAGTGAGTGGGGCTCGGCTGGACAGGTTCTAAATCACAGAGAATTATAGAAATAGTTTGGCCAACTGTTTTATTTCTCCAGTTGGTTTTTCTGATCATCATTTAGTTTGTCTGCCAGCAATATACAAGTTATTCTACAGCGAAACTTAAAAAAGTGATTATAAGTTTGGAAAATGAAATTAAAAAGTTAGAAAATAATTTAACAGAAATCAGCAATGATAATCTTGAAAGGGATCCTGCCATCTTCCTGTCGACATGCTGTTCTCTCCCTACTTCCAAAAAAAGGAGATTTGACTTTGTTGAAGAACTGGAGGCCTGTTTCTCTCCTCTGTGTGGACTATAAGTTATTTTCTAAAGTTCTTGCCAACAGGCTGAATAATGTTCTTGATTGTATTATACATAGAGATCAATCATATTGTGTACTGGAGAAATCTATCAAGGACTATCTTTTCCTTATAAGGGATTTGTTTGACATTTGTAAATGTTATGGAATTGATGTTGGTATTATTTCTTTGGATCAGGAAAAAGCCTTTGATCGGGTTGATCATGGTTTTCTTTTTTCCACTTTCAGAGCGTTTGGGTTTGGTGAAGGTTTTATTTCTTTATTAAGTTTATTATATAATGAAGTGTTTTGTGTTGTTAAAGTTGGGGGAGGGTTAAGTTGTCCTATCAAAGTTCAGAGAGGTATTCGACAGGGGTGTCCTATATCTGGACAGTTGTACTCTGTAGTAGTTGAACCCTTTTTGCACAAAGTGTGTTCCACCTTTACCGGTATTGTTCTTCCAGGTTTGCTCAGCAGTTCAGTTTTAACGGTCTCTGCTTATGCGGATGACATAAATGTTTTTATTAAAAATCAGAGGGATGTTGGGGGTCTTCAATATTGTTTGGAGCTTTATGAAAAAGCCTCTTCAGCCAAAGTAAATTGGGAGAAAAGTTCTGCTTTGAAAGTGGGCCCCTGGAAAAAAAATTATCTCCCTGTGTTACCAGGTAACATTCGTTGGGTAGAGGGGGGCTTGACATTTTTGGGTGTTTTCTTGGGAAATGATGCTATTTTGGAAAGAAATTGGGAGGGTGTCATGGAGAGAGTGTGTGCCAGATTGTCTAAGTGGAAATGGTTGTTGCCTCAGCTCTCTTACAGGGGAAGAGTTGTGGTAGTTAATAACTTGGTTGCTTCGGCTCTTTGGCATAAAATGACTGTGTTAACACCTCCACTTTCTCTCATACAACGTCTCCAAAAGACAGCGCGTCTTCTGCTGAGGGAAGCAGGTCGTCTGGGATACAATAAGCATCTGTTTCTTTTGAGACAAGGGTCATTGGATCTGTCCGGGCTTCCACCTTTCTACCAGTCGGTGCTTCAGGCGTGGAGGATTTTCACCTTCCAAAGGGAGGCGAATTCGTGGGTTTTTGAGGAGCCTCTGTTTGATAACAGTTTCCTGCCGTCACAGCTCCTCTCGTCGGGAACATTGAGATCTAAGATGAGGGATGCGGGCTGTGTGAAGCTGGGCCACCTGATGAAGCCGTCTGTGGCCGTTCTTATGGAGAGACTACAGATCAGATTGAGTCGACTGGTGTCAAGACTGAAGGAAGAAACCTGTGCCTCTCTGCCAGAATCCATCAGAGCGTTTGCTGTTAGCAGTACTCTGTCTGACCAATGGGATGATGAATATGAGTATTTGTTTCCTTCCTTGATTGTCTCTCCTGTAGTGGATCGGCGACAGGATGAGCCAGAACAACTGTTGTCTCTCCCAAATAAACCTTTAGGTTGTTTTGAAGGTTTAGGGAAGAAAGTTTTGTACTATAATTGTGTGAAGGTACTGAATTTACGCTCTTTGGCAGAAGTAAGGGCTTCAAAGTGGCTTGAGTTTTTTGGCTCCAGCTCTACCCCGAGAGGCTGTTGGCGGACCCTGTACAAGCCTCCCATTGAGAAACGTGTGGGTGATCTTCAGTGGAGGATTGTCCATGGGGCTATAGCCACGAATAGATATCTGGCTCACCTCGATCCTGGCGTTAGTGTTTCTTGTTGTTTCTGTTCTCAGGGGGAAACATTGTTCCATTTGTTTGTTGAATGTTTCAGGTTGAATCCTCTTTTTGTTCTTTTGGGTCATTTGTTCAGAGGGTTGGGTGAAAAGTTTTCTAAATGTATTTTTATTTATGGTCCAAAGTATTGTGTAAGAAAGAAATCGATTCATACTTTGTTAAAATTTATTTTTGGGACGGCAAAATTAGCCATATGGTTATTGAGAAAAAACAAAAACAACGGCCAACAAACGGAAGATGCTTGTTTATTATTTCAGAGACTGATAGTCGCTCGAATCCGAGTGGAGTTCGAATTTTTTAAGATGATAAAGAGTGTTGATGTCTTTGTGAGCAAGTGGGGTATCAACGATGTTTTGTGTTCATTGGATGAGGAATCTTTAGTTTTTCCTTTTTGATTTTGTATTGTATGTTGTTTCTGACAAAAGGAGTGTGAAATAAAGGTGTTTTTAAACTCAAACTCTCTCTCTCTCTCTCTCTCTCTCTCTTTCTCTCTCTCTCCCTGACACAATTCAAATTAAAGTTCTTTGTGTTTGTATCTTGCAACGTAAATTGTGAGTCAGACTCACCAAAGCTGATGCACAAAATAAACAAAGCGAGAACACACACAGGTAGAACATCAGAGTTTAGTCCATGAATGCACCAGGATGGCCACTTCAGAGATGTTTCAGGTTGTGGAAGTGTGGCCGATCCGAGCGTCTCTTTCTTTCTCTCACTCCAGGCTGAGCCACCTGAAAATCCTCAGGATTCTGTTGTGGATTTTGCAACTTTATTGCAGTTTAATTGAAATTATGTTCTAATTGTCTTCCCACAACTTTTGTTATGATGGTTGTATTGATTTAACTGCAACAGATCTTATTCTTTTTTCGGGGGGGGGTGGTCCCACAGGATCTTAGCTCTGTTATTCTCCACCAAGTTGGGAGGTGACTCCCATTTCTACCTCGGGGTCTCCAGTTGGTAGTTGGCTCTGACTTTGGACCTCATCCTGTACTACGGATTCTGGAAAACCCTCTGAGCCTCCTGCCTGTCATCGTCTTTACAGTTCTGACCCTCTTCCCATTTCCTGACCTCCGTACACCAGCCAGGGCCCATCTCAGTGTTTCCCTGATCAGAGTGAGCAGTATTAGCGCACCGATCAACCTGCCAGAACTGGCACTCGCGGTCCCCACCAGACTAAGGACTGTGAGAAGGTTAGTGACCATATATTCTGTATTGTCCGGTATAGATAGTGTGGTCACTAACACTGCGTGAAAAGTGAGATTTTCGTCCCCGTAAACTACCACAGATCTCCCTAATTTTCGGCAGTTAACGACAATTTGCAAGCCGCGCTTGTCGCCGTTTGTCAGTGCCACAAATTGTCGGAACCGGACAATGACGTATGTGGAGAGCGATCAGCTGTACTAATGGCCCTAATTAGCATATGAATGCAGCGAACCCGCGCGGCTGGCCAGGTCTGGCTGGAATAACCTTACTCAGTATTGGATGAACCTATTATTTTTAAATAAGTAAAATCGCTCCTGATTGGCAGCAAAGCCACACGTGGCCAGGGCAGGCCAGAATGTTCTTACTCAGTATTGGCTGAAACCATTATTTTCAAACTAGTAAAATCACTCGTGATTGGTTGGTTGATTTTATATATATATATATATATATATATATATATATATATATATATATATATATATATATATATATATATATATATATATTTTTTTTTTTTTATTTTTTTTTTCATATTATGCTGTATATTCATGTTATCTTATGTAGGCTACTACACTATCATTAGGCTACCTTCAAGGACATGAATGAATTTATACAGGAAATTAACACTTGCCAGGAAGTGTAATGCTCGGCCCCGGCGTGACAGGATCTCCGGCGGGCGGCCCCGGCGTGACAGGTTCTCCGGCGGGCCGTCCCGGCGTGACAGGTTCTCCGGCGGGCGGCCCCGGCGTGACAGGTTCTCCGGCGGGTGGCCCTGGCGTGACAGGTTCTCCGGCGGGCGGCCCCGGCGTGACAGGTTCTCCGGCGGGCGGGCCTGCGGACGACCCAGGCGAGTCAGGACCTCTGGCGGTCGTCCCGGCGGACGGCCCAAACGAACCAGGATTTCAGGAGGCCGCCGGCGGAGCAGGGCAACAGAAGACCGTCGGCGGAGCAGGAACCTAATAGGCCGTCGGCGGAGCAGGAACCTAATAGGCCGTCGGCGGAGCAGGAACCTAACAGGCCGTCGGCGGAGCAGGAACCTCGGACCCTGACTCCTGAAGAGAGAGAAGACAGAACCGGGTGCCGGACTACAGGCTAAGGAAGGCGCCGGACGACAGGCTAAGGAAGGCGCCGGGTTAAAGGCTAAGGCAGGCGCCGGGTTAAAGGCTAAGGCAGGCGCCGGGTTAAAGGCTAAGGCAGGCGCCTGGTTAAAGGCAAAGGCAGGCGCCGGGTTAAAGGCTAAGGGAGATCGCGCCTGCTTAATGGCTACAGGCGGCGGTACCAGGTTACTGGCTAAAGAAGAAGCCTGGCTACAGGCGACTGAAGGGGGAGCCTGGCTACAGGCTGCTAAGGTGGGAGCCTGGCTACAGGCTGCTAAGGTGGGAGCCTGGCTACAGGCTGCTAAGGTGGGAGCCTGGCTACAGGCTGCTAAGGTGGGAGCCTGGCTACAGGCTTCAGGAGGGCCCGGGCTACAGGCTTCAGGAGGCCCCGGGCTACAGGCTTCAGGAGGCCCCGGGCTACAGGCTTCAGGAGGCCCCGGGCTACAGGCTTCAGGAGGCCCCGGGCTACAGGCTTCAGGAGGCCCCGGGCTACAGTCTTCAGGAGGCCCCGGGCTACAGGCTTCAGGAGGCCCCGGGCTACAGGCTTCGAAAGAGGAAGTCTGGCTCCAGGCTGGAGTGAAAGCCAGACCCTTGGTAACAAAAAGTCTTAGGACCAGCTTCTGGAGGGTCTCAGAAAGCGACATCCAATACAGTCTCTCCCAGAGTTGGCTGTCCATGAGGGCTATAAGGGGTCTAGGTTTATACGCAACACCGAGAGGCTCAAAGTCTCCAGGGGACCACGGTTGTTGAATCCTCCTCTGAGGTCCAGGGTGCCAGAAGAGCGAAGGATCCCTCTGAGTCCCCGCCTCACAGGTCAACGACGGACCCCTCTGGGTTCCCACGTCGGACGTCGGCGACGGACCCCTCTGTGTTCCCACGTCGGACGTCGGCGACGGACCCCTCTGGGTTCCCACGTCACACGTCGGCGACGGACCCCTCTGGGTTCCCACGTCGCTGGTCAGAAGAAGCAGATCCTCCTGGACCCCCTTCTGTGACTTGAGTGGAGGCAGGTCCTCCTTGACCACCTCTCTGGACTTGGGCAGAGGCAGGTCCTCCTGGACCACCTCTCTGGACTTGGGCAGAGGCAGGTCCTCCTGGACCACCTCTCTGGACTTGGGCAGAGGCAGGTCCTCCTGGACCACCTCGTTAGGAGCCGAGGCGTCGGCCAGACCCTCGGGGACAGACTCAGGAGCCGAGGCGTCGGCCAGACCCTCAGGGACAGACTCAGGAGCCGAGGCGTCGGCCAGACCCTCGGGGACAGACTCAGGAGCCGAGGCGTCGGCCAGACCCTCGGGGACAGACTCAGGAGCCGAGGCGTCGGCCAGACCCCCGGGGACAGACTCTGGTGCCGAGGCGTCGGCCAGACCCTCGGGGACAGACTCTGGTGCCGAGGCGTCGGCCAGACCCTCGGGGACAAACTCAGGTCGGCTGTAGAAAGCCTGGAGTGCTGACCTGTAATGCCCCTCCACCTCCTTTAATTTCTTCTCCAGCTCCTCTGAATAATGGGAAAATAGAGCCTCCCTCAGACGTTTAATAACCGGTGCAAAAGTTCTTATTCTCTCCTCCAACATCCTGCGGTCATTGTCAGAGGTGCCACACGGAGGAGCTGTGGGATTTACTGAGCCAGGAGGCGGAGGGTGTTGGTCCACTGGAGAGGAAGTTGCCGCATGACCACTAGAGCCAGGGACTAATGTCTCAGTCTGACCCAGCGCTCGCCGGCGTTTGCGGCGGCGAGGCTGCTGCAAAAAAGTACTGCTGCCTAGGAGGTGGCGTCTCGGACCAAATCCGGGGGGGCAGACCACCAGCCTGGAACCCTCGAAAGATGCCCCCTGGTCCTCAGCTCTGCCGGGGACAGAGCTCCGGGGTCGCAGCAGGCTCATGTTGAGAAAAATAAATAAAAAAATAGAGGAGGGAAAAAGCAAAAAAATTAAACCTGCTGATCTGGCGATAGGTCCTAAAACTGGCCAGGTTGTACTGTAATGCTCTGAGGAAAAGGACCCAGAATTCAGCCAGACCAGCAGAGGTTTCTTAAAAAAAAGCTCTTTAATACCAACTCAAAAACAGGGGAAAAATCCAAACCGACTGTAGAACAAAAAGATGACACAAAAAATAAACTCACGAGCAGGGCAGACCATGCAGGAACAGACCGGACAGAATGGCTCAGGTTTCTGGAGGGAAAGGGGTCAAAAATCCAAAAAGCAAACTAACATGCAGAATTGCAAGAGGAGACTCACCCATACTCAACAGGACAACCTGGCACTGATGTCTGGTCTCAGCAGTTTATATGAAGGTGGAATCAGGTGAAACCGGTGAGAGGTGATTGCAGCAGGGGTGGAGTTAGGCAGGTGTGCAGAGTAAGTAATTAGACCAGACATCAGTGCCGAGGATCAAAACAGACCAGATCAGAAACCAAACTAAAAACAATAACTGTAAAAGAAGTCTCAAAACTCACACTAAGACACAAACCAAAACTAAGACAGAACTCCAACTATGACAGAACCTAAATCACAAATAAACCAAAAAGCAGGGAAAAGCCAACTTTAACCAAATCATAAACAGGAACCAAGACAGAATATTACAGGAAGATGTTTATGCAAAGAAAGAGCTTTATTAAAACACACACACACAACTATATACAACGCGAGGATCTGCCCACACATGCATATCCAAAAAACTACAACTCCGTGAACTGTCCGTGCGCCTCCTCGGGGTTGTAGGTAACTGCTGGCGGCGTTCTTTCCGAGGCAGGTCCGATGTGCAGACGCCTGCTGTGCATGGCTTTGTACTTCGGCGTCGCCTCTAACCGGGACTGCAGCTTCATACAGAGTTCAGACAGATCCGGCCGACGAAATGACGGCGGCCGTACAATCCATCCAGAGACCCCGCCAACGACGCCATCTTCCTAGTCAGACATGAGGTCGACGGTGGCGGACTTCCAGAGTTCCACTTCCTCATCAGCTAGCACGCTCTGCCTCGATTCCAGCAGCTGTAAAAAACAAAACAATGAATCAGTATTATGCGATGGGATGCACTGCGTATGGACACAACACATCTATCAATGCACCTGAAAAATAGTCACCAAATAAAGTCTTACCCTCTTTCTTCTCGCTCGACTCCGCGCAGAATTCTTGGCAGCTTCCGCCCGCATTGAGTTCTCTGGCTGCGTATATCTGAAGCTCCTGCGTACCATCTCATAATACGTCTTACAGGCGGCTGGAAAACAATTAAATGAGAGTGGTATGAATAAAAATCAAACGCAAGTCACAGTAACATTAAAAACAAGGGAGAAACAGTAAAACAAGTCACTTACACACAATGTCGTCTTTATCAACATTGTGTAAATCGAGGCTTGCAGATATTGCTCCGAGCAAATAGGAGGTCACCGCCTCATTATGAGGCGAGAGTAGTCTGTGAAAACAAAATGTGCAGTTATGATAGGTATCTATCCGTATCTATTTCCTTTTACCGCAGAATGAAAGCATATTCTTTAAATCTTGCCCTTGCTCCGGTTCATAGCGCCTGCAATTTGTCTCCGAGTTGTGAAGACGCCGTACTGCTTCCTGTGAATCACATAAATTACACTTTAATAAAGCTTGTTCTTGCAAGGCTACTCTTTTAGCCTAGCAAGCAGTAATCGGACATATATTTACCGCTAGCTTGGGATTGTGGACCCGTCTTCTCTTCTTGGAGTTCGTGTCTCCCGCACAGTTGTTCGACTGCGTAGCCGCCATCTTGTCCTCTAAGGACAGCATTCTGGAGTGTACCGAATTCTCCAGTTGAGTGAACCGCTCATTCATGTCGGCAGTATGTTGAGTAAGCTGACGAGACAGTCCACTGATAGCAATCAGCAGTTTCTTCTCGTCAGTCTGCGGACTGGCTGAAAGAGGAGTTGAAGGCGAGTTGAACGCGAGACATCGTCCAGCCATTGTTTACGTACCAGCAAAATCCAAACACAGGAACTGGAGATAAAGTTCTGCTGAGTATAGTAACACATACATGTCTGCTTATATGCTGGTCTCACAAGTACTGCTGTAGCGTGCCCATGAGCTCACACGTGATTGGACGAGGAGTCGAAGGCTCGTCAGGCTCCTCCAATCACATACGAGGTTATTGTTATACGGGAGGCCTCGCGAGAAAAGCTTGCGTCTATCATATAAACAAGACCGGTGTGCCTATGAAGCTAGTCAGTTGAAAGATGGAAGTTCTAACAACGAAGAAAAGACCTCGGCGCTTCTGTGAACATTGCAACACTGAACTCTCTAATACACAGTATTATGACCACAAAAAGCACTATTTCAAAAATGGAGTTTGGGAGAAAAAACACAAAGGGACTAGGTCAGATAACGCACAGAGCCTGTTGCTATCCAGTCATGACCCAACCGGCAGGAGTTATGTTCAACCTGGAGTTGGAGAGATTGATGAAGGTGAAATGCAGTCCGAGGACCCAGAAAAAGAAGTGATGGAAGAAATGCACCCAGCGACTGACTGTTGAGACAACGGTGAGCACCAAAATTGTTACTGTCTATTAAAATGTGGTTGCTTCTCGCCGTAATGGTTATTGTAATAATTAATAATTAAATATAAAAATCGCATTATAATGCATGTTGCATGGGTTGTTTTCCAGACGAAACAGCAGATGACCAAAGCATTCATCTTTTCCTGGACTCAAGTGATTCAGAGTCAGTGCAAGATGATGAAGACATCTCCAGTTATGTGGTAAGGCATGAAATTACCTTTGAAGCTATACATCCAATCCAGAGCTCAAATGGGAAAATCCCACATGTTTCACCTGCACTGTTGTTCTCCATTCTCAGTACTACTACTGTTACTCTCAGTGTACAGTTTAAATTTTCTGTTAGGAAACTATGAAAGCAACTAAAATAAACAATTTAATTATACACTTTTACGGAGCCTGGGAGAGCTCACTTTAAGTGATATTTTTTTTCAGGTTGTGATAATTTGTGTGCACGTTTCCTTTTAATTGAGCCCTCAAATTAATAAAATGTGAGCACGTTTCTACGGTGGCCCTGAGGTGCAAAGCACTACAACATTAACAAAAACATTACAACATTTAGGAAAGCGCTATAACATTTAGGAAAGCGCTACAACATTAAGGAAAGCACTACAACATTAAGGAAAGCGCTACAACATTTACAAAACGGAAGAGGTACGTCCCAGTGGGAGACCTAAGAAATCGCTGATTGGACTACAGCTTGTTTTCACTTTTGAACCGGAAGTTATTCTGGCTTTAATGTGTTTTGCTTTTATCCCAGGACAGTATAACATGAAAAATAATCTCAGTCATGTTGCTATGAACAGTTTTTTTTTTTTATTTATTCCAGGAAGATAACTTTTTATTTACAATGATAGTCCCAAAAACAGTTCCCTTCCTCTGAAAAACAGAGGCGAACATCGCACTTGCTGCAATGGGTATTCGTATACCCTTTACTGCAATGTCTCTTGACGTCCTCTCTTGACCTTCATGGGGAAATGTCCAGTGAGGTCCTTGCGCACATCGAGTGGGTTGTGCACATGATTTCTTGGAGGGACAATTTGGACTCCCATCATCTAAGGATGGTCTCTTCCTAGCACAGAATTGTGCTCTTCTGGTACCACCTGCAGGCATTTCTCCCTGAATGATTCAAGCCATGGTCTGAGTTTCCAGAGTTTTTCCCTCTTTTCAATCTCTGACACTGTCAAATTGTTGACAAAATGTAATTTTGTCAGAAGAGATTGGAATATGTTGCGTGGCATCACATCAGCAATAGGGGGGTGCCGTGTATCTGTCTCCCAGTACATACGGCTTCCAGACATTTGTACCAAGCCCATCCTCAGGTACATGCCAAACATTTTCTGTATTTCCTTTGTATTAGTGTTAACAGATCTTCCATCATTTTGAACGCTGTACTCATTTGTACTTGTAGCCAGAGCTTGAATCATGTCCTCTGACACAAACTTTTGGAAGTATTGGAGTGGTGTGTGGAGGAAGGTTACATCGTCTGTGACAGGTGGACCAGAAAAATTGGTATTGGGACTGATAAAATCCTTTTTTTGCCAGTGATATCTGTCACGGGGCTTGATGCGTTCATGTTCTTGGGGCTCAATGTCCACATTGGCTCGGCAGTCAGATGGCTCATGGTTTTCTTTGTCCACACAGGGATCATTGTCTGACTCCTTGTCACTCGCATCAGTGTCATCAAGGGGTATGTCCACATCACTCTCTCCATCTTGGATGATTGCAATGATATCCTGCACACTGAGGATCTTTCCTTGCTGCTGGCATTCTAGATAACCTGCAGGAAAAGACGGGGTGGTGGAGAGATTGATTTTAATTTGAAGTGTTTACACATTGCACTGAAGTAACCCATTCACACATTTCACTGGTCACACAATACTGTGTGGCCGATCAATTCTAAACTCTGATTATCATCAAAATAGGAATGCAAGTAGCCTCCAACTTACAGCCACACCTTACATTCCTGAACATCAACCCCTGTTCCAGTAATGCAAAGGCCCCTCCAAGCATCCCCCACACCTGCTTTGACTATCAATTGATTGGAACATTTCCTTATCAATAGCCAAGACAAAGGGCAGACATACACAACATGGCTGTTGTGTTGTAGACATGTTAGAAAGCCCTACCTTCTGTGATAAGGGAAAAATACTGAGTGGTTCAAAGCTATATTGGGAAAACTTCCTCTCAAGACATTCCTCTCAAAATCAGGGTTGTTTTGACTACCACATTCACCCAATGTTGTAATATTGCAACAATTACAAAACAAGCTCTAGATAAAATGTAGGGCACATTTTCCACAATAACTACATATTTACATGTTGTAGACACTGTAATAAACACAGAAAAAAATATGCAAAGCTTTTTACTTACTTCAATTAGATAAATCAAGTCCAGTAAGTTGAGGGGATGATGCTCAAGCAAAAATCTGGAGGTTGTGTGACTTCTTCACCTTAGGGCAGGTCTTGTATACAAATGTAGGACCCAATAGCATTGTGAGACCAAACAACATGACCCAAATGAGTATGTTAATGCAGTTGAACCAAAAAAAAAAAAAAGTTTATTTTGGGATGATAAAAAAATGTTGTAATTCTGCAACAGTGGGTCTTACAGGGTTAACGACATAGAACCAGTGGCGCTTCGGTGGGTGTGCTGCCTTGGCTTGAATTCAAGTGCGCATAAATTACGTTACATGGAAATGAAGCTGAAGGCGCAAGTTCAATTGAAGAAACTCATCGCCTGCCTCCATTCAATCAGAGTCCGATACGCCTCTGATGTGAGCCAATCAGCTACGAACCGCACCTCCATGAAGCCAATCAGCATCCCACGCTCATCTTAAAAGCAACTTCAAATCCACGTCTCAGCCTGCTAACCAGCAAGCGCAAACGGATTGCATGTTGGATTTCGAATCAGATGTCCGTTTCAACCCACCCCCAACCCCTTCTCCACCATCATAGCTGAGTTCATCTAGCTTCCAAGACGTTCCTCCATCCTCAACCCATCAGAGTGTTTTCTCCCTTCAGTCTTCATCACTCCCTATCGCCTGTTATTGGTCCGGCAGAAGACCACCATGTTGGGCCCGGTTCTGCCAGAGGTTTCTTCCCAAAGGGGAGTTTTTCCTCTCCACAGTCGCTTCAAGCTTGCTCATCATGGACAGTTCATGCAACCTGTGTTTATCAAGTTGGACATCTATCTTAAACAGATCACCATATGGACTGAACAAACTTCTTCTATCTCCACTCCACCACCAGTTTCAGACCTGGGGGGGAACATCCCTGTTCTCATACATCTACTTATGCATATTAAAGTATAATTCAGCATTAATGTTCCTGCCGAGGTCTGAGCGCCAAAGACTTAAAATTTTGTATCAATAAAATCCTTCTAATTGCCATTTCTTTCTCTGTGAGTTTTTCAGATTGAATTACGGTGCGCACTTTTAAGGGTTATTTCAATAAGCTTGTAACATCAACGATTTTATCTCAGACCCATTATTACTTCTATTGCCTTTAAAGGAGCCCTTTACAATCTTTAATTATGCATTTTGCCCACTGTTTATTTAGTGGATTTTGGGTGGGGGGGGGGGGGGTTTAACACAGTGGCGGGTCATGTTGACCCGAGGACAACAGGAGGCTTAATGATGGTCTTTTCACTCTCAAATGGACATATTCATGCACTGAGTACGGCCGTTTGAGGTGCTGAGTATGGGCATTGCATGCAATTTGTAATGTGCCTACTTTTCATTTGCATAGGATGAGCATGAAGAGGATGAAGTGATGGAAAGCCTTGATGAGGAGCAGAGAGAAGCCTATCCTCACATACAAGATGGAGAGGGGCATGGAACTGATCAGTCCACAAGTGAAAAACCAGAAGACTTGTTGATGAAACTTCTGGCCATGATGCTTTTGTCATGGCAATCAACCTTCAAGATTTCTGACAATGCCATCACATCACTTCTTCTGTGCATCAAAAATTTCATGTGGATACTTGGAAATGTTATCTGTGCTAATCCCCTCACTGCCTTTGCAAGCAATATTCCAAAGACTTTATTCTCCTTGAGGAAATGGACTGGTGTCCTCCGTGACAACTTCTTACAGTATGTGGTTTGGCCAAAATGTATGACAGTATACATGCTTACTGAAACCTACGAGCTCAAACGCGATGGCACAAAGGTTTGTAAGACTTGTGGTCACATACCATTCTACAATCACACACAGCTGAAGTCTACCTTAAGGAAGAAATGTGGCTCTGCCTTGCTAAGAAAGGCAAAATCTTCTTGCGGTAAAGAGTATGTCAATCCAATCCGTTCTTACTGTTACAAGACTGTTATACAGTCTCTGGAAGGACTTGTTAAAAGACCTGGATTTGAAGAGAAATGTGAAGAATGGAGAAAGCGGAAAATACCTGAGGGTGTGTTAGCAGACGTATATGATGGACAAGTATGGCAGGATTACCAGTATGTGAATCGAGAGCCTTTTTTAGCAGAGACAAATAATTTGGCCTTGATGCTGAATGTGGACTTGTTCCAACCTTTCAAAGATGCACCATATTCAGTTGGAGCCATCTACTTGGTCATTTTGAATCTACCTCGTGAAGACCGTTTTAAGGAGGAAAATATGATTCTCGTTGGACTCATACCTGGACCAAAAGAGCCATCACTACATATGAATGCTTTCTTAGACTCCTTAGTTGATGAGCTTCAAGAACTTTGGCATGGCGTGATTCTGGAAGACAGCTCTTTGTTAGGACATCAAGTTTACAGAGCAGCCCTGCTTTGTCTTTCATCAGATATCCCCGCAACTCGAAAATGTGGAGGCTTTGTTGGACATGGAGCATACAGAGGTAATTTAAATATTAATATTAAATATTACATGAACAATAATCATTGAATCAGTAAAATCAATATGTAAATGTTTACATTGATTATGTTTTAATGGATAGCAGTTGGTCTGTTTCATTAAATTCTGAAATATGAATGTGTATGTAACATATTGCATTTAACTTACATTTGCAGGATGCCACAAGTGTTTGAAGACTTTCAGCAAGAAAGGATTTGGTGAAAAAATTGACTACTCAGGATTTGAACGGTCTTCGTGGGAGCCACGCACGTCAAAGGATCACACACACTATGCTGGATTATCCAAACGGGCAAAGACGAGAGCAGAGCAGAAAATAATTGAACGGAAGTATGGAGCTAGATGGTCAGAACTTTTCCGCTTGAGTTACTATGATGCCATCAGATTTGTCATCATTGATCCAATGCACAACCTTCTCCTTGGTACGGCAAGACATGTATTCAGACTGTGGACAGACCTAGGAATTTTAACAACTAAAGGCCTTGATGAACTTCAAGCTAGAGTGGGAAACATCAAAGTACCTTATGAGGTTGGAAGAATTCCCTTACGGATTTCATCTGGCTTCACAGGATTTACAGCAGATCAGTGGAAAAACTGGACAACCATTTACTCACTGTTTTGTCTGAAGGGGCTTATCGACAACAGACACTATGACATGTGGTTTGACTTTGTGCAGGCTTGTATCATACTCTGCTCCAGAGTCATATCAATCAATAGACTGGATGGAAGTAGCAGATGGATACCTGCAGACTTTTCTCTCCAAATTTGTCAAACTGTTTGGCCCATTGCGCTGCACCCCCAACATGCATCTACATCTCCATTTGAAAGAATGCATGTTGGATTACGGACCAGTTTATTCTTTTTGGTGTTTTTCATTTGCACGTTTTAATGGAATACTGGGAAAGTTTAATCACAACAATAGGACAATTGAAGTCCAGATTATGAGGCAATTTCAGCAGAGCCAACAGCTTCATATGCCATGGACATGTGAATATGGTGCAGAATTTGCCAGTATTTTAGGAAGACAAATGGTTGGGACTTTGTCATGGAATGACACAGCTGATATGCTTTATGTGAAGCACAGTGTTTTGGTGTCAGCAGAACGACTTTTCTTAGAAAACTGTACAGTGGTGCCTCTGTCTCCATTCCACCAGACAATCTTGGATGTGTCTGACAGACATGCAATGTTGACAATGTATCATCAGATGTACCCTTGTGTCACTGATGTTAACAGTTTTGCCATGACATGCAAACGGGTAACATATATGAATGTAACTTACTCAATCGATGGATCTAGAGCAGAAAGGTCAGCATATGTATGTGCTAAGTGGTGTGGAAACACTAACAGTTTTGAGGATCCCATCCTTGACCCTCTAGCAGAACTACGACCAGCCAGTTTATAAAGCAGTTTATAGTTGTTAATGTTGTGTCAAAGGGTACTGCATTTAAACATGTTATTGCACAAGTTTCCTGGCTTCATCCACATCCGGACAGACATTTTTATGGAAAGCCAATAGAAGTTTGGGGCTTGCAGGGAACAGACACGTCATACCCTGCATCATTTCTGCCAGTTGAGCGCATTGCTGGGAGATGTGTGGTTAATACATCCTCTGTGCATTTAAGTAAGACCAAAGAAAAGGTCACTGTAGTCATGCCACTATGCACAGTAGTTGAGCTCTAGGAGACTGTGATCTCTGCAGACCCCTCATTCTGATTCTAATGTTGTTTGCATGGAATGCACATTTTACCTTGCTGATTCTGATTCACATTTTACCAACTGATTCTGATTAAAACTAATTTTTGAAATAAATTATTTTTTGTATTTTTTTTTTACATAACATTTGCCATTGCTAATGGCATACACAGTAATCTAGCATACTTTAATTAAATAAATCAATTCAAGTTAAAGTGTAAGAGTCTATAATTAGGCTATACTGAGCCTGATCTATTTGTATCAGAGATTTTCTTACCTTTTAGAAAAATGTCACTTGGGGTAAAACTCCCCCTGCAACCCTGATTTGCATTTGTATAGCTCACAGCATTTTCATTTACATGTTAAAGCCTCCCCTAGAATTAGGAGGAGGGGGGTCATGGGGGAACTACTGCTTAAGCCGGGCGTACACTGTACGAGTTTTTCCCCTTTTCGGGCCGATTCTTCAGTCGTGCGAGCATTTTTTGAATCGGGCCGAATTTCAGCTTGATCGTAGAGGGGGGGAGGAGGGGGGACTGGCTTCTCACAACTACCTCCCGATCAGGAATCGGACGATGGGTGAAAATCAAACATGTTTGAAATTCTGTCGGCTGTCGTGAGGTTTTCGTGAGCGCATCCTGCTGTTCAAGCAGAGCTACGAGGGGGCGCCCTCCCCTCCTCTCCGTCCCCGCCAGCGGAGGGAGGGAAGCGGGCATCCCTGAAGCAACCTCCGGCCGGTGTTGGGGAGGGCGAGCCGTCCGGTCCGCGCAACGCGCTGGCCGCCTGTTTCGGCACTCCTCCGCGGTCCGCCCGTTTCGGCACTCCTCTGCGGTCCACGCAACGCGCTGGCCGCCTGTTTCGGCACTCCTCCGCTTGCTGGGGGGGGTGGGTGCGGGCCAGGCGACCTGCCGTGCCTCGCGGCCGCCGATGCGTCTCGTCTCTTCTCTCTCTCCCCTCCGTTCCCCCGACGCCCGGTGCCTCCCGCGGGCCTCGCCAGAGCTGGGCTCGAACCCCTGCTCTGGGTCCCTGTTACCTACCGTCGCT
Source organism: Fundulus heteroclitus (assembly GCF_011125445.2). Taxonomy (NCBI): domain Eukaryota; kingdom Metazoa; phylum Chordata; class Actinopteri; order Cyprinodontiformes; family Fundulidae; genus Fundulus; species Fundulus heteroclitus. Next base: position 133,781 of record NW_023396781.1, on the reverse strand, counting down.
CGCCTGCCTCTGCCACCACAGCGAGCGGTCCCAGAGGGGACACGACGTACAGTGTGAGCAGTCCGGTCTCGTCCGAGCGTCGCGCCGCACAGATCGTGAGTGGTGAACTTTTTAAACCCCGCGGTTCCGTCGCACAGTTTGAGATGTATATAAGTACCACGACTGAAAAACTCGTACAGTGTACACCCGGCTTTAGGAAAGCCCACATCAATTTCTGACAATTCATGGCAGTTTTCGGTGTTGCCTGCAAATTACCGTGAACAGCCGTTAACCTGAACTTCCACGACAATCTACAGTGCCGCATAGTGACGTAAATCACACTTTTCATGCAGTGTAACCTGCAGTCTCTACTTCCAGAGGTTCCTGCCATAGACAGTGACGATAATCCCACAACCTGCTGCAGTTTACCCTTAAATAAACTGACAGAAATCGTACACTGTTTGGCTGGTCTGAATTCTGGGTCCTCCGTTTCTGAGCGTTACAATTTACTGCTAAAAAAAGTGTACACTTAAACAACAAAATGTAACTCCCACCTGAATCCAATTGAGCACATGTGGGACATCATGTCTCGCTCATCCACCACAGAACGTCCAGGAGTTGGACACAACATCAAGATTATGGTCAGTAATTAAGTCATTGACTCAAAATTCTTTTCCAGACAGTGATCTAATGTTTAATAAAGCCAGCCAAAATGTCATCATGATTACATAATGACAATTGAGGCTCTTGATTCTTGAACCGGCATAGGAATAACTGAGTGAAAGTGCCCACGGTTGTTTGTCCTGTCTCTTTGTTGTCCTGTGCTGGACTAGTGATCTGTCCAGGATGGAACCCACCTTTCACTCAATGGCTAATGGGGACAGGCACCAGCCCCCCCCCCCCACGACCCTGCATAAATAAGTGGGTATTAACAATAGATGGATGTTTACAGTAGTGACAACATTTAAGATTATCAGACGGTTAAACAGTTTAAATTGTTTGATCTACTCAGGAAGTATTAAGGAGGAAACACACCAGTGTGTAAGTGCAGCAAAGCAGCATACGCACGTCCTCTGCTTAGGTTAGCTTTAAATTTTAATCAGTCAATAAATTTACTCTAGAACTACGCACGGACAATGCAAACGGTGCATAAATTAGACTGAAGTTCTAATTTCAGATGCATATTGATAAGATCGGGGTTTACCGGCTTGCTGTTACATGTCTAATAAAAACCCATCTTTCCCAGTTCCGGATTTGGCTATAAATGAGGAAACATTGATCAGAGGTAGAACAGTTTAAATACATATTTAATTCATAGAAATTAAATATGGAGACAGAGTACATACCATTACAAGATGTTTTCTCGCGCGGTGGATAAGTCTGTCTGATCTTAAGTTTTGCCGAGACTTTCTTTAATACAGTGTCTGCCCGCCTCCTCTAAAGGAGGGAGGGGTAATCTGCAAACCATCTGTGTCTCAAACAAAGGGGCTGCTCTTTCCAGCACGGGGTCAGGCCGCGATGACCCAACAGCCATAAAACTAAAGTTGCATGTTATCTTACCCGGCCACAGAGAGGGGAGACACCCCTACTAAGATATATTTTTTAATTCTCAACAATATACACTACTGTTTTGCAGGGAATAAATAGGAAAACAACATCCTGTGTCATATTTCACTTCCAAAAGTATTGCAAAATAATAGTCGAGTCTCAGTTAGGCCGCAAGGTGGAAGAAGTCACCTCTTTGTTGACGCTACTGATTGAAATGGGTATGTAAGCATACCCATTTTTGCTGAGCACTCTGCCTTTCCTCTCGCAACACTTTGTCAACTGGAGGAAGGAAGGCCAAAGTGAGACGTCTACTTGGTGCTCTTTCAATGTGGCGTAAGCTTTTCTCTGTGTAGAAACACATAACTGTGGAGCGTAATTTGCAGCGTCTAGTGTAAACTTGTGCTTTTAAGAACACGGCCATAAGCCACGCCGCTTATGGTACGCGCCCATTTTATTTCCTGCATTAGGTCGCAGGAAATAAAATTTTACAGTTTTCTAAAACAAGCTGGAGCCTACTTTGATAAGAATAACATAAAGCTCCAAAGGAAAAAATACCTCTCTTTGATTAAAATGTATAACACTTTAAGTAGGTCAATTATTCTTTTATTCATTAATTGTAACATATTTATTCTTATGTGCTGATCATGAATCAAAGTTTAAAATGAGGCAATTCCCAGGACAACCTCATCAGAAACAAATCAAACAAGCCAGGGACTGTCCTTTGTAAACAACAGCAAATCACTACATTTATGTTTGATGCCAGCTAAGAAACTGCATCATTTTATTGTTATTCTACAAAAAAACAACAGTGACAAAAATCAGTCCCACAGATCTGATCACTTTAATTTTTTTATTTATGAGAAGCTTTTAAACAAAGCTTTTAAAAACAGAATTTGCTAGGATAAAAATTAAGGATTTACTTGATGATGCAGGGATTTTGACAAACTTCAATATTTTAAAGTCAACAGACATACAAACTAACAAGCTGATACACCACAGAAGATGTGGTTCCAAACATGATGGCTTAAAATGTCGAAACGAAATCCACTGTGACCCGTAACAGCCCACTGAAAGACTACAAGGTCAAACCCTGTCTAAGGCGAAATGATTTAGACATACTTTGCATTCAAAAAACCCAAGGCTGCAAATTCACAACCTTATTCAACACAGACCAAACAAAGATGGGTTTATCAAAAAGAGTTTAATAAGCCTTGAAAAGATGGTGTGGAGTTCATACTTGAATTTGACTGGACTAATGGTCTCAGAGTAAATCAATGATTTATACTAACAAATATTTTTTTAATTCAAAGGTACCTAAACATTTACTATATTTCCTCTTTTGTGTGTGGAGATCTTTTCATAATTAAAGTATGTTAAGTATCATTAGAACATCATCACAAAGTTAATTTAAAATACAGAATGAACATCTACTTTGCAACTTTAAAAGTGTTCTTCTTTCCTCCGTACCCAGCCACCTGAAGTCACAAATGTTAACCAGTCAAAATGCAAGAAAGAAAACTAAGAAAGCTTTTCTGCCGGCTAAATCCGGCAGAAAAGCTAGAATCAAAGGTATCCAAATAATTGGTCTAATAAGGTAGTATAATCAGTTTGTTGGTTTATTGGGATTAACAGCCTGTACTACAGTACTACTGACTTGTTTATCTACTGATGCTGTGACAAGGCTCTTATGACAAAAAGATTACACTGTGGGATTAACCAAAAAATAACAATTGTTGAAGCATTCTGTAATGTGGAAGATGGTACTTTGTAGCATTTTGTCAGGATTTCAGGGCATCTAGCCATCCCAGCAGAATCCTCTGTAGCTCCTCATCTTGACACAGCTTTTGGTTGAGGGCGAGTTTTACTGAAGTTTTCATGGACAAGTTAAGAAATCATATGTGTACATAAGGGCAACTTGCAAAAAATAACTGTAAATGTGCAATATGTACAGTTGTGACTTTTGAAATTTTCATTTGTTTTAAGTGACAGAATATTTAATTTTCTACTATTTATTTCTGAATATGCAACTAGTGAATTAACTCAACCATTTATATGTTTTAATTCTGAACTTTGTTAAGATAAACTATTTGAATACCTTTCCAAATGCAGGATGACTATTAGCAATTTCTTACATAGCACACTGATGCAAAGACTTCTATGTACAACTAAAATAAAGATTTTCCTGAAAAAACGGTTTAACTAGTAAAACATGAAAGTCCCATTATAATTATTCATTTAAGTTCTTGAATGACAGAATTAGAGGGCAGCCTCTTCGTCTGTTAAAAGGAAAATAGCAAGAGAAAATGGGTTTTGGTAAATAAACAGTGGCCCTGACACATTATGTTATTTTTTTTACCGCATTCAGCACTTAAAGAATAAATTGCCTCTCTCACCACAAAGATGCAACATTGTATTAAAAAATGACAATGTATGGTTTCCACAAGAAGCAAATGTGTTACCACATAAGCATTTTGAGTCATGGCAATTTTTCCATCCTCATTATTTATAATGACCTGGCAGAGCACTCCCTAATGCTATCTAATTTGACATAGTTGTTAAGGAGGAAAAAGGAGACTGAAAGAAGTCCTGACGGTACTTCATGTTTTAGCAAAACAAGAAGCTCTTAGATAATCCCGAACACTGATGGATTTGAGAGTAATGAACAATATAGCCTCAACTCACACACACACACACACACACACACACACACACACACACACACACACACACACACACACACACACACACACACACATAGACAAAAGTTTTCAGGCCTTGCTATCTGCTGCTGGTGGTTTGCTTCAGTGATTTTACTGGCTAAGACACATTTTCTGTTCCAATCGCAATCTTCTATTTCCTATGTCTTTGCTTAGTATTTAATGTACTCTGCATTTGGTACTGTTGTTCTTCAAACTCTCTGCCAATTATGTCATTTTTTGTTAAAGCAAAAAAAAATTCCCTCTGGGAAAACACATTGTGTTTCTGTCAATGACATTCATATGCTCGATCATCAACTTAAAGTTTGTTTTTGTTGTAAAGTGCCTTGAGACGATCCGTTGTAAATTGGTGCAATATAAATAAACACAATTTAATTTAATTGAATATTCCATATCAGCCTGACACACACATTTTGTCTGGGAACTTCAAAATGTATATTTTACAAAGAAGAATTAATATTTTTGCACAAGCAATCAATTGAATTTTTCTAGCAATAGCACATGTAACAATAGCAACAACTGCAATGTTTCAATCTGATCATACTAGCACAGTGCTAAATACACACTCAAATATTTTACAGACATTTTCTCTCAGACCACATTTAGAGGCAGTCTGGAGTATGTGTATGTCTATTATTTTGTAGCCTTAAAGCAATCTGTCCTGAGACACACTGGAACGCACCAAACACCAGTGCTATAACCACTGAAGATCAAAATCTGTTTACCTGACAGCCTACCGTGTTTATGTTTATTTCCATGTAAAATGGGTATCTGAAATTGGAATATTCCGAATGTATTTTAATGCCAGGGGGGATGTTTCCTCATTTCCTCTACAGCCTGGTGGCATCTTATTTGCAGGGAAATATGAGCATAGGTGTCAGATTTAATCACCAATAGTTAAACATTCCTAATCTGTAGCTTTTACTAAATGCTTCTTCTCATGTAGCTTCTTCTCAAGTGCCTTGAGATGACATGTTTCATGAATTGGCGCTATATAAATAAAATTTAATTGAATTGGATTGAATGGTAATAGCGGGTGAACATTTGTGAACATTTACAAAGTAATGACCTACTTGAGGAGTTTCAGTCAGGCTTCAGAGCTCATCATAGCACTGAAACAGCTCTGGTGAAGGTCACCAATGATATTCTCATGGCCTCAGATAATGGACTTGTGTCTATACTTGTCCTGTTAGATCTCAGTGCTGCATTTGATACAGTTGATCACAATATTCTCCTACAAAGACTTGAGCATACTGTAGGGATTAAGGGGAAAGCATTAGGCTGGTTTAAATCTTATCTGTCGGACAGATTCCAGTTTGTTCATGTTAATAATAAATCTTCCTCAAACTCTAGGGTCACTTGTGGAGTACCACAGGGTTCAGTCCTTGGACCAATTCTATTTACTATATATATGCTTCCGATTGGCAAAATTATCAGACAGCATGGGATTAATTTCCACTGTTATGCTGATGACACTCAGCTATATTTATCCATAAATCCTGATGAATCCAATCAGTTACTTCGACTGCAGTCATGTCTTGATGACATCAAAAGCTGGATGACTTTAAATTTCCTGCATCTAAATTCTGACAAGACCGAAGTTGTAATCTTTGAGCCAGAGTCCTCAAAAAATAAACTTCTTAACCAATCACTTAATCTGGGTGGCATTAACTTGGCCTCTGGTAATAAAGTAAAAAATCTTGGTGTTATTTTTGACCAAGACATATCATTTAAATCCCATATTAAACAGGTTTCCAGAGTTTCCTTTTTTCATCTCCACAATATCGCCAAAATTAGAAACATTCTGTCCAGGAGTGATGCTGAAAAACTAGTCCATGCATTTGTTACTTCAAGGCTGGACTATTGTAATTCCTTACTATCAGGAAGTCCACAAAATGCAGTTTAAAGCCTTCAGCTGATCCAAAATGCTGCAGCAAGAGTTCTGATGAAAATCAACAAGAGGGATCATATTTCTCCAATTTTAGCTTCCCTTCATTGGCTTCCTGTTAAATCAAGAATAGAATTTAAAATTCTCCATCTAACGTATAAAGCCCTTAATAATCAAGCTCCATCATATATCAGAGCTCGAATTACCCCGTATGTTCCTAACAGAGCACTTTGTTCTTAGACTGCAGGTCTGCTGGTGGTTACTAGAGTCTCTTAAAGTAGAATGGGAGGCAGATCCTTTAGTTATCAGGCTCCTCTACTGTGGAACCAACTCCCAGTTTTGGTCCGTGAGGCAGACACCCTGTCTACTTTTAAGACTAATCTTAAAACCTTCCTTTTTGACAAAGCTTATAACTAGAGTGGCTCATGTTCCTCTGAGCTACCTTTTTAGTTTTACTGCTATAGGCTTAGGCTACTGGAGGACATCAGGATCTAATTTTCGCACTCTATAGAGTTCTACTGTTCTTCAATTATGCATTACGTGTTGTCATTTCTGCTTTAATTTTCTGTTCTCTCTCTTTTATCTTCATAGTAGGTACACCTGGTCTGGCGTTCTGTTAACTGTGACATCATCCAGAGAAGACGGCTCACCCGCTATTACCATCTAATGTAGAACAGATTACTGGATCAATGTGTGCTTCTGTGCTTTTTTGTCTCTCTTGTTGTGTCTCTGCTCTGTCTTCTGTAACCCCCAGTCGGTCGAGGCAGATGACCGTTCATACTGAGCCCGGTTCTGCCGGAGGTTTTCCTTCCCGTTAATGGGGAGTTTTTTCCCCCATTATCGCTTCATGCTTGCTCAGTATGAGGGATTGCAGCAAAGCCATGTACAATGCAGACAACTCTCCCTGTGGCTCTACGCTTCTCCTGGAGTGAATGCTGCTTGTCGGGACTTTGATGCAATCAACTGGTTTCCTTATATAGGAACATTTTTGACCAATCTGTATAATCTGACCCAATCTGTATAATATTATTGAACTTGACTTTGTAAAGTGCCTTGAGATGACATGTTTCATGAATTGGCGCTATATAAATAAAATTTAATTGAATTGGATTGAATGGTAATAGCGGGTGATCTGTTTTCCCTGGATGATGCCACAGCTAACAGAACACCAGACCAGGTGTACCTACGATGAAGAAAAATGAGAGAGAACAAAAAGTTAAAAGCTGAAATGGCAACAGTCATGCAAAACTGGAGAACAGTAGAACTAAGAGTGAGAAATATAGGCCCCGATGTCCGCCAGTAGCCTAAGCCTAAAGCAGCATAACCATGGAGGTAGCTCAGGGTAACATGAGTGTTGTGCAATTATACACTGTTTAAAGTTATTTAACGTTTCATAAATAACTCTCTGTCTGTTAAGTATTGTCTGGTGATGATCAGACAATGTTTGAAAGGGATGAATTCGAGCACTAGCGATGTTTTTAACAGCAAAACCTGCACACACATAGAATAAAAGGAGTGACAATTTCTTTTCAAGTCCAAGAATTTAATAACAGAAATAAATTTAACATCCAGAGAACATCACTATGTAATGCTGTTTACCTGAATTAGCACAATATTTTGATTAATAAATCCTCTTTACTAGGCTAGTGAAACTAAACTACTAAGAAAAATGAAGATAAAAAGAAGCTAAGCTAAGGAACTATTTACAAGCAAAAACAAACAAAAGACAAAACAAAAGTGGTTGGTCATATTTAGAATACTTCAGTGAATCCTGGTTCACTGCAGATCTGATTAACAAAAACATGGAATGGAGTTAAAACATTTGCCATGTATTTCAATCCATTCACAATGCAAAGCCCAAGTTAAACAAAACATTATTTGTTGAAATAATATTCTGAGGACCGGTTTGTCCTGTAAAAATCATTTAATTCAGAATCGCTTGCCTTTGTTTATGCGATTCTACCTCTGCCCGCTAGGGGGCGCTGTAGTGATCGTCGCTAACCTGGTTAAAATCTATAGTTATCAAAATTGTCTTGAAAACCGGCATTAATATACCATATTGATGCGGGAGTAAGGCTCATAACACCACTGGAGGATGGAGGAGCAGAACAGTTATGCTTTATGCTTTAAAACATACTCCTTTTTAAAAATGTCCGAAACCGGATATTAGCGAGGCTAATAGCATGTTGGCTAGCGGACGCTCGGCGCTTTATTTTTAGTCATAATGAGTGGCTGGATAACGTAAACATTATGTCCCATCAATGTATGAAACCCTTGTGGAGGTAACCTTGTTATAACCAAAGAAAGACAGACTCAAATGATATTAGCACTACCATGAAACGAAGGCTACCGTGAGCTATTTTGTTAACCCTTTGTTCTAAAGCACCATGTGTACAAACGGCTTACAAAACATTTCCCAATAAACCTTTTACTTCACCCTCAGCCCGCTGCCCAAACCTCTGTCTCGTGTCAGTTCTGTCCAGCTTTGGCCATTCACGGGAGGAGCGTTGAAGTAGGGAAGTTGTTGGCGGGCTAGCGTTAGCTCTGTAGCATGAGCTAACAGCGTTGTCGGGGTCGGAGGCTTGGTCCCTGCCGCGTTCTCTGACCCCGGTTGCAGTCACGATTTAAGCAGATTTCTCCTCGGCATGGGGAGGTGGCTTCTGTGCCGGCTTGTCAGCTCTGCGTTGCCTGGAACCAGCTTCGTCTGTGGTGCGCTGAGAAAGCAGAACAAAGCTGGCATAGACGGATTCCTTCACTTCGGCATATGTTTTAAGCAGAAGTGAGAGACTTATCTTTGAATCGGCTGGCAGTTTCTCCCTATGCCAGGGAGGAACTGAGTTTCAGAAAGGCTCATTCTCACTCAGCTCGCGGCCTCTTCCAGGCCCCATGGATGGTTCCTGGAGGCCTTCAGTCACATGGCTCCCCCCTCTCCTTGAGTGCTGGTCCTCAGAGGGTTTGGAGGTGTGTGTCTTAGCAGCTTGGAGTCAGGAGGAGAGAGTCGCAGAAGAAGAAGAGAGCTCTGTGTCTGTGGAAGAAAGGTTTATAGCAAGCAGGGGTCACAGCTGACCTCCTGCTGGGAAGAAGGGGCCGTCCAAGCCTTGAGGGTCTCATGTTGTGGCCAGAGTGGAATTCCTTTGTTAAACTCTTCCACTGTTCAGAATCCAATCCGAGATCAATTATTCATCATGGCATATTATGGCATAACATGAGCCACTCTATCTATAAGCTTTGTCAAAAAGGAAAGTTTTAAGATTAGTCTTAAAAGTAGACAGGGTGTCTGCCTCACGGACCAAAACTGGGCGTTGGTTCCACAGTAGAGGAGCCTGATAGGAAAAGGATCTGCCTCCCATTCTGGTTTTAGACACTTTAGGAACCACCAGCAGACCTGCAGTCTGAGAGCGAAGTGCTCTGTTAGGAACATACGGGGTAATCAGAGCTCTGATATATGATGGAGCTTGATTATTAACTGCTTTTTACGTGAGGAGGAGAATTTTAAATTCTATTCTTGAATGCGGCCTATTACTACTGATACCAATACTGCTACTACTACTGATACTACTACTGATACAACTACTACTACTACTACTGATACAACTACTAATACTACTACTAATACTACTACTGATACTACTACTACTGATACTACTATGACTACTACTACTAATCCTAATACTACTACTACTACAACAACAGCTACTACTACTACTACTACTACTGATTCAACTGCTACTACTGATACCAATGCTACTACTGATACTACTACTACTACTACTACTACTGATACAACTACTACTACTACTGCTACTACTGATACAACTACTAATCCTACTACTACTACAAATACTACTACTACTGATACAACTACAACTACTACTGCTACTACTGATACAACTACTACTACTACTACTACTACTACTACTGATACAACTACTACTACTACTACTACTACTGATATTACTACTGATACCAATACTACTACTACTACTACTACTACTACTACTGATACTACTACATATAATGCTACTACTAATACTAACTTTCAAATTTTAACATGTTCAAATGTCCTTCAACTATATTCAACTATATTCAACTAGTTCAGCTTTTTCATAACATACTTCTAATCATTCAGCTGCTCCTTTCATGTTCAAATTGGTTCTTATTTGATTTCAGCTACTTTTTCTCTTCTGCATTGATGTTCTGCATCTTCTGCTCAAATCATTCTGCAGAATAGTATTCTCACTTGCTGTTATGCAGGAACAGCTTTTTCTAGTTATAAATACTTTTTACGTCAATGAAGAAAAAATATTTCTGCATATAGTGTTTGAACAGATGCACGATCAGGCATCTAGATCTAAAACCCAAGGATGAACCAGACTTATTTTTCTATGATATAGCTTAAGGAATCAGTATGTTTGAAGTGTAGCCTTAAAGTATATCCAGGAGTGAAACACCTTTTAACTCAAAGTAACCTATCAGAAGTTTACAAAGCATAGACGTCATCATCTGGGCTTTTAAATAGATGTATATATAAAAATAAACTATATTTGGGTATTTCTCAACTACACTGCTCAAAAAAATTGAAGGACGACATTGAAAGCCAGGTTTGGATTAGCGCTTCTCTACTAAAGAAAAGAAAAAGAGATTAAGCAGAGGACTACCAAATCAGTTCCTGATAATGATGGCCAGGATCCGACTATCATTGATGCGAGGCACCAGCCAGAAGCAAGAAAGATACCAGTGAGAGCTAATCCTAATACACCTTTCTTGGTATAACACAATGGATTGGAATTTGGGCACCTCCTCCCAGATCCTGATCAGGGCACTCCTGGACAGTCTGAGGTTAAATCTGGTGGCCTCGGATGGACCTAAACATGATGTCGCAAAGATCTTCTGTTGGATTGCCTTGCCAGAACCAACACTGATCTAACACCAAACTGTTCATGCTGAATATGATGAACCATTCTGCCTATTTTCATTTATACAGTATCATTTGCATTTGTCCCTCCCTTTAACTTAACTCTTCATCAATTATTGTCATCTCCCATTGATTATTGTAACTCTCCTTTCTTTGGCCTTCCTCAAAATCCCTCCGTAAGTTACAAGTTGTTCAGAATTCAGCTGCTCATATGTTTTCCAAAATCTCCTCATTTCATCACATCACCCCTTGTCCTACAGCAGCGCCACTGGCTCCCTGTTCAAGTCAAAATTCAATAAAAAATGATTCTGTACACATTCATTCAGTTTCTGTCACATTCAGCAGCTGGTTGGCTCACTGAAGCCTTCACGACGGGGGTGTGCTGTGTGGGGGTAGCATAACAAGCAGGTATGGGCACCTTCGGGTTGATGGGGTGGGCTCTGGTTGGCTGGCTCATTCAAATTGTGTTGGCTCCATCTCTGGATGGATGGGTTTGGGGGTCTTTGGGTCTGGGATTGAGGCAGGGGTTTGAGGTATGGATTAGTGCTCGGCCCTGGTCTAAGATGTGGCTCGGGTTATCTGGTCTCCTCCATCCTGGTGAAGGGGCTTTTCAATTCAATTCAATTCACTTCAATTTTATTTATATAGCGCCAATTCATGAAACATGTCATCTCAAGGCACTTTACAAAGTTAAGTTCAATCATATTATACAGATTGGGTCAGATTATACAGATTGGTCAAAAATGTTCCTATATAAGAAAACCAGTTGATTGCATCAAAGTCCCGACAAGCAGCATTCACTCCTGGAGAAGCGTAGAGCCACAGGGAGAGTCGTCTGCATTGTACATGGCTTCGCTGCAATCCCTCATACTGAGCAAGCATGAAGCGACAGTGGAAAGAAAAAACACCCGTTAGCGGGAAGGAAAAACCTCTAGCAGAACCGGGCTCAGTATGAACGGTCATCTGCCTCGACCGACTGGGATTACATAAGACAGAGCAGAGACACAACAAGACAGACAAAAAGCACAGAAGCACACATTGATCTAGTAATCTGTTCTACATTAGATGGTAATAGTCGGTGATCTGTCCTCCCTGGCTTGCCTCCTGATTCTGGGAGCTGGATGTCCATCTGGGGTATCAGTACCTGGACCTGGGAATATAGGATGTGTGTGGTGAGTGCAAGTGTGTCTACAGGGTCTTTTCTTGTATATGGCTATGAGTGTTTGCATGTGTGGGCATTTGGGTGGTAATTATTGTGATTGCCTCTTTGTGAGTTTGGGTTTTGGGCTGCCCCCTCTCCTGTGGCATCTCAGGTCTCCACTAAGTGTGGAGCCCAATCAAGTTTTTTGCAAACATATCAAGTGGAGCACAACAGGGAAAGCAATAATGCTTCATTTGTAAAAGTAAATCTGTTAGGCTATCTTTGGCACCAAGAAAGCAATTATTAGTGCTACATTTGGCTGTTTTTTAGGAAGTCCTCAGAAGAAATTTGTATCAAAATCGTCATTGTGTGGCAATGACTGTCAGGATTTTTCTTAGATGAACCCAGATTACACACCACACACACAGAGCTATTTACTGAGAGTTTGTTGACAGAAAGATGAGTTGTGGATGATGAAACCAAAGAGACTGGACTGGAACTGGGGGTGTAGATGGAAGCAGGAGCTGATGGACCAGAGAGAGTTCTAGGGAGAGCAGAGCTGCTGGGGTACAGACAGTCCAGGAACAGGGTTCAAATTTAGAGCACAGGAGTGGCAGAAAAATCCAGCAGCTTGTAGAGGCCTTACTTGAGACACAGATGAGGCAGGGAACCCAGCAGCTAGTAGAGGCCTTGCTTGAGACACAGATGAGGCAGGGAACCCAGCAGCTAGTAGAGGCCTTACTTGAGACACAGATGAGGCAGGGAACCCAGCAGCTAGCAGAGGCCTTACTTGAAGCTCAGAGGTGAGGCAGGAAAATCCAGCAGCTAGCAGAGGCCTTACTTGAAGCTCACGTGAGACAGGAAAATCCAGCACCTAGCAAAGGCCTTACTTGAAGCTCAGGTGAGGAAGGAAAATCCAGCAGCAATCAGAGGCCTTACTTGAAGCTCAGGTGAGGCAGGAATATCCAGCAGCTAGCAGAGGCCTTGCTTGAAGCTCAGGTGAGGCAGGAAACTCCAGCAGCAAGCAGAGGCCTTACTTGAAGCTCAGGTGAGACAGGACAATCCAGCAGCAAGCAGAGGCCTTACTTGAAGCTCAGGTGAGACAGGACAATCCAGCAGCAAGCAGAGGCCTTACTTTAAGCTCAGGTGAGACAGGAAAATCCAGCAGCTAGCTGAGGCTACATAGAAGCCCCAAGGTGGCAGGAAACCCAGCAGCTTGCAGAGGCTAACTAGAGGCACAGAGGTGGCAGGAATCCAACAGCTAACAGCCAAACTAGGCTGACAGGTGTAAAGTGAGTGGAGACTGATGATGAACCGGCAGGGAAGAGAAGACTGAGGAAAGCTTTTGTAGGGAGGCTGACAGGTAGAGTGAGTCTGACTAATTAATGCCTAACAGGTGTGTCTGATTGCTGGGGAGTGGAAGGTGAGCTGAGTGAGAGGAGGAGGTGTAGGAAAATAACAGGGAAAAAAGCCAGACAAAATCTAAACCATGACAATGACCACCCATTTTACTAGTTAAATTATTTAGAAATGTCTGTCTGTTGAACCTGACATCTTCCATGATTTAGTATCATTTGTTACTCAAGTGTTACTATGAAATGGTATTGGTCAATGCCAATTCTAAACATCCCAAATAATAGGCTAGAGTTCAACTAACCAACCAATAAACATTTCATGGCTGTGTGTGAAAGATAAATGTTTCTATACATTCATCAACAGTTGGTGAGAGAGAGAGAAGGAAAGAAAGAAAATTTAAATTTAGCCAGATTTAAGGTGTTTATAAAATGGTGGCACAGTTGGCTGCAGCTGCTCGAGCATTCCAGGGTATGAACAGCTGTGTTGCAGTCTTTCCAGAGATGTGGTTGGGTGGAAATATACCCGATGCCATGGTCCAGCTAGCAGACCACTTTTTTCTCAGATCTGACCCGACGGGAGCCACAGAGAAAAAAAAGGTGGGGGCCTTGCAAGGTACATCCACAACACCTGGTGCACAGCTGCAAAGGTGATCAGAACCTTTTGCTCCAGAATATCTAGCAGACCATTTACACTTGTGAGAGCTTTCAGCTTTGTTATCATAATTGCAGCATACATCCATTCAAAAGCTAATGATGAGCCAATCCATCCATAGAGGAGCTATATAGCTTTATCACAGTCAAATAAACAGCAATATTTAGGCAGCTGTGATTATTGCTAGAGACTTTAACAATGTTCAATTAAAAGCTGTGCTCCCCAACTTCCATAAATTAATTAAGTGCCCAACCAGAGACAATATTCTATTAGATCAAGTTTACTGGAATATCCTAGGAGCAGATAAAGCTGTCGCAGCTCCTCACTTTGGATCATTAGATCACATCTCTGTGGACCTGATCCCTGCCTACAAGCCAAGGATCTGCAGAACCAGACCTGTGATCAAAACTATTCAGGTTTCACCTTCCCCATAATTTTGCTTGCTGGGTAACTTTGAGGAAAGCTCTATGGGAAAAAATTGTTTACATGGCTTTCATTGCCTTATTTATCGCAAAGAAAACTATCCTCATGAATTGGAAAAGTAAGGAAAATCTCAGTATCAATCAGTATATAGATCTTTTGTTGGATCATATTAATCTTGAGACAGGATCTGCATCCACGTCAGATCGATCTCTCTGGGCTCCTTTGATTGGCTCCATCACTAAGTGGAATGGGGGGCTGTGGAATGCGTCCTGTGGGTGCGGGGACTGGTTCGGGGGGTCCCTGAGTCTTGGGGCTCTGAGGGGTGCTCGGAGTGGGGCGCCTGATGGGTCTAATCCCAGCGTCTGTTGCCCCCATCTGGGTGGGGCTTGAGAGGGCTCGGGGCAGCCTACAGCGGCCACTTGTGGTGCTCTTGGGGGGCTCTGCGGCGATGGACGTGGGTTAGTGAACAGGCAGCTATGCTGCCGCTAGGTGGGTCCAGGGGTCTGGGGTCCCTGGGGTGTGTCGTCCCTCGGGTGGGTGCCCTGGCGGGACCTTGAGGGTTCTGGTTCTGTGGAGTATGCCGCTTGGGATCTGGGTCGGTGTACACCCGGGTGTCTGGCCGTACCAGGGCCTCTGGTGTGCTGGTGGGTCTCGGGGCCTGTTGAGCTGGTAGGGGGGCATGGACATTAACATCTCATGGCAGATGCTCTCCCCTTTATGGGTTTGCACTCTGCTAGTGGTGGGGAGGGGAGTGGGGATGGACCCAGCCTAGATGTCTATTGTTGTATGTGTGGTGAGTTGTTTGAATGCTAGTGTTGGGGAGGGATTACATTTTCACGTGGAGGGGGGGAGATGTGGATTTTTGAAGGGCTCTGTGTCCAGCCCCCTATCTCAGTCTTGGTCCATGCCGTCTCCCAGTGTGGGCTTCATCCGGGGTGAGGGGTTCTGCATGGTTTGGGCGGGCTGGCTAACCAGGGTTTTTTTTCTTACCTCCGGGACAGCCAGGAGGTTTGTTGGGTGGGTGGAGGTGTTGGTCCTAGTGAGTGGTTGGCTCACGGGCCCTGCCGCCTGTCCCTGGCCCCCGGGCTATGGTGGTGCAACTGGCGGAGCCCCCCTATCTGGGTGGGTTCTCGATGAACGGGGATGCCTATCGGAGTCAGCAGGGGAGCTGGCTCCCTGGGAGTGCAGTAGGCTCCTCAGTCCTTTTCTCCCCATCCTCGGACTCCTCCCTCTGACTGCTCCATCATGCTGCCACACATGTAGGACCTTGGGGGAGGGGGTTATTACTGGAGGGTCCCACTTTCTGATGACGTCCCTCACCCCAATTTTATTATGCATTTTAGACACTTTCATTGACAACATTTTCACAGCACACATATATGTAGGGCAGGGATGGGCAACTTTCATGATAAAGAGGGCCAAATTTTTTTAAGCACGACCATTGGAGGGCCACATGACCACGCACTTGAAATAATTGCATATGAAAAAAAAAAAAAAAAAAAATAATAATAATTGCATATGAAAGATGCTACAAATTATTATTGATAAGAACAAATTTTAGATGAATTTATATCTGTATGTTTACTGCACCAACATATAACTATTTTCTGCATATAAATGCATTTTAATATGTCCTTAAGCAAAAGACAAACCGTTTGCTTAAAAAAAATTGCAAAAAAAGAATTTAAACTCCATATCAATGCATTCAGGAGCATGGGACATTTCAAATTTACAAGGAAAGAGGCATAAAACGGAACAGAACTTAACCCAAACAATAACGTGTCTATCCAGAAACAGTGTGGGCTTTCTTACAATACTGAATGCTCTATAATTGTATTTCTGTTATTTTTTGATTATGCACATCTGTTAGCTTTTTATTCTGAAAAATCTAATGTCCCATGCTCCTGAATGCACCATAGCTTTCTGACGCTCACGGATGCGGTGCTGTGTAGATGCTTTGCAGTTTCAAAACTCACGTCGGCTCTCACGGTTTATTGTTGTGTGTGGATTGCAAGAGACCACAACAAATAAATCAGCCGTACCTCTAGGGAACGCAAAAACCTTTGCCGTACTTCTTCCCATGTTGTCTGAAAAATGTGACTTTCTCGGTCAAGTTTTTCTTTTATGCCACTGCTAGTGGCCGTGGCTCTTGACTTTCTTCCTCGCTGTTGCAAAGCGGCCTGTGCCCGGGTGTACGGCGCGCCCTCTATCGGTCAAATATATAATTACAAGTTTTTGTTTTTTTTTTTTTTTTTTTAATTATTATTATTATTATTGATCCATTCGCGGGCCACACTGAGTGATGACGAGGGTCGTGTGCGGCCCCCGGGCCGCCAGTTGCTCATCCCTGATGTAGGGCATTGTCTGGGGGGGTAAAGACACTTGGGGGGGGGGGTGCTTATTGTGTGGGCCTCACCTCAGATAGCTCCCTGCAGCCCCTCTCGCATTTAGACATTGAGGGTTCTGGGTGGTAGCTTGGAGGGGGTGCGCTGGCACCAGCTACCTTTCGGAGGGGGGTGGACTGTGGCAGGCACCCCCTTTGGTACTCCCAGTTTTAAACACACTCGAGCACAATATGCAACAACACAACATTTGAGCAGGCGTAGGGAGGATCGGGGTCTTTCTCACACCTCCGTTCTTCGATTGCCACCCAGAGTCTGGGGCTTGAAGGAGGAGCGGTCCACCTGGTCCGGGGTAGGGCCCAGGGGACTTGCCGGAACTGGGGCTGACACTTCTGCTCTCCCCAAAAATGGGTGAGCTAGGGTACGGAGGGGGAGGGAGTGGGCATGTCAGTTATTAAGGCGAGGAGGGAGGTTCTGGTTGGGTGGCCTGTTCGGGTCATGACGGCCCCATTCCCCGGGGGGCTTGTGCCGGGGGTTGTCTGGTCCAGGTACGGTATGGGGGTATGTTGTACCAAGTAGGTTGGATTGTGGTGGTGCCACCCCCCCATTCCCCATCCACTGGGTCCGGGGGCCTGGTACCTCTTTGTTTTTTTTTTGTTTTTTTTAAGAGTGTGTGCGTTGTGAGTGGGGGCACTAGGGTGGGATGGTGTGAATGAATGAAACTGTCTGGGGGTGGATACCTGGGCAGGTGCCAGCTCATCCCTGGCGGCTGCTTCGCAGGGCATGCCCCCCCCCGGGGGTCGGGCGGGGCTCATGCCGGGAAGGGGGGCACCCCTGGGGCCTTGGGGCCCATAGCGTTTCAACTTCAGCTCAGCTGGCTTCCGGCGGAGCCCACAGGCTCATCCACGCGGCACCTGGGGGTTTTGGCATTGCAGCGGCTGGGGGATTTCCTTGGGGCCATCTCTCATTTCTTGCTTTTGTTGGGGGTGGGGCAGATTTCCTGTGTTGGCCCCTCCTGGGCACCTTTACTTTGGGGGACCCTTTGGGCATCTGGGGCTTCGGGTCCCCCAGTGCCTGCCTCAGCGCTCTGGGTGGGTGGGTCTTTGGCTCTTCACAACCACTATTGTGCATTTTTCTTTTGGATATACTTTACATACAAAAGCACACTCTCACAAGCAACTACTGGTGCTTGGTTCCAGGTACTTAGAGATTCACTTCCATACAGAAAGCCCCTATTGTTATCTCCAGCTGCCACGTTATACATGCCGTATTAAATAATAATATATATACTTCAGCGATGGTAGTAAGTGAGAAGGGAAAGGAGGGGCTGGGTGGCAGCAGGAGTGGAGGTAAAGAGAGGCACGGCTTCTCATACATCTTGTTTTGGTCTGCAGACAATGCTCAAGCACCACTTCGGTATGAAATATTGCTTATTGTTCCTTTAATAACTGTGACTATGGAACTCTAGATTGAAACAGGGTGTCATTTCTTGTTCACACTATAGATTTGCCAAACAATTTAGAAGTAGTATCAAGCCAGTAGTGTTCTGAGCCATGTGCATGCAGTTTAGTTCATTTAATTATGTTTTAATATGGTTTAAAATTAAGATTTAGATGGGCAATAACATCTAGCATTTTGGCCCATTTATATTATTGGTTCGATGTTGAACTTGGCTGTAATCATAGAACATTTCATAACTGTCACTATGACAACTCATTTACCAGTAATCACAGTTCAGAGTCTGTTATATGTGAATGCCTCAGGCTGGCAAACTTGGCCAATATTGGCTTTCTATATAAAAGCACACACTATTCTGTAATTTGCCATACAAAAGTTTTTCAAGGAGAGGTTCAAAGAGATGGCAACAGATAATTTAATTGAGCGAAAATGTTGCCAATTCCCCAAAAAGGATGTGAATATTTAATTTTCTAAAATGGAACATTTGTTGGAGTTCACAATAGAAACCTTTATTACAAAGATGCATTTTAAAAATGTTACGTAAAAACTATTTTGTGTTAAAGTAATAGCAAAATTTTGTTCCTTCAGCGCTTAAAATGAAACTATTATTCAGGAGTCAGAGTAGAAGATCCTTGGTAGTTCCTATTTAATGTCAGATATAATTCAAAAATATTGTGTGCATGGTGCTCAATTCAGACATTTTCAATCACTATTTGACAAAATGAGAATGCAGCTTAACCTGTTTAGTCAACATGGACATCTAACCCTGCTTCAACGAGTCAAGGCTTCAATTTAAATTCACAAAAAAATATTTAAAATGTTATTGAAGGTATTGGTATTGGTATTGAGGTCAAAGATGCTGATTTTGAGAAGGATGGGATCATAAACATGTTTTAAAAGATACATTTATCCAAATAAGTCAATTTATAAAACTAGGGTGTAAACAAAAAACATCTTAAAATATTTAAACCAGTTCTGCTGAACAGAACACAATACAGAGAAAACTTAGATCATAATTTTTCTAATAATCCTGTGTAAATGAAATGGGATTCTGGGTATTAATGAATCATCTGAAGGAATTTCAAGAGGGAAAAAATAAAATGTATCATAAAATTTTGATGCTGGATTTAACTGTGTACCTCACAACATACTGAAATGTACAGAGGACAAAGGTTTGTACTGGCAGAGGCCTAAAAACATACATAGTGAGAAGAAAAATAACAATAACCGCCGAAAAGAATGTAACAGAATTTTCTTTTATAGAGAAACCTTACATATACAAGCACACTCTCACAAATACTTACTGGTACTTGGATCCAGGTGCTTACAGATGTACTTTCATACAGATCAACCATATAGTTAGCTTTGACAGCCACTAAATATCTCTCGTATTAAATTATACTGTTGCCTTGCAGCAAGAAGTTCCTGGGTTCGAGTCCTACCCTTGCCCTAGGCCTTTTTGCATGGGGTTGATCTGCATGGAGTTTGTTCTCATGTTCTCCCTGTGCATGCGTGGGTTTACTCCGGGTACCCCGGCTTTCTCCCACAGTCCAAAAACATGACTGTTAGGTTAATTGGCCTCTCTAAATTCTCCTTAGCTGTGAGTGTGTGTGAGAATGATTGTTTGTCCTGTGTGTCTCTGTGTTGCCCTGCGATAGACTGGCAACCTGTCCAGGGTGTAACCCGCCTCTCGCCCATTGACAGCTGGAGATAGGCACCAGCAGGGATAAGCGTGTTGGAAAATGGATGGATGGGTTGTTTTTACCTGTGATACTTTTTCTGTTTCTTCTGTTGTCACTTCTATATGTCTTTCTGCAGGTGTAGAAGCAGATGTTTTGCCTCACCTTTCTCACTTCCTTATTTTATCTTTTTCCTTTTCTTTCTGTGTGCATTTATTTTGAAATAATCCCAAAATAATGTCCAATAAAGTTTTTGGAATGGGTATGAAGCAGGGCACATTAGTGAAAGCAGTAATGCTCCACTTGTAAAGTAAATCAGTTGGGCTCTCTTTGGCACCAAGAAAGCAATTAAAAGTGCTATGCTGCCAGACAGGAAACATTAAAAATAACTATTTTTGTCTTAAAATCTATTTTTTTTATTTTTTGGCTTTTAACCCCAGCAAGTTTTTGACCTTGTTTGTTTTAATTTGTTTTGGCATGTTTGATCTTTTATTGTTCCTATGCCATATTTATTAGGCACCTGCCTTGCATTTGCAATGAGGAGGCAGTGCTGTGCGAAGCACAGTACTGCCTCCCATGCAAATGCATGGGCAGGGCCTATTAGTATTCACCTCTAAACGGACTCTATATTATTATCATTTGCAATGAGGAGGCCTCCCATGCAAATGCATGGATGCACCTATTACTATGCACCTCTAAAGGCGTCTCTTTATTTTTTTTTTTGTTTATTCTTTATTTTTCATCCGTCACGATTAATCCGTCCCAAACCGTAGCGTGCATCCCCACAATATAGGTATCAAAACGTGCGGCTCGATTACGACATGTGTGCTATTACTTTTATTGGGGTTTCGAGTTACCATGGCGACGAAATTAACGAAAAACCACCCCCCAAAAAAAACATTTGAATGAATGGAGTCGGATCGAAAGAAAGCCTCAAAAAAGCCTCCAAATTACCATTTTCAAAGCTGTACTGTGTCGCCATGCTTTCACCTACAATCACCGTTTAACTTCCAGTTTGTAGATATATCTGTGAACTACTCAGAAGTGAAAACGGGATGTGGATATCTTTTATAATCTCTTCACAAGTACTCCTCCAAGCTCATGTCCAAAAATCAGCTAAATCATCATTTACAATGAAAGTCAATGACGGAATTCTCCAACCGCCAGAGTGG
This sequence comes from Fundulus heteroclitus, assembly GCF_011125445.2. Taxonomy (NCBI): domain Eukaryota; kingdom Metazoa; phylum Chordata; class Actinopteri; order Cyprinodontiformes; family Fundulidae; genus Fundulus; species Fundulus heteroclitus. The sequence continues at coordinate 112,512 of NW_023396781.1, read as the reverse complement.
CCCACTCTAGCTTTTTTAAAGATTTCAAAACTCCGAACAACTTGACCTTACTCGCTGAATTTTCACTCTACGTAGACAAATTACACATCAAAACGTATGTATTTTTGTCAGGATTCAGGAAATGTAATCCTCACTGGTGTAGCATTTATAGATTTTTCGCAAATCACCTCAGAGCGACACAAACCCGAAACCTCCCCCATTCATTTCCTATGGAGCGGTTTTGAAAAATGATGTCTGAAAAACCAAAACATCACATGTTTTCGCATCGTCGCTACTCCTAAACCGTTTGACGTACAGGCATGACACTTTCACACATGAATGTCCCGACCCTTCTGGCACTCACAAAAAAGGGATTTTGTGGATAACTGTTACAGTTTTGCAGCAGGAACAATTTGTTCGGGAGTAGCGAATGTGCAAAATCCTGAAAACGCTTTGGACCTGTATACTTCCACATCATCCACTTTTTTAGATCGTTGCTGTGCCTACACACGATTTTTGTACAAACATAAAAATAAGCACCATAGTCCTCAAAAGCCTGCTGATACTCACAGTGAAAGAATTATTTTGATATCTCCTATACTTTTTCAGCTACAGCGATTTGTTCGGGACCGTTTTTAGAGGATTTCTGAAATTCTATAAAAATCCCCTTTATATCATAATTTTCTACGCCTTTATTAAACTTTTTTAGCAAAAGCCAATAACTTGTCTTCTTCCCCTATCCGTTACGAAATAAACACAGAAAAAATTATGTGATTACCATTTACGGATCAGGAGATATGGAGCGTTGTTCGAGGCAAAGTTCTCCATTATAATCCAATAGGCAGACTCTGACGCAAAGTGTCTGCACTTCTGTAGACTGGCCCACTGCAGATGTGTCAGTCAGTTTCCATGACGACGGAAGTCTGTGAGCCAGAGGGAGAGGCTCCGTTGGGATAGAATGGCAACTTCTGACGCTCGCTGCAGTGGCTGTGATTAATGTAGGAATCTGAAATTCGCACAGTCACTTCCTCTTAACATTTTAAAATTTTCAAGTGACTTTCAGCCATGTGTCATTTTTCTGTCCCATTTTGGATTTCACATGCTTTCCTATCGGGCCTTTGCTTCCAACAGGACCTGGCATGATGCCCAGACACGACCCAATTGGCCAATACAGCACCACCCACCTGTGGGAAATGGCTCTACTGACCATTTTGGTCAAATGTTGAGTTCTGGGCCCAGATGTGATGAGGCTGAAGTGCTAAAGGAGGCCAATCTGACCCATGAACTTTGGTCACGTTTGGTGACATTAAGTATTGGCATTCCTTTTTGAGGCACTTCCCAGTACAGGATTTGGACCAAGCTGACAGAGTACAATCACCAACTGATACTGAACACAACCATGTTAGCGGCTAACTGTTAGCATGTTGCTTACCGGAAGTAGCTGTAGGAAGCTCATACAAACTTCTGCTTCACAGAGACTGTACTTACTTTAGAGAGAAAGCTCCACAAGAAATTTGGGCTACGTCGCATAAAGCATCCCCAAGCTATGAGGTGTCAAACATCCAATGCTTTTCAATGGGGGACCAAACCCCTTATGGTCCAAGTAATGCATACCCATATATGGCTACAGTATAGCTCAGATGGAAAGTGCGGGCTTTGCATGCAAGAGGTCATGGGATGGAATCCCGGTGTGGGAGACTTAGAGTTTTAGATTATAATCCCCACAGTGTGTATAACAGAACATGTGTGCTGATCCCATGAAGTATTTTGAACCACTCGCCATTTTGAGTTATCATGGCAACGTTATAAACAACATATTTTCTCCATATTTGAGGCACATCCCAGTACAAGATATGGACCAAACTGACAGATTACAATCACCCGGTGATAATGAACACAACCATGCTAGCGGCTAACTGTTAGCATGTTGCTAACTGAAAGTAGCTCTAGGAAGGTCCTACCAACTTCTGCTTAGCCAGGGTTCTTCTGCCTTTGCAGTCCAGAGCTTAGGCCTGGACTGCAACATGCACACACAAGATGCACCCGGACGTGTACTTCCCAATGCAACTCACCCAATCAGCTTACAGCCAATACCTAAAATGCTTTTCTGGATTGAGATTTCACCTGCACTTCAACAAACATCATTAATGCATCAACCTTTTTTCCAATGATTTCCAAATTCTTCTTAGTTTTTTACCCATATTTTTACTTAACCAGATGCACTCTGCTCCACAGCACTCCTCTTATCTTGGGGCCCACGCACGTGGGGAAATTGACACCCACACACACCCAAGCAGAGATACACACAGAGACACCCACACTTTGCAGATCCGCAGGCTCAATCAGTCTGTGTTTCTCATTCACACTCCATGGATCCCATTCACAACCGAGACAACATTGTTAAACATAACAGGACAAATAACATTTAAGACAGACAGCCCTGCGCGTGCAGAGGGTCGACTTCCAATACCCTTCCACTCAACGGAACGGAAACTTATTTTAATATCCTCCTTGTCTGACCATCGTGCATCAAAATCCCATTCTGATGCTAGAAAACAATCCCATTGTTCTCCCAGGGCCCCTTTCAAATCCATTTCTCTTTAATAACAGCTCACCATTTAAGGGTCTTGCTGTCCTAGCCTCAACTTAAAGATGTTATGTATTCTCGGCAGTTCCTATTCCCTGCTTCTTTTTGAGTGTCCCTAATTCTCAAGAGGTAGCGCAATCCCCTCAGCCCTAATACAACCAGTTTGACAGGCTGGTTTCCGTGTGGCCAATCCCCGAACATATTTTTTTGCCTTTATGTTATATCTTTTTTATTTTGTTTTATTTTACGACAGCCTCACCACTTACGGCTTCTTGGCTTTTATTGTCTTTTAAGTTTCTATCTTATTTTACGTTTTTCTGACATGGACATACACATAAATCCCATTCAATAATTTCTCGGTTTCAACATAAATTCCATTCAAACCTGGTTGTACTGTTCAGCCTCTGAAAGTTTGAGAAGAGAGTATCTTAAACCACAGCACCACTTAATTTAGCCTACACATCTAACATTTTGCCAATGGAGACAAATCTTCTTACTTTTTTCGGTCGACCTGTGGTGCTGCCGAAAAGTCCTCTTTTCGTGTCCAATTTTCAAACAGTTCCTCTGCTTACTGCCAAAATCCGGGTCACAGCACCATGTTAAAGATTGGGTTTACCGGCCTGCTGTTACGTGTCTATTGAAAACCTATCTTATCCCGGTTCCAAAATTGGCCGCAAGTGAGAAAACTGAGAAAATTAATCAAGAGGTAGAACAGTTTAAATGCATATTTAATTCATAGAAATTAAATATGGAGACATAGTTTACATTACCAATCAAGATGATTTCACCGTGCGGTCGCGAAGTCTGTCTGAAGTAAGTTTTGGACAAACACTCAGGGGAGATGACTGACCCCCTCTCCTTCTGACTTTCCATCAAGGACACTTGCCTGCCGGAGGAACGGCCTTCATGGACATACAGATTCCCACACAACATGCACACACAACTGACTCACATTTCACTCATGGACTTATACATGACCAATCTCAAAATGTTCTCCTTCTGCTTATGTGTTGTATTCGTTATATTTGTGCTTTTATGCAATGAGGTTTTTTTACGTAGGGTTTCTCATACTATAACATTTTTACTTTATGATAAATTCTTGTCTTTTTTTCTCCCTCCACTATCCCCATGTTTTAATCTTATTTCGACAGATTTCAAGGCAGCACCCATAAACTCAGTTTAGGCAGGGTCCGGGCTGTTTGGAGGAACGCTCCTCACGGCTGCGCTGTATAGCAGCGGCCGAATTGGCTGCGTACCCTGGAAACGCAAGGCCTCAGTCAATCATTCCCCCCAAAATGTTTGTTTGTTTAAGTGTATGTGATGGACGGTTGTACTGGAACTGATTTTTCGATTGCAATGCAAATTGTAATTGACAAGTAAAATTTGATTGACCACCCCCCCCCCCGGGGGCAATAAAACTCCATGTTTATCTTACGCTGGAGCAGGGGGAGACAGACACCACTCTGCTTGACTAAGATATTTTCTTAACAATGGGCTAAAGGAATTACTAAAAAATTATAACAGCAAAAATTCTACAGTCTTTCTGTGTTTTTTAGATGCCACCAAGGCTTTTGATCGTGCAAATCATAGAAAACTATTTTTAAAATTGTGCCAAGCTGGTGTCCCCAAATATATAGTAAGATGTCTGTCCTATTGGTATGCTAATCAAGCTACGCAGGTCAAATGGGACAACTGTGTGTCTGCATCCTTTCGTGTCGGCAGTGGAGTCAGACAAGGAAGCATTTTATCTCCTATGTTGTTTAATTTTTATATGAATGACCTCTCTAAGTAGCTTAACTTGTGTAGAACTGGCTGCATGCTTGGTGAAACTATTATTAATAATTTTATGTATGCTGATGACCTAGTGGTTTTTAGTCCAAGTTCAGCTGGTCAGGTCTGGTGAACTACTTGATGTCAAATTCAACCCATCTAAAAGTATCATCTTGATTTATTGCACTAAGGAGGACAACAATATTATATATTTTAAACTGTCTGGGATGTTATTGAATGTCTCAAATGAAGTAAAATATCTTGGCTATGTGCTGACAGACCGTCTGTCTGATGATGAAGACATTACCTGGAGGTTCGAATGCTATATGCTCAGGCAAATATCCTTGTCCGTAAGTTTGGATTCTGTTCTGATGCAGTGAAACTGAAGTTGTTTAGGTCATATTGTACATCTCTGTACACTGCACATTTGTGGGGCAACTTTAAAAAAGCCAGTCTTCAAAGATTGAAGGTGGCCTATAATGACGCATTAGGACTTTTGTTAAACAAACCCAGATGGACCAGTGCTAGTGAACTGTTTGTATCTGCTCCTGTCAGCAATTTACCGGCTGTTTTAAGAAAGCTTATGTATATGTATATATACATAAGCTTTGTATATGTATATATACATAAGATATGTATATATATGACTAGATATACATATCTAGTGAACCCCATCATCTGGTGACTTCTAGCAACCTTTAGGACCACCAAGAGCAACTTTCCTGGCTGAAGAGTTCGCAACAGTACTTGAGGTGCCCCAGAATGAGCTGGAGGATGTCACTGGGGAGACAGATATCTGAGTTTCCTTCCTGGACCTGTTGAACCCACAACCCGATCTTGGAAGAGAAAGTAGACCCAAGCTTTCGTCAAATCATGAAGCCCCGCCCACCTTCAAAGTGGCAGGTGCACCACCCACTTGACTTTGATGTTTTTCACTATGCTGAAAACTACATGGCCTGCCTTAATTTTCCATAAACATGTAAAGTACAAAAGGTACTTTTGAGTAAACCACAATAGGGTTACATTTGTTTTGTGGCTTCAGCCATCTTTACTCATATTTTTTAAAAATGGCAGTAAAGATGGCTCTTTGGAATGTAACGTTTGCTGATGCATGTGATATACTGTTATAGTTAGCATGTGTAAATATTTCTTACAGGTATTACTTAGGGAAAAGGGGGGTTTGTAGACAAGATCTAAGGGAAATGTACTCCTTTGTGTAGGGATGTATTTTGTTGTCACATGGTAATTGTTTCAGACAGGTTTCTTTTTTGCAACTTTTGATGCTAATAGCTGAATGGTTTTTATGGTCTTGTTGCTAGAGCTAACAGAGGATCAAGAAAAATGGATGTTGAGGAAGGGAACTTAACAGTACTTAAACAGTGGTTTACCATTAGATTCTCCTAAAATAGGTTTTGGTAAGTAATTTGACTTTCTTTAACAATGTATCCTGTAATGTCATTATATTTTATTATTTTGAAAATAGGGAATTAAGCGTAGAACTTGTAATTTAAGTTTTTCAGCAATTTAAATAGGGCATTGTTCATATGTATCACTCTCTGCTCTAAATAATATACCATTACCCCTAGAATTGTCCTAATTAGTAAATAATAAAAGTAAATAATTGATCATCTATAATGATTCAATCATAAAGAGAATGGGAAAGAGTTTAGGGTAAACTAGTCTGTTGTTTTTTAAGGCAGCATCACTTTCTTTAAATAAGTTTTGGCTTATTTAAAAAAGGATTTTTCCGTCTCAAAATCTGTAGTTATTTTATGGTAAGTTTGACTTATTTAACTTTCCAAAGTACAAATGTGCTTTTACAGCAAAAAAAATTAAAACATTTTTACTCTTGAAGGAATTCCAACATTATATAATTGAAATAAGCCTGAAATAAGTTTAGTTGGTAAGCCAATATACTCAATGATTATTTGATATTTGTACACTGGGATAAGAGTTAATTTAATTCTGAATTTTCTATGAAAGTGTTGACTAGATTACATCCTGGTCTCTTTAGAGAAAATAAGGTTTCATAATATATGGGTAGAGATATACATTAAATAGGCTACAATAGAGACTTATTGGTAAAGGTAGCCAAAAACACTTCATTTTAGCTTATGTAAATTATTTGCAAATGGAAAAAGAAACTTGAGTGGGGTCTTTACACCCCTCTTCTCCCTATGCCTGTTGTGACATGGGGCAAATTACTCTATGTCTGTGAGTGTGTGTGTGTGTGTGTGTGTAGGTGTCCTCAAATACAGAGTTGTGGTATAATACTTGTGTCTGCAACAGTAAAGGAGTGGTGAAGGAGTGAGGCGAGCTCAACACTGCCAGTGTGGTTGCTGTTGAACTACAGACATCACCAAGAGGTCAAAACCTGGTAACAAAGAAAATTGGGTGAGTAACATTTGCCTGAATTTGAAACTGTTAAATTATATGGTGTGGGAACACCGTCACTCATTCAATTACTCATAAGACAGTTAGAGAATAGGTTTAAACTCTGCACCATATGAAAATCTCCTAAGTAATAATTTAAAATGTGTGAATTATATGGTATGGTTACAATGTCAACATTAATAACAGCTTGAAAGAAGGTCTTATTCTTTTATATAAAAGAATAAGATGACAATAGTTGTAATATTTCTAAATATTGCTAAATTTAATCATAGAGAACAAAAATGACTAAAGAGTAAGTTCCTAAATGCATGTGTAAGTCTGCAAAGTTAGGAGGTGGCCCAGAAAGGAGGTGAATGGTTAAAAAGTCTGTTCTGTGCTAAACATAAGGAAGCCATTGTCTCAAAATGGCTGCTAGCATCTGGTCATCTTTAAGGCGGTCATAGGTCACAAGTCATAAGTACCACGTCACAGGTCTTAGGTTACATGTCATAAATCTTAGGTCATAGGTCAAAATGGCATAGGTCACATATCTGGTAATCATAAATATTTAGTCATAGGTCACGCAGTCATAAATCTTAGGTCATAGGTCACATGGTCAAAGGTCACGGGCCGACAGGTCATAAATCATAGGCAATATGTCACGTGGTGATGTGATATTGGAAGTGGGAGGGGATAGAGGTGGGACTTCCAGGGCTCGGCACCTATCACTTTGGAATGTGGATGGGGCTTCGTGATTTAATGAAAGGTGGGATCTACTTTCTCTCCTGGATAAGCAGAACACAATGGATGGCTGGATGGAGGGGTGGTGCAATTTGTCTGGATATATATATATATATATATATATATATATATATATATATATATATATATATATATATATATATATATATTAGGGCTGGGCAACAATTAAAATATTTAATCGCGATTAATCGCCCTGATTAATCGCGATTAATCGCATTGTATTTACAAACTCCAAGAATGAATTCAAAAGTAGTGTAAAGAGCACTTTTATTGTAATGTTCTGCTGCCATATGAACAAAAGTGTTGTAACATTTGTAGCACTTATTTTATACTGGATATTTTCAACCCATCTATTGAATTTAGTGCACTAGTTGATCTTTTCTTCATAAGAGAACAGCAAGCACTGCAGCCAAAATATGGCCTTTTTTGACCTGCTGTATATTAGCCAGTCCCTAAGCTTGATGTATCATGAAACTGTTGACCTTTTGGGTTTTGTGGTTTTTATTTTATTATTACAATTAAATAATAATAATAATAATAATAATGTTATGTTCAGTGTTTTTTCGCTAATCCACCTCTTATATATTTCAATCCTTATGTAATTTTGTCTGTGTTGTGTGCACCTGCCTGTTGCTTTAATCCTATAAATTTCCCCATCGTGGGATAAAAAAAGGATTAGCTAATGTTATCTTATCTTAAATAACACTTTTTAATATATGTACTGGGTTCTTTCAAGGTCTTAATTACATGTTATGAGTGGGCTCCAGTAACATCCATCCATCCATCCATCCATCCATCCATCCACTGATCTACCTGGATGTTCCCTGGAGGACTGAAACGCCTCAGTCAGAGACGTCTGTGGGTCTGTCGGGGCAATGAGAGAAGTTTCGTCTCCTCTCTCCGTTTCTGGGGCTCGACGTTTTCATGTTTTTTCACGTGCTTAGATAAATTTGTTGTGTTTCCACTGAAATGAACCGGCTTTTTACAAAACATACAGCTTGATTTCATTTACGGTATTAAAATAAAGCCAAACGGTGCTACTTCCCCTGTTCATGTTTTTTCGCTGCTGCGGTCTCTCTCAGCTGTTTGTGTATTAAGTTTGTGTGAGAGCTGAGTGGGCGGGCCAGGCTGAGCCTGCGTGCTGATTGGCTGGCGCCGCTGAGCCATGTACGAGAGGGGAGGGGGAGCGGGAGAGTGCTGCCATGACAGCGCGCTGCAGTCAGCGCGCCTGCTGACTGACACTGACTGAAAGCATGTGAGCAACATGCGTTAATGCGCGATAAAATAAATATCGCCGTTAATAGTCTAATGAATTAACGCGAAATTAACGCGTTAACTTGCCCAGCCCTAATATATATATATATATATATATATATATATATATATATATATATATATATATTTTTTTTTATAAAAGTTGAACGGTCTTTAATGTACAGTGAAATGTACATTCAGCTCACCAGTGTCTTCGCTCCTCTTTCTTGTCCTCTCTCTTACTCTGTAAGCCACAGTACCACCTACTGATGAGAGAATGTAATTTCCCTAGTATTCTCACAGAATTAGGTCAGTAAAAACAATAAAGGATAAGCCAGAACAAAACCACACTGAAATAAAATAGAAGTAACAAGGCTATTTTTAAAATGTAAAGAGTAGAAAGTACAGAGAATGGCATACAAATGTAAGATGTATAAGTAAAAAGTTCTATCTTCTATTTAAGTAAGCTAATAAAGAATTTTGTTACTTGACACCTCTGATTATTAACTAGCACAAGTAGATGCAGAAACACATTTATCCGTTTAGTTCTAATCATTGCCTTAGGGTGAATTGAATATCTGTTTGATATTTATTTAGTTCTAATGATGTGACCTGAATTAAATCTATTTTTTAATTTAACCCTAACCTTAACCAGTACATTTTAGCCCTGTGTATTCTTTGTATTTTGTCTGTAGTTTAATATTATGTTTATGTGCTTAAATGTGACAATAATTCTATTTTTGAAAGTTCCAACATTAGTCAATCAAATGTATCAACAAAGCATAAACTACAACCATCTGAAGAAGGGGATGCAAATTATGCATCACACTCTTCTGAACAAAGAAGAGGGAAGAAAGGAAGGAACATGGAAAAGTGAAAAATGAAAGTGCTTATTAATGGTGTCCCGTGGAGAGCAGATTGCAGCAAATTTTACTTTTGATGACACCCTTCACACTGCATCTATTTTGCTGAAACGCTATCAACAATACATAACATGGAATTGCATTCTTGCAACAAAAATGAACAGCTCACCTCTGATGCCCATTTAAATTACATACCCAGATGAATCAAGACTGACATAACAGTGGCTTGCTCTCTCCAAAGGTCACTATTATGAAATAACAGCCCTTCATCTTACTTTGATTACACATCACCGAAAAAACATTAAGTTTCAAAACCACATTTTTATCTTTTTGGTTTCAAATTGCTGTTCCCCTGTAGCTTATTGTTAATTCCAAACATAGCAGTGTTAAATATTTTCAGATTCAGCTTCTTTTCAGGCTTCTAATGAACATTTTAACAAATCTACCATCAATGGGTATAAAGAAGTGTATATCAATTTTAAATTGTCCTGTTTTACAGTTGCCCATAAGTGGTGGATAGATTCAATTCAAATCAATTTTATTTCTATAGCGCCAAATTAATGAAACATGTCATCTCAAGGCACTTTACAAAGTAAAATTCAATCATATTATACAGATTGGGTCAGATTATACAGATTGGTCAAAAATGTCCTATATAAGGGAACCAGTTAATTGCATCAAAGTCCCGACAAGCAGCATTTACTCCTGGAGAAGCGTAGAGCCACAGGGAGAGTCGTCTGCATTGTCCATGGCTTTGCAGCAATCCCTGATACTGAGCAAGCATGAAGCGACAGTGGAAAGAAAAACTCCCCATTAACGGGAAGGAAAAACATCTAGCAGAACCGGGCTCAGTATGAACGGTCATCTGCCTCGACCGACTAAGGGTTACAGAAGACAAAGCAGAGACACAACAAGAGAGACAAAAAAGCACAGAAGCACACATAGATCCAGTAATCTGTTCTACATTAGATGGTAATAGTGGGTGATCTTTCTTCCCTGGATGATGTCACGGCTAACAGAACGCCAGACTAGGTGTACCTACTATGAAGAAAAAACAGAGAGAGCAAAAAGTTAAAAGCTGCAATGACAACAGTCATTTCAATGCAATGCAATGCAAAACTGGAGAACAGTAGGAATCAGTAAAGTGAGGAAAAATAGGCCCTGATGTCCTCCAGTAGCCTAAGCCTATAGCAGCATAACTACAGAGGTAGCTCAGGGTAACACGAGCCACTCTAACTATAAGCTTTGTCAAAAAGAAAAGTTTTAAGATTAGTCTTAAAAGTAGACAGGGTGTCTGCCTCACGGACCAAAATTGGGAGTTGGTTTCACAGGAGAGGAGCCTGATAGCTGTCAGGGTTCTCTGTGTTGGCTGCTCTAACTCTACTCCTCAGGTGTGTCTAGTTGGCTGAGGAGGCGTGGTCCACACCTGCAGCTCGTTGCAGGCGGCTTCCTCTGGCTTCTTAAGCAGAGCACTGGCAGATGGAAGACGCCGGAGCCTTAACCAGTCGTGGTACGACGTGGCCTCTGTCCCAACTCTCGGAAACCAGCTTGTGAGTTTTTTGTTACTCCTCTTTTTTGAGTAATTTTTTGTACCTCTCTGTTGCTCCAGATTTTGGTGCTTGGATGCACTCACCTGTCTTGACGTCCCGTCCGAAGAAACAGACCAGCAGACCTGTCTGCTCAGATTTTGCTCTGGCGCTTCCCTCATACTTCCTGGAAGTTACCCAGCGAGGCCTGAGATCCCCTTTCCCGGGTTCTGTTGGTTCTGTGCTCACTCTGGTCAATCCATCTGTCAACCGCTGCCGATGAGGTCGCCTCGGATTCCTCGCCAGCTACATCTGCCGCCCTCAGCCACTAGCCACCTATCTCCATCTGAGTAGTCACATAGAGTTCTCATGACGCTACTTCTTCCCGGTTAGGTCCGCCCAGCCTAATGGTAAGCAGCGCAACTCCTAGCAAGTTTCTTGGCTCTTATTTCAGAAGAACTCACTTGCTCTTTCTTACAGACTCTCCAGCCGTGACGTTCTGACCCAGCCGAGTCACCTGTAGTTCCGTCCATAGACCTGCCTGTTTTCCTTTAATAAAAATCTTAAAACTGTGCATTGCCTCCCGTTCGTATCTGCATGTGGGCTCGTCATCTGAAAACCATGACAATAGCTAAATGATCTGCCTCCCATTCTACTTTTAGAGACTCTAGGAACCACCAGCAGACCTGCAGTCTGAGAGCGAAGTGCTCTGTTAGGAACATACGGGATAATTAGAGCTCTGAAATATGATGGAGCTTGATTATTAAGGGCTTTATACGTTAGAAGAAGAATTTTAAATTATATTTTTGATTTAACATGACATGTCATGTCAAAAATAACACTAAGACTTTTTACTTTATTACCAGAGGCCAAGTTAATGCCATCCAGATTAAGTGATTAATTAAGAAGTTTATTTTTTGAGGACTCTGGTCCAAAGATTACAACTTCTGTCTTGTCAGAATTTAAGTGCAGGAAATTTAAAGTCATCCAGCTTTTGATGTCATCAAGACATGACTGCAGTTGAAGTAATTGATTGGATTCATCAGGATTTATGGATAAATATAGCTGAGTGTCATCAGCATAACAGTGGAAATTAATCCCATGTTGTCTGATAATTTTGCCAATCAGAAGCATATATATAGTAAAGAGAATTGGTCCAAGGACTGAACCCTGTGGTACTCCACAATTGAAGAAGATTCATTATTCACATGAACAAACTGGAATCTGTCCGACAGATAAGATTTAAACCAGCCTAATACTTTCCCCTTATTCCCACAGTATGCTCAAGTCTTCGTAGGAGAATATTGTGATCAACTGTATCAAATGCAGCACTGAGATCTAACAGGACAAGTACAGACACAAGTCCATTATCTGATGCCATGAGAATATCATTGGTGACCTTCACCAGAGCTGTTTCAGTGCTATGATGAGCTCTGAAGCCTGACTGTAAATGTTCACAAAATTGATTAGCAACTACTTTCTCAAGAATTTTAGATAAGAAAACAAGATTAGATATAGGTCTGTAATTTATTAACTCATCTTGATCAAGAGATGGTTTATTAAGTTTAATAACAGCTACTTCAAAAGCCTGTGGTACATATCTAAGGATAGATTAATCATGTCTAAAATAGTGCCACTGATCAAAGGGAATATCTCTTTAAACAACTTGGTTGGGATTTGGTCTAGCATACAGGTAGAAGGTTAGGGTTTGGGAGTTTATGTAGAATCCCAAAAAAGTCATTACTGCTAAGATCTAAGGGAAGTGATGGATCAATGGAGCTATGACTCTGGGTAAGTTTGGCAACTGTACTCAAAAGAAATCTAGGATTATTTTTATTTTCCTCAATTAATGATGAAAAATATGCTGCTCTAACTCTGCGAATGGTCTTTCTATACAACAATAGACTGTCCCTCCAGATTAGGTAGGATTCCTCTTGGTGTGTAGAGAGCCATTTTCTCTCCAATTTCCTAACATTGTGCTTCAAGAGGACCTGCCACTAGTTGCAAAGGTATCTATAACATATCATTTGCCCAAAAACAGCCATTGGAGTGTGGCAACAGCCGTGGCAGCCACATGCCAGTGAAGGTGCCAGCCAAAGTGCCACTAATAGCTGCCCCTGCTGCAAATTGAGCTCGGCCCTGCTGTCTGTTTTCCATACCAGTTCCTAAGTTGTGTTTCTATGTGAGTTTGCTTCATTAAAACATTAAAACATTGTTTCCAGTATGCGCCTGCTGTCGTCTTGCTGCCCCTTTGGTCCTTCACCTCAGATCTTGACAGAACGACACAACAACAAAAAGGACCAGGCAACAGGAGTGGAAGGTATCACTCCCTTCGAATACTTAAAGATCATGCGCCGGGCAGATGAAGTGGAAGAGCGGTGATTGCTGTGTTGGGACTCAATGTTGGCCATCCCTGTTCCTGGTACCGGTCCCCGGCGTTGCAACTCTTCTCCACCACGGTAGGACAGAAAGTCCCGGCATTGCAGCCGACAAAGGGGAAGAAACACCTCGCCGGCCAGGACTAACGCCTCGCATGCTCTACACCAGGGTTAGCCACCAACACCTGCTCCTTGCTGTTCCCCTTATGTGCTGTTTGTGTCTCCACTCTGTCTTCTCTAATCCCCAGTCAGTTGAGGCAGAAGACCGTTCACATTGAGCCTGGTTCTGGTGGAGGTTTTCCTCCCTGTTAAAGGGAGTTTTCCTTTTTTATTCAATCAAACAAAATGTTATTTCAATCAAATACTATTTCTGATCATAACTTTTAAAACTGCAATGAAATCATTTGTATTTGTGAGGTTCTGTTTACAGAACTTTTTTCCATTTGAAAATCACTTATTTTTTCTCACTAAGTGACAGTTATTTGGAAAACAGAAATGTTTGTTTGCAAATATCAGAAATTTTTGGTTGTGAATTTTTGGTTTTGACTGTCCTAGTTTTTAATTGAGCTCTGTTGTGCCATTACACACTGTTTTACGTTATTTAATGTTTAATAAATAACTCTTAGTATGTTAGGTATTGTCCAGTGAATATCAGGCCAAACAGCTAATATTAGAACAATAGTTGAAAAAGTCATTCGAGCCCTGGCATTCTTTTAACAGCAAACTCTGCACATATATGGAATAAATTAGTAACAACTTCTCTTCAATTCCAAGAATTTAACAGAAATAAACACGGGCATCCGAATGTCCTGCTTCATGTGGCTTCCCCTGGTCTCCTGTCACCAGGGGCCTCGCTGATGTCTCGATTCCTGCTACAGCGGGAATCGAGTCCAGCGCTTGCCACCGCTCCCAAGTCCCGTGAGGAGTGGGTCCAGGAGAACCCGCCTCCCTTCATCGCTCCCGAGTCCTAAGAGGGGGTCCAGGAGGACCCGCCTACCTTCATCGTTCCAGAGTCCCGTGAGCAAGCGGCCCACACGGACCCGCCTCCTGGTCTGCAGCCATCGACCAGGCCACCTCCTGGTCTGCAGCAGCTGCCCCCTGGTCTTCAGCCGCTGCAGGGACTGGCCGCCGGAGCTGGCCACTGGGGCCGGCCACCAGGGCCGGCCTCCGCGACGCCCACCACAGACTCTGCTGCTCCGCCACCGGGGTCGCCCTCCGCGATGCCCTCCATAGACTGTGCTTGGACTCTTTTCTTTTTTACATTAAACAACATAAATGCAGATGCCACTCAGGACCTTCATTTCAGCTGGGGGACTGAGTTCAGCTTTTCAAGAAGCACCTAAAACTCCATGCAGGATCTAGGATGCTCACTATCAAATTTATCAGCCCATATAGATTATCACCATAATCAATCCTGTCACCTTCCCCCTTCCATCTTTCTTGAGGGTGCATCCCGTTTTCCAAACTTCGCTGTTCAACCATCACATTACATCTCAACTGGGGTCACCATCTGCCAAACCCCCTGTCCACCACCCAGGATAAATGATGGACGTCCTAAAAAAATGATGGAGCTCCTGCCTATAGCATTCAAACTATTCTAGACTCAAGCCGCAGGGGTCTGGTTGTTATGTATTTGGTGGACTGGACCGGCCTTGGTCCTGAGGAATGCTCGTGGGTCTCATCCTGGTTTATCTTTGACCCGTCTCTTTCTTAAGGGACTTCCATCACCATCATCCTGGACGTCAGGTGCAAGTCCGAGAGAGGGAGGTCCTGTCAGGTAGTTACCAGGTGACCACCAGAATCTGCATTTATTGTTACTAGATCAAAGCGTGTGCCGCTTTGGCCCACAGCCAGTTCTCCACTGTGTCTGTGTCTAGTAAGCTACATGGCCGCATGTATACCATTTTGTGTGTTCCACTTTCAGACTGATATTGACATATTTAGTTTTTTTTTATTGTAATAAAATCCACGGAGACATGGATGGGGAGTGGTGGCCTAGTGGTTAGAGCACAGAGCTTCGGTCCCAGAGGTTCTGAGTTCAACTCCCACAAGCTGCCATTCTGGGTCCCTGAGCAAGACACTTAACCCCCAATTGCTCCCCAGGCGCCGCACAGTGGCAGCCCACTGCTCCCCAAGGCAATGGGTTAAGATGCAGAAGTGAATTTCTCCATTGTGAGATCAATAAAGTTTAATTATTATTATTATTTTTGTCATTGGGTTTAGAGGTCATTGCATTTTGTCATTTCTGTTGCATTATGTCATAACATTACTACATTTTGCAGTGATTATTACAAAAAGTGGCAGTTCCTGTTTTAAAAGATCATGTAATAATGTAGTGCATTACTCAATAAACTATCAAAAACCAGTCTTTCTGCTCATCCTACTCAACAATGAAACAGTTGGGTTAGCTTGAGAAAAATAAGCTTATTAGAATTGCAGTTTTATGTAGTTTGGTATTGTAGCAAGACCAATGTGCAGACAAGAGCTTGGGAGTCACATGATGAAGTGAGTGAAGATGATTTATTGGAACACTACACAGGCTTAAATTGGAGGCAACCAATATTTCGCTCAGTTCTTTCTGAAATTGTTTCGACACCTATCCAGGAGTCTTTTTCAATTCTGGTGGCTCACTCTTGAGCAACTTACAGTTGGTGGGCTGCTGTTTTTAAAAGACATGAAGAGACATCCTCCTTGGCACATTCTAAATCAGATGCAAATCAATGACCCACCCGTCACTTTCCTGGGTGGTTATTAGAGGCTACTTCTTGGTGAGATTGGAGTACTGCCAATGTAATCTCTTTGGACTGTGTTGGAAGACTGGGCTGTAAACACTGGGGACTTGGAAGCACAATCCTACCCCTCTTTCAGATATGTTATCTCTGTCCAAAATCTGGACATCATTATCATCAAAAGAGTGCCCTGTGTTCTTGAGATGCAAGTGGACTGCTGCATTTTGCCCCTAACTATTGGCCCTCCTGTGCTCTGCAATGTGCTTATGTAGCTGGTTTTTAGTTTCTCCAATGTAAGAGTCTGAGCAGTCCTCGCTGCATTGAACCGCATACAAATTGGGTTTTCTCTCTTTGGGATGTACCAGTTTTTGTCTTGTTAGGATATCAACAAGGTCAAGTGGAACAAGCTGTTTATCCCAGAACTGCATGGCACACTTAGATGGCACTGACCCAAAAGATTGGCACATATCTATCAGATACCACCCCGGAGGTGACACAGCTTCCCTGCTGATGTCACAGTTTGGATGTGTACCGCCCTTGTATGGGTGTGTCCCGAGATCCCTTTATAATGTTTGTGTGATGAGCACTCGAGGCCGCCTGCCGATCAGGGGCCCATCAGTGCTGGTGTGACTGTAACTATTTCTCTGTCTTTACGTAGATAAAATATAACTAAAAGCATACTTGTCTGTTTTATGCGTCCTACATTCAAGGTAGTAAAGTAAGTGGGGGTCGCCTGACTGGGTAAAACGAACTGGGTCCACCGAGGGTGCTCCACCGTAGACACGGCACAGTGAAACAGTAACAAATTGGTGTTTCCGCCCGGACCCAAAGGACGACGTACCACCTTCCGTTTTTTTCGGTCAGGACGTCATTCCGGAAGAAAAACACACAGCCTGCGGCCGCACAAAAGGTAAGGAGATTTCATTCATCTCCTAGTGTCTTTTTCTTCCTGGAGGGCCGACTTTTTGTATTCCTAAAGGCAGAGAAGTGTTTAAGGATAGTTGTTTGCAAACGTGTCGATAAGAACTTGGGATTTGCGTGCGGTCACAGAGGTGAAAGTCCGGGAAGCCTTGGCCAGGCTTCTGAAAATACTGTGAACCTTGAGAATATTGGGTTTAGAGGTCCCTTGTTAGGCACAGAGGAAAATACGTCTTCCTCTGTGTCTAGCATAAAAGCGGCCATTCTGACAGGCACGCCATTACGCGTGGCTTCTAAAACATCGGGTAGCCTAGAAATGCGGGTTTAGAGCCCCTTATCTTTCGCGGGGACTAACATAAAATCTTTCGTCTTCACGGAAATATAAAAGCTGCCTTTTCGAAAAACGAGCGCGTATGAGATTGAGAACAAGACCAGGCAAATACACAATGGTGTGAATGCGGAGGTTTGACGGAGGGTGGCTCTGTTAAAACCCCGATTACAGACTAATATAGAAAATCAGCCAGTGAGTTCAAGATATCTTTTTATAAACCGTGACCTGTTTTAGAAACAGGAAGACCGGAATAAACCCGTGAGCTGGACGCACACACAACCAGCAAGAGCGAAGGTACGTACAGAGTTAACTAAAGATTGGCCAGAGAGTGTGAGTGTGTGTGTGTGTGTGTGTGTGAGACACGTTACTATCATTGAGCCTTTGGAAGTGAAGACCAGGGTGCACCTGTTCAGGTGACATATAACCTGCTCATCCTGAGTACACTGGCTCATTGAAACTGCCGTGTAAAAACACTATAATAAGGCACATAGGAACATAATAAGTTTTGGTGTCTGAGAGATAAAAAATAAGCTCTCATTGGACCGGGGTCAGGACGCTGTCCCAGCAGGTTGGCCAAAACGTGTGAGTGCTGGAATGGCTGAGAATCAGGCAGAAAATGAGCTCCAGGGGTGTTCTTTAGGAACACTGCTGGAGACAGGAAAAGGGAGCATAATGGCAAGCTTTCCACACAAAGATGCTGAAAACCATTTAAAACAATTTGAGGAGTGGTGTGAAAAAATGAGGAGAGACGGGGTTTTTGGTGATACAGAAGGACCTCCACCCGATGCCCAAATGTGCACTTACTATTTGCAAATGTTAAAAAATAGACTAGCCCAAGCACAAGTAGAAACGGCTGATGCAGGTGAGTTTGCTAGAGAAAAATGCCAAAAAGAGGAAATCAAAATAGCAGGCATGATAAAACTAACTGAACATTATTTCAGCATTTGCTTCTCAGGCCTCGACAAACAACAAGAGAGTGAAAATCTGCAGGGGGTAAGGGAATCATCTTCTTTCAAACAAGAAGATAAGTACACAGCTCCAGTTATTCCAGAGATGTCTGCTTCTGGTGCAGCTGCTGTTATGCAAAACAATCTGTGTGGTGATAGTGCAGAACTGTTATCCAAGGCCAGGAGTGTGGTGACTTCATCAGACCCTTCGGTACAGGTGCCTGGTATGGAATTATGTGGGGGACAGGTAAGCTGTGACGCAAGACCGATACATGGAAAAAGTAGGTTAGAGGGACACAAACGAGACCAGCTACGGGTTGCGATAGAACAAGTGGTAAGACACGCTCTTAAAACTGCAGAATCAGATGACACAGATGTTATGAAAATCGATGACACACGCAAATACAGGGAGGAAAAGGGCCCCAGATATAATCTGCATTCTAACAAAACTGATCTTTCTTTACCTGCAACGAAACAAAGTGTGCAACTGCCATTGTTTCAGACTCACAGTGCTACAGGACAGGAGAATGCAGCTGTTTACAGCCCTCTTTCATGTGCTGACAATGTTCATCTGAGGCACATGTTTCCTGATCCCAGAAAAGGGGCGCACCTTTGGATCAAAGCATTCGTGGAGACTTTAAGCGGGTATGTATTGGCTATTGGTGATGTGAGGACTAGCTTATCAGCATACCTGGAGCCACATGAGGTACATGCGGTTGAAGTTTCTGCTGGAACTGACGAACTAGGAGCAGCTGCTCCTTTGGCCCCAGTGGCACGGCAACTTTGGAGCACACTGAGGGCGTTTTATCCGGTAAGTACGGATTCTGGCCTTTTAAATGACACTACACGTTGTTCAGGGGAGTCGGCTTTAGCATATGTGAACAGAATGTTGAAAGCATGGGAAGACCAGACGGGCTCTTGCCCGTTATCAGTCACGCTGCAGCAACTCTTTAAACAAGCAATGTTAAAGGGCCAGGCACAGGATGTTAAGCAGAACATGTATAGAATGGTTGCGAGTTATGATATGTCTTTAGATCAATGGATGGCAGCTTTGGTTCATTAGCTGGATATGGATGAAAAGAACATGAAGCAACTTAGCAGTGATATATAGAACTTAGAACAACAACTCGTAGCTGAACAGCTAAAACAGCTGAGAGACAATCAAAGTAAAAGGAGGAGGAGGAAGAAGAATGTTGCAAAAGCTCAGATGGTTATGGCCCCGACACCTGTGTTTGGTTCAGACCAGTTTGTGGGATCCCTCCCTCCAGATGTCCCATTTCAGATGTATCAGAGTCCTCCATGGGGACAAATTCCCAGCAGAGATACACAGCAGTACAGAAATCATAGAAAGGGACCAACCAAAGATTATGATATGCCCTTGTGCTGGACGTGTGGTTACCCAGGGCATTTTGAAAGAAGCTGCCCTAACCGTCGTTAGGATCTGACCAGCCCTTCCTCCCTGTCAGAAGTAAAGGCCTGCGTGTGTTTGTTTGTCTGAATGTCGTCAGTTCTATGTTACTGTATGTATGTATTTGTGTATCACATGTAACTAAACGTTTGTCTGTGTGAAGTAATGTTCATGGTTTCAGAATGTTCATTTGGGAGAACTGCAGCTCCGTAATTCAAATGACGTTTTTAATCATGAACTATGTTAACTAAAAGCTGAAGAAAGGTATAGAGAGGTTTCAACAACACAGTTTGTTTTCTTCCCACATTAAATATCTGGAAAAATTAAATTGTTACACTGAGATATGCTAACGTGTCTTAAACAGAAAATATCCCAGGGCTGTAGGAAATACTTGGGACTGGGGATAAAGTTTTTTTTTTAGTTTGGAGCTTAATTATGCATTACAGCAAACAGAGGCGTTGGGGTGTATTCAGTTATGCTATTAGATTGTGTTTGGCTTGTGTTTGTCAATGAATTCATGACAGCTGAAATAATAACAGAGTAAAAGCTTTTATATTGTAATTTAAAACATTAATAAAATGGCAAACAGCATATGGGGAGCATATGGGAGAATGTTTGGGAGAAATGGAACCGGATGGGATATGTTTAAGGGGAGATTTTTAACTAAGGATTTTACAACTGCCTAAAGAGAAGAATTTAAGGGCATTAAGATATACATGATTTTTGATTTAAATAGATGAGACAAACTGTGCTTTAAACAAACTGTATGGGACTAAATATGGTTGCTTTTCTAAGGGTTCTCTATTAATTTATTTTATTTCTTTTTACTTGGGATTTGAATGCAGCTAATGAGATATCACAAGGCCACATTAAGCATGTCATCAGTTACAAAAGCATCTGATGTTATTAGTTATGCTGAGCTGAGGCAAGCCTCAGAGGGTCAGTTTAACCTGAAACAGGACAATAGATATGATAAACAAATCTGACCATGATGTAAACATCTGAATGTTATGGCAAGGCTGGGTCTGTGTGTTCTGGCCTGGGGGCACGAAAACTATGTCAGAGGGAAAAAATAAAATAAAGCCAGCTTCTGAAGGGTTAAATTCTGGGTAGCTTTCTCAATGTGCTGAATTACGGGGAAAACTCTTATCATGTATAGAAAAACACCAGAAGCTCAAAAGCCTGAAAGAGAAAATGGTTGCTTTAAAGTTTCACCCTTGACCAATTAAGATTGAAAAGCATTAATAACTAAGTTTGCATGATCGAAAGAGCTAGAAAGAAATCAAAAGAATGCTATAAGATATTGGAACACACATAATGCACTCCTTGGGAGACTTTTTACTTTCGGGTTTTTATTGTTTTGTGCATTTTTGATTATTTCTTTGTTAAATGATTCCTTTGCTTTAATTTTTGCATCACCAGTGGCAAAAAAGTGACAACATTCAAGGTTGTTCGGCAGATAATTTAAGAAGATGAGAAGTTTTAATACAAAACGATGAAAGTAAAGGAACGAGAGATTCCTACCTCCCCTGGACCAACCAAGAACTTAGACACATCACGTTAAGAACCAAGACACTAGAAAGACCAGGTTTTCTTTTGTCATCTAATACACTAACAGAATTGTTTTTCTCTGAGTTACTTCTTTCAGATGATGTGAGATGAAACTGTAAAGCCACCTTTGTTCCAACAGAAGACTCTAGAAAGTGAGCTCTTTCAGGCCGTATGGTAAGAAGTCATGATCTAAAATGGACGTGCAGGGATTGACAAAAGTGACTAAATTATGCTAAGTTTAACAAACTTATGACAGGTAATATTGAGACCTTCAAGGCAAGGCAAGGCAAATTTAGTTATAAAGTACAATTCAGTATTCAGTATCCTTCTAGCGGTAAGAAGGTGGCTTTGGAAATTGTTCATGTACCCCTTCCCACTGCTGCCCTCTCTACTGACTCACATTAACATTTCTATCCTGTTTTCTGCTTTTTTCTTGCAAGGAAACCTGGTCATATATAATTGGAATGTGCTAACGGAGAGATTTTAGTCTCTTTTCTTAGGCATTCTCAGAGACAAGTTAGTACCAAGCGGTGCCACAGTGGTCCAGGGGACGGAGAAAAAGGTAATGTACTTGACTCCTGCCTAATCCAGTTTTTAATCAAATTTTGGACAAAAAAAAATCAGTAATTTTTGCAGAAGCTGCATAGAGGTTTAATAGGGAATGTGACGCTACAAGGTTAAGAGAAATGTTTTTTATTAATGAACTTATACAAAGAGGTTGAACTGTCTGTAAAATATTTTGCTTGGATAAATTTTTAAGGGATCAAGATCTGGGGTAAAGGTGAAGAACTTCAAGAATAATTTTGTTTTAGAGGGAACGATGTGGTTGATTTTGTTTTGAGACAGTTTTCTTGTAATTTTTGTTTAGATTTTTTTCTTTTCAACTTATTTACACTACACTACGGATGAAGATAGACAATTCTTGTATTGGACAATTTGATTTTGGACAAAATCCATATTGGCAAAATGCTGGCAGAATTCCTTGTGGTTTCAGACACAACGATGGGAGAAAGAAGATTCATGGACAATGCTCGTCCTGGAACGATGTTGTGGTGCTGAACTGAGACATGAGGACTGAAAATGGACAACTAATTGCGGGGGCAAAGACAGAGGCATCGGAAAACCTTCAATGGACCACAACACGAAACAAAGATGAGTTGGCAGACACCCCTTCTGCATTTCACATCAGATTTTCCTGCACATAATTAAAACACAAAACACACATTAGAAACATACACATTGACGGATGCGCTTAGAAGAAAACTTTCAGATTAAAAGCAATCAAGATTATTATTAAACCCCTAGGATGTTAATTGTTTTAAGTCAGAGCTGTTATTAGCGAGCGATAAGAGGGTCAAACGCATTCGGACAAGTGGTACTGGTCTGGAAACAAAGCTGGTAGAGATTTTTGGCCGCTGATAAGAAGGATTTTCTTTTACTTTTCTAACAAAGTTTTTATTTAAATCATTTAAAATACATATAGATATGTTTTGGAATTTTATTAACCCCACAGGGGGTTTTGAATAAGATTCAAAGAGGCACCTTTAAGATACAATAAGCTTCATAAAATACATCATGCATGAGAAGAAATAGGGGGAAACCGCTAAAAGACATCCATTTTGCACCAAAATATTAAGTTACGGGCTGAGAGCATAGAGCAGCTTAAGTAATTATGCTAAACCTAAACAGGTTCAAAAACTTATGAGTATTGGTGATTAAAGTAAGGAGTGGGATACATAGGGGGGCCGTTTAATCGTAAAAGGAATATGGATAAGAACAATGTATGCAATTTAGACGACATAAAAAAAAATATATATATATATATAAATATATATATACATACATCTACATCAATGAGCGACAATTATGATCATGAAAAAACTAGTGGGCGAAAAAGTTAAAGTAGGCATTACAGCAACAGTTAATAGCATAAACGAATGAACGAACGAGTGAGCAAGCTAATTTTTCAATATAAGCAGAATGAACTCTAAACCTTATAACCTTGTTCAAGCAAAGGGGAAATTGTGAGCACAACATTTACTGGGTATCTTAAAGTAAGCAGAGGCGCAACTAAGAAATTAATTATTAGGATGTAAAGCAACACAAAGGTTAAGGACTTAAATGGATAAAACTGGAAGTTTAGAATAATAATGCCTTATTCTAATAAATAACTTGGGTAAAAATTAGGGATTAAAGCACCAGTGTAAATAGTTTGGAATTGTACGCAGTTACCTAAAAGGTTTGAGGAGACTTAACAACTATCTGTTTGAACACAAAATAGCACAATAGTTGTTCTTTAACTAAATGTTAAAACATCCAGAAGAAAAACCACACATAAACATAGTTTAGCCATCTATTAACCTAGTGGTCTTTTAGACCAGGATAATCTAACGATCGTCCTCTTGTACATGCAGAAAAGTAATGAGGTCAATTAGATTAGTTGGACATTTGGTATCTGGTCAGGACAGCAGAAGGGACTCCTGGACACAAGATGATGATAGGAGGATAACAGCTTCAACATGATATCAATGCATGAAGGTTGGCTCTGAGGAACATCAGAGCTGCAATGGCATCAGACAGTGACACTCCTGCTGTGCTAAAAAACATCTTGAACAGGACTGTGCATGACTGCTTTGCTTCACAGGTGATGGAATTCAACTACAAGGTTTCACGAACATGACATGGAGAGGTTGGCGTTAAGGAAACGCACCTAGAACACACTCTTGGACTCTTTGGGGTAAATGGGCTCTAAAGGGGGACACTTAACAGGAGATAAACTGAAAGCCTGGGCTTACGACGAGAGACATTTCAGACAGGGGGTGTGGACACCCAGGAATTGCTGCTGTAGTTTGAAAATGTCAAAGATTTGTCGCAGGTGGTGGAGTGTTTCGATGACCCAGGCGCTTGAAACCAGGTTGGACAAAGGAGACGACGTCTTGTTCCCACAGGGATTACCTGTAACCTAACACTGACAGTGAACATTTTTGTTTTTGGGTTTGCTGGGGTTGCCAAAAGGAGCATCGGAGATTACTTTCTCTATCCTGACCAGGTTCACACTTAAGATGCAAAGAACAAAATTATAGAGGCCAAAACAAATACAGAGACAGAGACGTGTTCAAACAAAGAATTAAAAGAGGGGCAAAACTTAAAGCTGATCATTTACCAATGGGTAGTCAATATTTAAGAGGGTTTAAAGGAACTGCACAATTTCTTGAATAATTGCAACAGACAGTGATTGATGAAACAAAAAAGCAAATTCTAAAATGGGAATTTTTAATCTGCTGGGACAAGACGGTGCAAACATAAAATAAGGATTTATAGATCACTGGGTGATATAAGATCACAAAGGTAATAATAATAAATGAATAATAATGTAAGAAAATCACTCGGAGTAATGTCTGCTTAAAGTTTTTCAAGGATGAACTAAACACATGAGAACAAAAACTAGATACTTGTTAAAGGGTTGATTTACTTGGGGATATAATTATGCTTAGGATGTATTATCAATTAAACTAATGTTGAATGACTGAAAAAGGTTTAAAGACCTAGAGCAGTATGGAGCTTCTTACATGGTCAGGGGGCGATGTGTTTAATAAGCAACAATGAGTTACTGCTCACAGCATACTACAGTTTAAAGGTTTGTTTCAAACAAGATTCAAACAGGGGGACATACGATAAAACCAGGGTTGTTTACAAAAGCTGTCTGTTAAAACAAGCAGAAGTGATTAAAAAATCAAGAATTAATGGGGTTAGAATTGCTCTTCGCGTCATGTGAAGGGCGCATTCAACTACAAGTCTTTTTGTTTGATGCACGTCAAGCTGAAACTGATTCACAGAACTACTTCCTGTCTCCGCCCTGGGCTACACCCACTTCCTGAATAGCAACCAATCACAACTCCGTGTGGGCGAGGGGCATGCACACACTTCCTTTCTCTTAGCTGAGCTTTTCAAAATAAGACAAGAAGTACATAGGGCTGCTTCTTATTAATATCACAACATTATTCTGCAAATATATATAGTAGAGCTTTCTTTTACAAACTTAAGGGTTTTTCTGTTG
The DNA here is from genome assembly GCF_011125445.2 of Fundulus heteroclitus. NCBI lineage: Eukaryota > Metazoa > Chordata > Actinopteri > Cyprinodontiformes > Fundulidae > Fundulus > Fundulus heteroclitus. Next base: position 87,079 of record NW_023396781.1, on the reverse strand, counting down.
GACTTTTTAGAAAAACGTGAAGTATTTTAGAGCTGGTTCAGTAAGAAGTTTCTGAAAGGTTTTAGTACAATTCCCTGTGTGCTAGATAAATTGAGATGAACCGTGTCACAGTAGCCATGAAACATTTGATGATAAATCTCTATTGCAGAGATCTTTCCAACTGTTGGACATTGTAAGGTGAGACACACATGGGAAAGAATTATAGAGAAATGCTGCTGCAGATAATGTTGAACTTTCAGATTCCTCCTTTTATATAAGAGTAATGCAAGATCTAATGATTACAGTAAAGGAGGTTAAGCTAAGAGCATAATAATTGTGAACGGAAATATCTGGATGTGAAAGTGTTTGAAGAAGGTAAATGAAAGAAGGATTGGGAGTCTTGATAAGAACACTAATTACACCTTGTTTCTGTTATCCAACAGTAAACAAGGCCTGGTGTCTGCCAACCATCTCAACAGAGCATTTTCCTGGGGATAAAATGCTTATTGCCTGAAAAAGGACAGGACACTCATTACCATCCAACTAAATCGTTTTTGTCCATGCTGAGGAATAAGAAGAGGACTTAAGAAGTTTGGGAGTACATGCCAGAGACCTATGATTTTTTTTATGTTTTCTTCTTTCTGTTTGCCATGAAGGAGCAGTTGCCTGAGAACACTGAGCTGACCACTTACGCGCAAATAGATTCATCTCTGCCACGGGCTCAGACTGGCCTGATGGGTTTTTTACTTGCGTTGTGGACGTACAGACTCTTTTTATATCACAAAACTGATTTTTTCCTTTCTGTTTTCGACTGACTTCCATGTTTTGATTTTATGTGTTATGATGTTTATACTGTGATGTTGCATTATGTCGATCGCTATGGCTTTATGACTAAGAATGAAAACTCTCTGTTACAGACACACACATCAAGACCTACAGTTCTTGCAATCTTTTTGTTTTGTTATATAGAGAAGCAGGATCTGATGGCTATCACAGATCCATAAATTACTTGGTAAGGCTAATTTTTAGATTCAATACAGGGTGTCTTCTCGCTCAGATTGGCCCAGAGTGGGATTCCCCTAGACTGGGCTCCATCACTTTTTTGCCATTTCTTAGAGATGTTTTTTTGTGATGAAGACTCAGCCTGCCCTCTGATGCCCCCTACTGGTACTCTTGGATTTGTGAGGATTGAAGGTGATGGATAAGATAAGATAAGATAAGATAGTCTTTATTGATCTCACAATGGAGAAATTCACTCGTCACATCGGCTCATACAAGAAGGTGCAGAGTAGGGAAGGATGATATAGGGATGGTTGTCCATAGGAATGGAGAGTGGAGGACCGAGTAGGAGGTTTCTTGGGGTGGGGGTAGAGTAGACGAATTTGGCCTTGATTAAGGTACATCTTTAGCTTATCTGGTCTGAAGTAAACTTAAAATAATGTGCGCATAGGAACCTAAAACAGGCCTAGCTCAAATAGTTGAACCCTAAATTGTAGTTAAAATGCTTGGACTGTGGTGTTGAGTAAAAAATGCTGAATTATGAAGTATTCATGCTGATTGATGCCAAGATGTTTCCATTGTGGTTTGTCCGGCCCTTTTCTTGGAACTGTTTTCGTTGTGATGTGCCTTTGGGGCACACCAACAGGGGGGGCTAACGGACAACTGGACTGGTTTTTACAAAGTACTTTTCAGTCACACCAGCAGAGATTGTGTGACCCCAGAGACTGAGCCGCACTATCGACTGCCATGGAGATCACAGATGGATGGACTCTGGAAGCCGGAAGCTGACGTGCGTGGATTGCTTGGACTGGACGGGATGACCGACTGTTCTGGGAGAGGGACAGACTGAGAGCTGTCGTTCCACTGGTTGATCATCTTTGGTGATGTGCCATAATGACACATCATCAGGGGGTCTGTTAGGATATCAACAAGGTCAAGTGGAACGAGCTGTTTATCCCAGAACTGCATGGCACACTTAGATGGTATGACCCAAAAGATTGGCACATATCTATCAGATACCACCCCGGAGGTGACACAGCTTCCCTGCTGATGTCACAGTTTGGATGTGTACCGCCCTTGTATGGGTGTGTCCCGAGATCCCTTTATAATGTTTGTGTGATGAGCACTCGAGGCCGCCTGCCGATCAGGGGCCCATCAGCGCTGGTGTGACTGTAACTATTTCTCTGTCTTTACGTAGATAAAATATAACTAAAAGCATACTTGTCTGTTTTATGCGTCCTACATTCAAGGTAGTAAAGTAAGTGGGGGTCGCCTGACTGGGTAAAACGAACTGGGTCCACTGAGGGTGCTTCACCGTAGACACGGCACGGTGAAACAGTAACAGTCTGTATTGCTGTATTTCTGGCTTTTTGCCCGCTGTGTAATTGCTCTCACCTGCAGTGCGAATGGGCAGCGATAATGTCAGGCGAGAGACAGCAAGCAAAAGTGGTGACATTGTGGCACCAGTGTGAACACACATTTACAGGGTTCATGAATACAATGACCAGAAACAGGGGTTGCACAAAGGAGGATCTGACAAGGAGGGAGATGAAGCGACATTTTAAATGGGGAAAGAAACAAAAGAGAGGAAGGCAGGAGGGCAGGTGAAGGTAATTAGCAAGATGAGCAACAGGTGAATGATATGCAGGTGATGAGCTGAGGGACAGCAATAGTAGAGCCGAAGACAAAGAAGAAAACTATCTAACAAGAACATTAAAACCACAATGAATAAACAGACTCTGTATGTCAGGAAAATAAGGAATGCTATCATTGACTGCACTTCCTGTTTTTTGAGACTGTGGTTTCTACAGAGGTGTTGTTCCGTATTGCAAGATGTCCTGTGACACACAGACACACACACTCACTCAATGGCATCTGCTTTAAACATCTTGAGTATATAACCAAATAAGGAATCTGTTTACTCCCTGCTGTGTATACTGGGGATCGTGACATGCAGATAATCTGAAGCATTGTTTCTCACATTATTTTTCTAAAGATTTTTTATTTAGGTATTTACCAAAGAACTACAATAGCCTTCTGTATGATAGTCAAAACATCTTCAAGAAACAAGTGAGGTTCAGTTCCCTTGGACTTATAATTTAGACATTTAATTCTTACAGAATATAAAAATATACTGTAATTGTTTTTGACAACCCATATTAATAGCATTCTCTAATTGCAACATGATTATTATTTTGCTTGTTTTGCTATTTTTATTTTAAAAAAAAACAAAGAATTTGCTGTATGAAATTACTGTTAATTGATACATTGCATTTGGAGTTTCAAAAAATACTTTACGTGGTTGTATATAGTTATAAAAGTCCTACTTTCTCTGGACTCTGAAAAAGATGAAAAAAAGATGAACAAGAAGACATGCATTAAATGTTGAGCTACAGCAAGAAAAAAGGTTTATAAAAGCCTATAACTTGACCTTCACCATAATTCCACACCAGTCTCCCACTACCCAAAATTTGGTCCAACCAGGTGGACTGTGAGGGCTTTTGTACAAAAATTGAATAAGAAATGATTACAGTTATAATCTCAGCCCCAAGGGGCTGCAAAATTACTATGTGCCAGGCTCCCTCACACTCAATCACAACCCACAATGGAAGGGGTCCAGAAAGCCTGCTCTGAGCAAGAGAATCTGGTGCAATTTTCAACCATAAAATGACAGCAGCAGCAGTTTTGATTGCTACACACAAGATTTTGTCAAGGGATCTTCATGGCAACCCACTAACAAGAATGTCAACATAAAAGGCTTATTTAACGTAGTATGGCAGATTAATTTTGCCAGTCTTAATGTAAACAAAGACATAATTTATGTTTTTACATTACTTCTGTCCATATTGTTTTAAAATTGGATACATATAATCCAATTTTAAAACAATATGGACAATATGCATATTGATTTGATATTTGTTCCTCAATTAGAACAAATATAGAAAGGTTTAAGATGATATTTAAGCTAAAGATAGATTGAGATGTGATTACCCAGTAAATAAAAAACATGCGACTGATATTACTTAAATTTTAAATACTTTTGGGTGCTGTTCTAAATAACCTGATTAGTCCTCGGGAATCTTCCCTTTCTCTTCAAATTGAACTTGACCAGAAACTTCTAAACAGTGTCCAAATTCAGGCGCTGTATTCTTTCAATGCCGCAATTATAACAAGACGACTAAGACTGTCTAAATTTGAAGCCTACTCCAAATGCAGGAAACAAATGTGTCTTTTTCTCCAGATTTGAAGGATGGGTCTGGTGAAACCTTTGTGGCCAACCCAATCCAATGATCAATTGCTGGTCAAAATGGATTGTTCATGCGGAAGAGGCAATAGCAGAAGAGAGTGGCAAAAACTGATTAAAGTTTGATATGTTCAAATTCAATTACTTTGACCATACCTTAATGGTCTTGATGGCCTTATAGGACCCGGCATACATAGACCAAGACTTTGAATGGATGGAGCCACTGAATTTGGACAGGTTTTGCAGGTAAGATACTCCTCTGGAAATACCTGACATGAGGCACTTTCTAACTCTTCGTCTTTATCACATTACCTTTTGGAGTTAGTCCAAATTAGTGTAAGGGACTTCTTATCTGCCAAATGCATCATGGCAGTCACATGTTACTTAAAGGACCAATAAGTGAAAATAGTGATGTAAAGAACCATAGGTAATATCTATCTATCTATACATTTTCCTAAGTTTGTTTTATTTTGTTTCCATTTTCCTACATTTTATACCATTTGTTTTTTACTTTCTTTTATTCTGTTTTTATTTTCATTTTATTTTTAACCATGTAAAGCACTTTGTATTGTCCTTGTACTATATATATCTTTATATCTATATCGAAATCTATATATATATATATTAGGGCTGTCAAAATAACGTGTTAATTTCGATTAGTTAATTTTAAAAAAAATAACGGATTAAAAAAATAACGCAGATTAATCAATGTCGTATAGGGCAGGGGTTTTCAACAGGTGAGGCGTGCCTCCCCTGGGGGGCGCCAATGAGTCACAGGGGAGGTGCATGAAGACAGAGAAACTATGTAGGAATATTCATGCCTCCTGTTTGAGCGCGCAATAACTAATCCAAGCACGCAGTGAGACAACTCTCAACGCTCAAAACCGTTCTGGCACGGTCTGAAAAGCTCTTCTCAACCAACTGCCCTCGCGGTGAGTTCCATCTCTGCTTGCGCGCACCTGCTCATTCCACGCTCAACTGTGCGCTCGCTCGGCTGTTTCAGCCAATCAGACATTTTTTTCCATTCAATCAGAGAATGGCTTGCAAATACTGCATTCAGATGAATTAAATCAAAATGCTGCAGCCTTTGGCAGAAATGACAAAACATCACCGTGGGATTGAAGAAAAACAAATAAAAAGTGTAATATTTTAGCCTAAAATATTTAGGCTAAAGTATTTAGACTAAAATATTAGAGTTACTAAGTGAGGTGTGAAAAATGTCTTTGTCTCTTTTCTTTCCAGCTTCTGGGAGGTGATGCAAAAGTTTATTCTGATCATAATCATCATGATAGTCATCATTATTAAAAGAGCACTTTAACACAAGGTAAAACAAAGTGCCAAACATCAGAAATACACCAGATAAGAGATAACAACAAATAAAATAGCACTAGGTCTAAATTGTGTATAATTAGCCTAAAAAGTAGATTGTAATATGGAATATGTTGACGTCTGTTAAATTCAGGTTATCTTTTTTATCATTATTTCAGTTGACGTCTCCTGTTGACGTGAGTTCAGTTTGATATGGGCATCTGTTTAGTTCAGTTTGTCTGCTGTTGAAAACAATTGTTTATGAATTTGCTCTAATGACTGCGGCGCTTGGCTGCAGGGCCAATCGACGCCGCTTGCGGCTTTAATTATTTAAGCAGAACAATGACCAGTGCAAAATTAAGTTGTATTTACCGGAGATGAAGTGTAGACTGCAAATTCTGTCGGGGTATGATGGCTCCCACAGTCGATTGGGATTTGTCTGCCTGGGTCCTTTTTCATTGAAAATATCCCTTTCTTTCTTCATCTTTTGGTAAACGCAAAGAAACGTACATCCAACGATTTGGAATGCCTCTGTGTGCAACCGGGAGCACAACAAGTCGTAGGCATTGTTTACATTTCGAAAATAAACTAACTAAAAGCACACTCTAATTCACCCGTTTTGTCACGGTGTTTGGCGAGAACAGTCTTGCTTTTGCCTACCGGCGTAACCCGGAAGTAGCACGGACGTCACTTTACTGTTGTAAAGTGTTGATATTGAGGGGAGTGTTCATTTATTTTCAGTGTGTCCCCTACGTTACTGTGTGCCACATATGGCACAACAACGTTTTTAAAACGTCTGAAGGCATGAAATGTGAATAAAAGAGTTTTTGAACTTTAATGTATCTAATGCTGATTATTCATTGAATCATTTGAATTTAAATATTTAAAATACTTTCACAGCAAAAATGATATGCGATTAATTTAGATTAATTAATTACAGAGTATGTAATTAATTAGATTAATTTTTTTAATCGATTGACCGCCCTAATAGATATATATATTAGGGCGGTCAATATAATATATATATATATATATATATATATATATATATATATATATATATATATATATATATATATATATATATATATATGTGCATATATATATATATATACATATATGCATATATATATATATATATATATATATATATATATATATATATATATATATATATATATATGCATATATGTATATATATATATATATATATTAGGGCTGGGCAACGATTAATCGCCCTGATTAATCGCAATTAATCGCGATTAATCGCATTGTATTTACAAACTCCAAGAATGAATTCAAAAGTAGAGTAAAGAGCACTTTTATTTTAACGTTCTGCTGCCATATGAACTAAAGTGTTGTAACATTTGTTCTGCAAACACTTAACATCAGCATTTTGTTTATACAGTAGCAGTTAAATAAAAACTGCCATCAAAAACCTGAGTCACAATCATAACATTAAAACAGGCAATTTCTGAGGTAACAGCAGAAACATTTTTTTTTTAATCAGGCAGCAGCATAACCACTCTAGTACCAAATGTCCCTGTTAGAGTGAGGTGAAGCACACAAAAAAGTTCACTGCTGGGATTTACTGTGCAGGGAAATAGTCTGTAAATATACTGAATGGAGAATCTTAATCAAAAAAGAAACAGAAAACACTTTCAGTGGAGTTTGTAGATTCCTAAAACATGACTTACTCATCTACACTAAGCCAGTTGCTAAGGCACACAAGATTATTCACATTTTCAGATGATAAAGAAGCTCTCTTTTTCTGTACAATATGACCAGCAAGAGAAAATAACCTTTCACAGGGTACGGAGGTTGCAGGTGTGGCCAAATACTTCTGTGCATAGGGGGCCAGCCTGCTGTGTGAGCCTGCATGTTTGGACCACCACTCTAATGGACAAGACTCTGGATTGATTGTGGGCTCTGCTCTGTATCGATACACACTGTTCTCAATTGAGTCTTCTTCCTGTTCAGAATCAGATTCAGATGAAGCAGACAATAGGGTTAACCTTTTCTTTGGTGGCTCTGATGTTTTTTCTTCCACAGGTTTCTCTGCAATAACCCTCTGCTCCTTGACTAAGTTGGTGACTGAGGCCCACACCTCACTCCTCTCTCTGGCTATACACTTGAGGTCCTTAAATCTAGGGTCCAATGCAGTAGCAATCTTCAGATATGCAATGTTGGTATTTTCCTTACGTGTCTCCAAGTCTTTTCTGAATGTAGACTTGAACTTGGCCACGTAGGCAGGGTCATCATCTGAGCTCTCCATCACCCGAGAGAGATGACAAAAAGCAGGCAGGACCACAGAGCATGAGACATACTTTTCTCCTCCCAAAAGTTCAGTCAGATACCTGCAAAAGAAAACCAACTCCAGTCAAAATAAATTGCATTCACTTATACACAAAACATATCCTACATATTAATGCTGCATTTTACACACACATATTTATCTCTTACACTCAGCCAGAATAGTGAGAAATATGATGTAAAACATACCTGCAAGGCTCCAGTAGCGTTTCCAACCTCTGCAGTTTGTCCATTTCAGCTGTATTTGGCATGACAATCTTGGTGTTTGTGGTGAGGACATCCCTCAGTGGCTGTTCGTTTCTGCCGATGCTTTTTATCATGTCCAGAGTTGAATTCCATCTGGTTGGAACGTCTTGTGTAAGCGACTCCTTCTTCTGTCCATGTTTCACTTGTTGTTGCTCCAATTCCGCAGCACTCGCTGGACTTTGTTTAAAGTGCCCAACAACTTTCTGCACTTCGCCAGGACATTGTCAAACGCACTGTTATGCAGGGATACTGTGATGGAACGCTGGAGACTGTGTGCAAAGCAGGGAATATGATCAAAAGGCGCATGTCTCGCAGCGGCTATCATGTTTCGTGCACTATCTGTGCTAAGTGTGGTGACTTTATCTGATACATTCCACTGCTGTGCAACTTCAATAAAGTGTCCCGCGCACGTTTCAGCATAATGTCTCTCCTCTGTTTTCATTACCGTTAGAGCATGTGACTGCAGAGCCCACTGTTCATCAATATAATGCACTGTAACTCCGAGGTAATTATGGTTACCCAGTGATGTCCAGTAGTCCCCAGTGAGAGCAACAGCGGGTGCACGTTGTAAAGTTGTCGCTTTTGCATTCCTCTCCTTTTCATACAAGTCGTGTATTCTTCTTGTGATGGTGCGTCTTGAGGGAATCTCATAACTGCCGTCATTTGTTGCGATTCTCAGAATGTTTCGAAGACCGACGTCCTCCACAACACTAATCGGCCTGCAGTCTGTAGCTATCCACTTCGCTATGGCATTTGTTAGCTTCTCTTGCCTTTGTTTATCTATACTTCCCCCACACGCTGCAGCTAACGTAGTCTGCTTAAGCCTCGCGCCACTGTCTGTTTCGTTAAATGATTTGCTGGTATCAACTGCGTGTTTTGCATTTAGGTGATATTTTAGACTCGAATTACTCCGGTGATAAGACAATTCAACTTTGCAGTGATCACAAATAACTTTGCTTCTGTCGACTGCGCCGTCTGAAAGAACTTTGAAATGAAAATGGCCATGTAAAAGTGCCGCACCCTTCTCCATGTTTGTTGGTTTGTTTATCCGCCAATGTCTTTTCTTTTCCGGTTGCCGTTTGCCTAAGCGCGGCAGCCTTCGGCAACAGACTTTTATTTTTACCAAATAAATGCCTGGTAGCAACAGACTTTTACAGTAATAAAATAAGTAATAAAAACTGCGTTAATGCGCGATAAAATAAATATCGCCGTTAATAGTCTAATGAATTAACGCGAAATTAACGCGTTAACTTGCCCAGCCCTAATATATATATATATATATATATATATATATATATATATATATATGCCCACCTGTCCCCGCCCATTCTCACGATCTTCTACAGAAGCCATAGAGAGCATTGTGACTAGCTGTCTCATGGAGTGGTGTGGAGGCTGCAGCGACTTTAGAAAAAATAAGACCAAAGTTGCATAAAATAAGTGGGCTTGGCAGCAGTGAGCATGCTTTCTAAGTGTGTCATATCCCTCCGGCGCTCTGGTCGGTAAACAAATGTTCCAGCAAATTCTACATTAAAAAAAGAATAACCTACCAAAAATCCTCGCTCTCATGTCATGTTCAAAACTAACCTGACGCCGCCAGATAGATTTGCTTCGCATATCCATCTGGAAACCTTCCGTTGAAGTAATTTTGGGAAGGGGCGAAAATACTGGTTAGCTGATTGGCCTATGTTGGTGATAGACGGGCCAAATAAACCAATCAGATCAACGAAGCATATGACGTACTCGTCAACATGCTTCGTCGTCGCTCTGTTACGAGCAACGACGAAAACACAACCACAAGCCAAGCTACTCTTGCTGCTGCAGGTAAAGGCTCGTTAGCTCAGCAAAGAAATACTCTGTAATTCCGATAAAACTTGCTCGATAGCCACGCTAACGCTAGTTTCATCGGCTGAAGCTGCCATGTTCTTTAGACTGAACTGTCGCGCTTCTCGTTGCGTCACACCTCAACCCGCCTCAAAGCCAACGCTGATTGGACGTTCGTTTGGTGAACGGCTCCAAATTTTCTTTAACGGAGAGTAGCCAGACTGATCTACGAGTGAAACCTTGAAAGCTTGCGAGATCAGGATGGTCTCACGAGGCTAGTTCAAAACATTCTTCTTCAAAATGTTGGCTGCATATGATGTTGTTTCTCTCTGGCCAGAAGTTAGATGGCAAATCCTCTCTCCTCAGGTAGGTATTCCAACAAAAGAACCCCGTGGATCATGAATGGGAAAATGATAAAAAATAATGTTTTTTTCCACATTTACCCGATGTATTGTTACATCCATGGGCATTGTTGCTTCAACAATGGCTCTCGCGAATTTCAATGGTGAAGAACTCTGGAAATCCGAAATAATTGTTGTTAATCGCAGCTGTGTACAACAGCTCCTATTGATTTAGCTGGTAAAGTGCAGTGCCTCACCGCACAAAGACGTCACAGGATGTGATGTCAGGCGGCTGTTACTGCCGTCTTTACGCATGATCGAGTTGCTGGATTTTACCCTTGTGCGTTGCGTGCAAGGGATAAACAGTGGGGAAAATGCATAAATGAAGACTGTAAAGCTAAAGCAGCTGTAAGGCTACTTTAGAGGGGAGAGATAGAAAATAATGGGTCTGAGCTGAAGCCCCTGATGTTACAAGTTCCTTAAAATGACCCTTAAAGTGTGCACCTAAATTACATGTAATGTAATTTTGCGCACCTGAATTCAAGAGCAAGGCAGCAGCACACCGAGGCACCGCTGGTTCTGTGTCGTTAAAAACAAAAGAGCATGAAACACAGCTATTGACTCTCCTATTGTTTTTAATTGGGCCATTTTGGTACGAGTGGAAGGACATTAAACGTAGTGATTCAAGTTTTCAAGGCTGGCCGCTGATAAAAGATCCTTGCTCCGAGGAAAGGGAGGAGAGATGTGCAGTGGCTTTGAAGCACAGAAACACAGCGCACGCAATTAAAAAAAAATGCAAAATAAATAAGAATGAAACTTATGAACAAAGTAATTGTCCTTTTAGACTGTATCTGGTTAGCAGAAGTCTTCTGATCCAGCGGGCATGACTTGGTCTGAATGAAGGCTTTATCTGGGAGTGGCTCTGCCCCTTGCATCCTGCTTCACACTATAACCGCTGCAGCAGAACCAAGGTGTGAAGGAAAGCTAAACCAGCTCTGCAGAATGTGGGTCTAGACTGAGCTCTGGATGGTCAGAGCTGTGAACAGATCATCCGCAGCCCAGATGGGCTTCGTTATTTTTATGTTATTTTTAATTTATTTGGTACAATAAATTGGCAGCATGCCATGTGGCAGCTAGCCCTCTGAAATTCACTAATTTCGGTTAATTTCGAACCCTGTGTGTGTGTGTGTGTGTGTGTGTGTGTGTGTGTGTGTGTGTGTGTGTGTGTGTGTGTGTGTGTCTGTGTGTGTGTGTGTGTGTAAAATTCCATATATAATCAAATGCTGCCATCTAGAGGAAATTTTAATTGTTTTCCCTACATGGCCATATTTTTTATATATTTTGTTTCACATAAGAGAAATTCATTAAAAATCAACGGTTTGCTCTATAATTCTAAAAAATATTCATGGGTCTCAAAGAGTGCTTTCTCTAACCACGTGATTTTTTTTAAATGGCCATTGAAAACAGTGTTAAAGAAATTTTTTTTTAACTTTATAGTTTTGTACATGTAAATTTAAATGTCTTGTAAATAGGTCAAAATCGCCTGGATTTTTACCAAACTGAAATCTATGTTTAGTCTTTATATGATATACAAATGTGCATTTTTACATTGGCCTAGAAAGATATTTGTGAAAAATACAATGATTTATCCATTTGAGTAGCGGTGAACATTCTGTACTTGGATACCTGATTCAATGGATTTGTTACATGTCCGCATGGGCCGCACGTCGCGTTTTAGCGGAGAGGAAGAATTCCCTATTATAATAATAATAACTAGAACTGCAAGCAGTTATTAACGGGTTCCAAACCCACCCACGCCCCGCCCCCTAGAGCATGTTCCTGGACTTCAGTTTAGCATTCAACACCATCATCCTACAGCATCTTGTGGAGAGTGGTGAGGACGGCAGAAGGGATCATTGGGGCTCCTCTCCCCTCCAATAAGGACATTTCATCCCAGCGCTGCATGTCCCGAGCCCATAACATTATCAGAGACCCCTCACACCCCCACCATGGACTGTTCTCCCTGCTGCCCACTGGGAAAAGGTTCTGCAGCATCCGCTGCAGGTCCACCAGGTTCTGCAACAGCTTTTTCCCCGTTGCAATCAGACTGTTGAACTCTAAACAGCAACAGTAAAAGTGCATATGTATACATATATACCATGGGTTAAAGCAAAAATAATCAGTTTGACTGAAAAAAAGTTCAAGTCAGCCCATATATTCTCGGGCCGTGGACATCATGCCACATCATTTACCTGACTTGCTTATTGTGCAAAGTCAACATTAACCAAATCTGGTCTACAATATCCATTGACTATTCCTGTATCTCTCCCACCTTTCAGCTTCAGAGCCTTGGCGTCATCCTGGACAGCCTCCCATCCTCTCCTTCACTTTCCACATCATCACCTGGTTAACTTTCATGTTGGCAGCATCAAGTTCTTTCTTCACACTGTTGCCAAACTGGTTCACAGTCCACTCACCTCTTCACTTTACAATTTCAGCTCCCTTCCCTCCCTGTCCTCCAGAAAACCTCCATAAACTGCAGCTAGTACAACGACAGCAGCTTCATCATTACATCATCTACTTCACTCCTGTACATTAACTCCACTGGCTCCCTGTCACATTCAACATAATCCAATCCTATGATCATACAAGGCCAACCACAACCATGGACAATGCAGGACACATAACCAACACTATGATGATGTCATATATTTTAATTTAACACAGATCACTCATTACAATAATCAGTCTGTTTTTCCTATTACTGCACATCAATCAATTATCACAACTCATGAGTTTATAAAAAAGGCATTATTTAACTTTTTTGAAGTTTAATAAAAAACGGTTATATTTTAACCCTGTGACTGGCGACCTGTCCAGGATGTAACCTGTGTCCCTGCCTAGGAAGAGCCACCTGCCGTCCCCCCCACCCCCATTACCCTGTTTCCCCATCAGATAGGGCTTGACGTCACACCTGTACCGAAAATCCATGGATGGATGGGATGTTAAATTTTTGAAGTTCAATAAAATTGCTCAAAGTTTAACAGAAAAAAACATTACTTGCTTTTTAAGACGAACACTCTAATTAGAAAATTTTTATTAAACTTTGCATAAAGTTAAATATTGCTGTAGGTAATCTTGGCTGCTGTAGCTCTCTGGCAGGTGATTTTGGGTTGAATAAAATTAGTCCATAGAACCACAGGCGGCTTTCTCAGCTGGTTCTAGTGCGATTTGGTTCTACAGTGTTGTTTCACTTCGCCCTCCACTCTGTTAAAAAAAAAACTTCATAAAAGCTTTCTGACAATCGCCTTTCTCTGGCCTCACCCAGTTAGAACCCGTTCTCCAGTCCATATAGTAGCTGCAGTTTTTTTTTATTTGACGTAGTTTCCTTAATATTCTGCAACCATCAAAATCCTTGTGATTTTATTTAACGTGTGTCCTGGTGAGCAGCTGCTCCTGAGGTGAAGCTGCTGCTTATTGACTGACAGCCGATGCAGCTCTGCCTTCTTTGTTACAGAAAAGCGCAGGTGGAATTTTTTCACTTTTTCTGAATCAGACCCATTGAAATGCGGGACACCGTTTTACATTCTGACTATTCTTTAAAAAAAAGAAAAGAAAAAGTGCATTTTGCTAAATAAGGCTGAGCCAATAGCGAATCATGAGGAGATCCCTGTTTGGTTTATCAGCTAAGTTAGTGGCAGCGAGGGAATACACGCTGGCAGGTGACGTGGCCACAGGTGGAAATATTTCATTAATTAACTGCAGGAGCAGCGACAGACACACTTACCGATGAAGCTGTTGTCAGCTGTTCATTCCGGTGAACTTCATGACCTGCTGGTTTGCATAAATCCAAAGAAAACTTTGACCACCGCTACTTTCATTTATGCTATATATATATATATATATATATATATATATATATATATATATATATATATTCTTTGGTGGCACTAAAATTATTTCTAATACCATTAACAGATGTTAAACGGTAATTATTCATTACTGTAGTATATTTGTTTCGCCAGCAGGTGTCAGCCAAAATCATTTTCTCAAAATTCTTTTATTGATATATTGGTACCTAATACCAAATAAATTTGTTAAAAATCAACGGTTTGCTCTAAAATTCTGAAAATATTCATAGATCTCAAAGAGTACTTGATCTACCTACGTGATTTTTTAAATGCCCATTGAAAAAAGGGTTTGAGAGAAAAAATATATTAAACTTTATAGTCTTGCACATTTAAATTTCAGTGTCTTGTAAATAATTTAAAATCTCCTGGATTTTTACCAAACTGAAATCTATGTTTAGTCTGCATGTTCTTTACAAATAGAGGCCATTTTTTGGGATTGAACAACATTTGTGGAAAATACATTGATTTCTCTATTTTAAAAACTTTTAAAAAATGAGAGTGTGCAACTTTCAAATACCTCAATACATGCAGTGAGAGAACTGATACACCTTATTCAAGGAATACATCCTGAAAATCCAAGATCGTTACACCACAAAATGGATTTTTGGTAATTTTTCAAGGTTTTTTCATGCTTTTGGAAATAGGCCCTGTCCACTTGTTTTAATCATTACCATATTTAATACTTTAGTTCAGGGCTATGACTGGAAGGGGATGAAGAAGGTTTTGTAAAAATCCGATCAGCCATTCTTGTGTTGTAGATTTCTTGACATCACAGCACCCCCTAGTGATGGAGGATCGTCAAAGACGGGATACGTGTGCAAAATCTTATTTGGAGTATGGGTTATGAAGGACATGTTAAAATCTGTTATGGTTTTAGAATAATCAGCAATTACATTTAGAGCTAGCTAGCTAACAATCACTTATTTTAGCGTTATGTTTCGAAAAAGTCAAAATTCAAAAATCCGCCACGATAAATTTTTTATTTGTCCATGACACGCTTAAATTTAAAGTTTTGCGTGGATTGCACAAAAAATGTAGGAGGAGTTAAACAAGAAAGGTTTAACCTTTGTAGCCATGTAGCGCGAAAACTAGATGGGAAATGAAAGGCGTGCCAATTCCCTTTTTGATGCAGAATCATCCAATAAACAAAGTGATATGAAGTTTTTGAGTGTGGGATCAGTAGTTTGGTGGTTACAGGGGTAAACGCATTGTCCTTTTTTATAGCACCCCCTAGTTGTTTAGGGGTTTGAATTTCTGGGTTTGAGTAGGGGTGCACATTCTGTACTTAGATACCTGATTCTATTGATTCGTTACAAATTCACAAGGGCTGCACAACACGTTTTAGCGGAGAAAAATAATTATTTACTAGAACTGCAAGCAGTTATTAACGGGTTCCAAGCCCACCCATGCCCCACCCCCTTGAGCATGTTCCTGGACTTCAGTTCACCGTTCAACACCATCAAAATTCGAACATCTGGGCTTCAGCACACCTCTTCGCAACTACCTGCTAGACTTAATCACCAACAGATCTCAGTTGGTCCGGGTCGGACAGAATACCTCTGATGTCATCACCCTCAGCACGGGCTTTCCTCAGGGCTGGTTCCTGAGCCCCCTGCTGTTCACCCTGATGACACACGACTGTGTCCCCAGGTTCACGACCAATCACATTGTGAAGTGTGCAGACAACACGACGGTGGTGGGCCTGATTAAAGACGACAACGACCAGGACCAGGACTGATCCTGAACGTGGAGAAAACGAAAGAGATCATGGTAGACTTTAGGAAGAAATGGCCTCGCCATGCTCCGCTTCTCATTAACGGGGTGCACATAACACATAACCTCAGCTGGTTTGTGAACACCATGTCACTGGCGAAGAGGGCACAAAAGCGCTTGCACTTAATGAGGATGATGAGGAGAGCCCACCTGCCCCCGCCCATCCTCACAACCTTCTACAGCAGCACCATAGAGAGCATTGTGACCAGCTGTTTATCTGTGTGGTGTGGATGCTGCATCACCTCTGACTTGAGGAACCTGAGAAGAGTGATGATGACAGCAGAAGGGATCATCGGGGTACCCTACCCTCCATTAAAGACATTTCATCCCAGCGCTGCCTGTCCTGAGCCTATAACCAGAGACCCCTCACAACCCCACCATGGAATTTTCTCCCTGCTGCCCACTGGGAAAAGGTTTTGCAGCACCTGCTGCAGGTCCACCAGGTTTTGCAACAGCTTTTTTTGTGTTGCCATCTGACTGTTGAACTGTAAACTGGACTCTACACATTTGCATCATTATCTGGCATTACCAATGTTGTTGAACTTTTATTATCCTTTTAAAAAAATACATATGGTAATGTGTTTTTTAACGCAAAGGAGGAGGGATATAAAGCCTAACAGAAAAACTCATGAAGCCAATCTTTACCTTATCAGGAAGAACGCCACCTTTAAACTACAGAAGTTCCGAGAGACTCTCTATTTTTTCCCAATCCACAGATTTTAACAATCTTTTTAACCTATGCACTTTACCACCTTGTATATATTTTTAAGTTTTTCCAAATCTTCCTTGAGTGGAATACCAGTGATTACTCTATTTTCTCCAACAACTTTCTTTTCACTCAAAACCTGATCATCCAGAGAAGACGGATCACCCGCTACTACCATCTAATGTAGAACAGATTACTGGATCAATGTGTGCTTCTGTGCTTTTTTGTCTGTCTTGTTGTGTCTCTGCTCTGTCTTCTTTAACCCCCAGCCGGTCGAGGAAGATGACCATTCATACTGAGCCCAGTTCTGCTGGAGGTTTTCCCTTCCCGCTAATAGATGGTTTATCTTTCCACTTTCGCTTCATGCTTGCTCAGTATGAGGGATTGCTGCAAAGCCATGAACAATGCAGACGACTCTCCCTGTAGCTCTATGCTTCTCCAGGAGTGAATGCTGCTTGTCGGGACTTTCAAGCAATCAACTGGTTCCCTTATATAGGAAGTTTTTGACCAATCTGTATAATATGATTGATTTTGACTTTGTAAAGTGCCTCGAGATGATATGTTTCATGAATTGGCGCTAAATAAATTAAATTGAATTGAATTAAGACTCTTTGAATGTGTATATTCCATGTTATTCTTTCATCAAACCAAACCCCTAAAACTTTGAATTGTTTCACTCTATGTCTTGATTATATAATTTTTGATTATATAATTTCCAAGATGGCGCTGCGCAGGCAGCAGCCAGTCACATCGGCGGTATCCCTTCTCTTCCTACTTTCTCCTTTTTATTGTGTTTTCTGGATTGCTTGTATATTTTTGAATACCGCATCGGGTATTCTGAGCCTAGATGCCCTGAAGAAACCAACGTTTGGGACTCTAGTGATTATATTTTTGTTACTTTCGGCACATTTCGATGCCGCGAGTGGAGATCCCTTTGTCCGCAACTCCGAGCGTCCCTTGATCTACACGAGGAACCAGCTTCTAGGACTACGTGACTCCTCGCGTAGTACCGGTTCCCAAAACACCGCACGCCAGGGAACCGGCCGACTTCAGACCAGTCTCCCTGACCTCCCACCTGATGAAGACCATGGAGCGCCTCATCCTAGCTCACCTGCGCACTGTGGTGAGCCCCACCCTGGACCCACTGCAGTTTGCCTACCGGCCCAACATCGGAGTAGAGGATGCCATCATCTACCTGCTGCAGCGGACGCTCACCCACCTGGAGACCACCGGGAGTGCTGTGAGAGTCATGTTCTTTGACTTCTCCAGCGCTTTCAACACCATCAGACCGGTGCTACTGAGGGGGAAGCTGGAGGACGCTGGGGTGGACAAACATCTGGCTGACTGGACCATGGACTACCTCACTGACCGCCCTCAGTACGTGCGGCTGCACGGCTGTCAGTCAGAGGTGGCACTTTGCAGCACCGGGGCCCCCCAGGGCACCGTTCTGTCTCCCTTTCTCTTCACCCTTTACACCTCGGACTTCACCTACAACACGGACAGCTGCCACCTTCAGAAGTTCTCTGACGACTCGGCCATTGTGGGCTGTGTGTCTGAAGGGAACGAGCTGGAGTACCGGTCGGTCATCATGGACTTTGTGGACTGGTGTGAGAAGAAGCACCTGTGCTTAAACACCAGTAAGACCAAGGAGATGATGATTGACTTCAGGAGAAGACCCCCACCTCACTCACCTGTGAACATCCAGGGGCAGGACATAGAAACTGTGGAGAGTTTCAAATACCTGGGTGTTCACGTCAACAATAAGCTGGACTGGACACATAACACCGACGCCCTGTATAAGAAGGGCCAGAGCCGCCTCCACCTCCTGAGGAGGCTGAGGTCCTTTGGAGTGAGCCGGCCGCTGCTAAAAACTTTTTATGACTCTGTGGTGGCCTCAGCCCTCCTCTACGCTGTTGTCTGCTGGGCTCCTGGCAGTGCAGAGCGGGACAGAAAGAGACTGAACAACCTGGTGAGGAAGGCCACTTCTGTCCTAGGCTGCACTCTGGACTCAGTGGAGGAAGTAGCTGAGAGGAGGGTGTTGTCCAAGCTCACATCCATCATGGACAACACCTTCCACCCCCTGCACCAGACTGTAGAGGAGCTGAGCAGCTCCTTCAGTGCAAGACTTAGACATCCTGTCTGTAAAAAGGAGCGCTACCGCAGGTCATTTATTCCTGCTGCTATCAGATTTTACAATGCTGCACTGTAACTGCAACTGTGACCATAACTGTAATAATTAATGTGCAATAACCAAGGTGCAATAATCTATTTAATACACTGTCCTACAACCCGTGCAATAATCCTGATGTAGTGACTTCTGCTGCTATCAACACTTGAACATAAGTCAGTACACATGTATGTATGTATGTAGGCGCATAGATACATGTATATATTTAAGTATATAGATATGTTTATATATATATATATATAGACCACTAAGAATGTAAATGAGACATTTACATTCCTATTTCCTTTTTTGTATTTTTTTTTGTATTTTTTTTTTTTTTTTTTTTCTGGTATTCTTTTGATCCATTGTAGATATGAAGATTCACTGTATATAACTGAATGCACCTTCCCTACCCTGCACCTTCTTGTATGAGCCGATGTGACGAGTGAATTTCTCCATTGTGAGATCAATAAAGACTATCTTATCTCTTATCTCTTATCTTAATTTAACATCGTTAATTTTCTTCCTTGAAAAGAACATTGTTTTAGTCTTATCCACTGAGAAGTTAAATCCCCATTTTAATGACCATTCTTCAACTTTAAAAATAGCTTCTTGCTTCTTTTTAGTAATAAACTCCAAATTCCTTCCTCTCTTCCACATAGCTCCATCATCAGCAAAAAGAGAAAAACCCATTCCAATATCCCTCCGTCCGTCCGTCTTCTTCCGCTTGTCCGGGGTCGGGTCGCGGGGGCAGCAGCTTCAGTAGGGAGGCCCAGACGTCTCTCTCCCCAGCCACTTGGGCCAGCTCCTCAGGAGGAACCCCAAGGCGTTCCCAGGCCAGCCGGGAGACATAGTCCCTCCAGCGTGTCCTGGGTCTTCCCCTGGGCCTCCTCCCAGTGGGACGTGCCCGGAGGCATCCTGACCAGATGCCCGAGCCACCTCAACTGGCTCCTCTCGACGTGGAGGAGCAGCGGCTCTACTCTGAGTCCTCCCCGGATGACTGAGCTCCTCACCCTATCTCTAAGGGAGAGCCCAGACACACTACGGAGAAAACTCATTTCAGCCGCTTGTATCCGGGATCTCGTTCTTTCGGTCACGACCCAAAGCTCGTGACCATAGATGAGGGTAGGAACGTAGATCGACCGGTAAATCGAGAGCTTCGCCTTTTGGCTCAGCTCTCTCTTCACCACAACGGATCGGTACAGCGCCCGCTTCACAGCAGACGCTGCACCAATCCGCCTGTCGATCTCCCGCTCCATCTTCCCCTCATTCGTGAACAAGACCCCAAGATACTTGAACTCCTCCACTAGGGGCAGGACATCCTCCCCAACCCGGAGAAGGCACTCTACCCTTTTCCGGTTCAAGACCATGGTCTCGGATTTGGAGGCACTGATTTTCATCCCGGCCGCTTCGCACTCGGCTGCGAACCAATATCTATATTTTGAAACTATGAATCTCAAGCATACTTCTTGGTAGTTGCAAAGAAAACACATCATCTATCATTACCAAAACTAATAAAGGACTTATTATACTTCCCTGTGGAGTACCATTTTCAACAATATTTTTCTCAGAATGATAATTACCTATTTGAACATGTATTTGTCTTTTAGTTAGAAAATCTTTGATCCACTGCAGTGTTTCCGACACGTTTTGCGTGGACCGACTCGCGGAGCGGGGGGTATCCACGCTATGTGTTTTTTCCATGCCATTCACACACGTGCGAAAACAAAAAAAACAAAGACGTGTTAACGTCACATTTTTTTTTAAAAAATTTTTTTAATGTTGCCGAGGCGGTAGCGTGAGTTTGGCGAGGCGGCCGCCTCGCCAAGATAGCGCTGCGGGAAACCCTGCACTGACACATCCTGCCTGTAATACCCATCTTTATTATTTTAATTAATAAACTTTCTTTCCACAACATATCATATGTATTTTCAATATCAAAAAACACTGCTACAATACTTTATTAATTTGAGCTTTTCTGATTTTAAATTCCAATTCCTCCCTCTTCAAGTTTCTGCTCCGCTTAGAAACATCATGGGATGTGACGTCACACATGATGTGCCCAAATATGGCCAAAATGGCCGCCCTGTTCGCAGCTCTGGAGAGTCAGAGCTCAGGATGGTGGGAGCTGTGAACAGATCATAAAATTCATAAATTCGTTAAAAATCAACGGTTTGCTCTAAAATTTTGAACATATTCATGGATCTCGGAGAGTGGTTTATCTAACTGTGTGATTTTTTTTAAATGCCAATTGAAAAAAGTGTTTCAGAGAAAAAAATATTAAACTTTATAGTCTTGCACATGTGAATTTTAATGTCTTTAAATAGTTCAAAATCGCCTGGATTTTTACCAAACTGAAGTCCACGTTTAATCTGAATGTGCTTTACAAATAGTGTCCACTTTTATTTGGATTGAAAAATATTTGTGGAAGATACATTGATTTTTGCATTTCACAAACTTTTAAAAATTCAGTGTGAGACTTTCAAAAACCTCAATACATGCAGTGAGAGAATTGTTACACCTTATTCAAGGAATAGATCCGGAAAATCTGAGATCGTTACACCACAAAATAGATTTTTGGTAATTTTTTTAAGTTTTCAAGGTTTTTTTCACACTTTTGGAAATAGGCCCCGCCCCCTTGTTTAAATCATAACCATATATAAGACTTTAGTTTAGGGCTATGACTGGGAGGGGATGAAGAAGGTTTTGTAAAAATCCGATCAGCTATTCTTGCGTAGTAGATTTCTTGACATCACAGCGCCCCTTAGAGATGGACAATCCTCAAACGCGGGACAAGTGTGCAAAATCTTTTTTGGAGTATGGGTTATGAGGGACATGTTGAAATCTGTTATGGTTTTAGAATAATCTGATATTACATTTAGACCTAACTAGCTAACAATCTTATATTTTAGCGTTATTTTTCGAAAAAGTCAAAAATCTGCCGCGTTAACTTTTTTTTTATTTGTCCATTACGCAGTTATATATGGAGTTTTGCATGGATTGTACAAAAAATGTGGGAGGAGTTTAACCAGAAAGGTTTAACCTTTGTAGCCATGTAGCGCGAAAAGTAGCTGGGAAACGAAAGGTGTGCCAATTCCCTTTTTGATGCAGAATCATCCAATAAACAAAGTGATATCAAGTTTTTGAGTGTGGGACCAGTAGTTTGGTGTTTACAGGCCAAAACGCATTGTCCTTCGTTATAGCGCCCCCTAGTTGTTAAGGGGTCTAAATATCAGAGTTTATGAGTAGCGGTGCAAATTCTGTACTTGGATACCTGATTCAATAGGTTCGTTACAAGTCCACATGGGCCGCACAACGCGTTTTAGCGGAGAATAATAATAACCCGTAATAATAATAATAACTAGGACTGCAAGCAGTTATTAACGGGTTCCAAGCCCACCTATGCCCCGGCCCCTTTGAGCATGTTCCTGGACTTCAGCATTCAACACCCTCATCCCACAACATCTGGTAGAAAAACTGGAACATCTGGGCTTCAGCACACCCTTCACCACTTCCTCACCTCCTGACCACTGTCGGTCTGGGTCTGACAGACTACCTCTGATGTCATCACCCTCAGCACGGGCTCCCCTCAGAGCTGTTTCCGCAGCCCCCTGCTGTTTACTCTGATGACACACGACTGCACCCCCATGTTCACCCCCAATCACATCATGAAGTTCGCAGATGATACAAACTCATTAACAGCTCAGCTGTGGAGGTGGTTAGCAGCACCAAATTCCTCGGGGTGCACATCACGGATAACCTCACCTGGTCTGTGAACACCACATCTGGTGAGGAGGGCACAGAAGCGCTTGTACTTCCTGTGGAGAATGAGGAGAGCCCAACTGCCCCCGCCCATCCTCACAACCCTCTACACAAGTACCATAGAGAGCATTCTGACCAGCTGTCGCTCTGTGTGGTGTGGAGGCAGCAGCACCTCCGACTGGTGGAAAATGAGGAGAGTGGTGGGGACAGCAGAAGGGATCATCGGGGCTCCTCTTCCCTCTATTAAGGAGATTTCATCCCAGCGCTGCATGTCCCGAGCCCATATCATCAGAGACCCCTCAAACCCCCACCATGAACTGTTCCCCATATATATATATATATATATATATATATATATATATATATATATATATATATATATATATATATATATATATAATGAATGTTCTTCATTTACACTGACCTTTAAACCATTAATGCTATTACTCCTTTTCATGACAACTCATAATATATGAATTACATGTTTCCCGTAACTTATTACTTTTTATTCTAAGTTCAACCAAGATATTCTTTTCTTATCCTTGTAGCTTGTAGTGTTAAATAAGACTAAAATCATTTCATTTTAATCAAGGTATGCAGATGTTGATAGATTTATCCTGGGTGCGATTTGCCAGGGGGGATGGGGGGGATTTACCCCCCCTCTGCTTGTGACGCCCCCCCCCCCCCCCCCCCCTCTGGTCATTCATGTTTTATCCCTGGGGGGGATACATTCCTCCCCCCCTCTGGTCTGAATTTAAAAATGTATATAAATTAGGGCTGTCAGTTTTAACGCGTTAGACCACAAGGCCGACATTTTCTTTTGTCGCCGTTAATCGCGCGTCAAAACACACACCGTTCCCTAATGTTTTTCCCCGCCTCGCTTTCCGGACTGAGGTTTATTTTACCCTTGGCGCTTTCCGTAGTTTCAAGAGAGCTAGAGACTGTAGCATAACCAGTGAGCAAAACAGACCCGCGCTCACTGTTGCACAGACTGTTCATTTCATGCGACTTTGGGCTTCTTTTATTCTAAAGGCGCTTGTAAATTTTATAAGTCACGGGTTGCGGGTTTTTTGGGCACTTTTCTGGAAGTTAAATCGCTTATTCTAAAACAAGTTATGAAACAGCAGTTATTAAGAGACCTGCCTGCACTAGACACTTTGTATCCAGCTGAAATATCCCTCCGCCATAGGAGCCGACGGTAGTAAAGGCAGACAGAGCAACTCTGCACGTATTTTCTGCAGTTTAGGGTACAATAACCGGTTTTAACAGCTGAAAGTAGATTACTTGGTGCAGATCACCATTTTGAGCACACATTGGTTCTGAAGATAAGTTTTTAACATGCTGATAACATTGCAGAAACCCAACCCATAAACCGTACTTTAATACTTATTGATTTGTTTTCTCTGTAGTTGACAAACTAAGGCTGGATTACGTTGCCAAACGAAGGACCTGAAGTTACTAAACAGCTGCTAAACAGTCTTTCAGGCTATTAAGCTTCTGCCCAGTTACAAGCAAAGTGTAAGACTGGAATGACCTGGAAATTTAAAACCTTTTTCCAGGCTTAAACTGTATGAATATGGATATAAACACCAAGCAAAAATATTCAAAAAAGTTATTGTTGGTGTGAAAGCTCAGAATTAGATGTGTTTGTGTGAGAGAGTGAAAAAACGAACAATAAAACTTATGACTTTAATGAAATGTAAAATTTTTATGAATGCCTAATACCATGTCTGTCTTTGTTTAAGAGGCAAAAAAATATATCAGCATGGTATTTATTTACAAATTGATTTACAAACATCAGGGCGCCATGATTAGTCATTTAGCCATTATAGTCCAGAGTTTAACATTTGGCACTAGGATGTTTTCATTCCAATTTTCAAAAGTGCTTGAAAAATAACAAAATTAAAATATTTTTTGTACAAGCATGTATTTTATTAGTGTCATTTATTTCAAAATTGCATATTAAAATGCCCAAACAGGCTATTACAGTTTCAGAAATAAAAGGATAAAATATACAATTAATTTGCAATTAATCTCGAGTTACCTATCGACATTATGTGATTAATCGAGGAAATGACCCCCCCCCCCCCTCTGTTTTTTTTGCAAATCGCACACTGGATATATCTATCTATCAACATAAGCACAACAAAGAATTTACGTTAAAAATAGCGAAAAGTCTTCGATTTTAAAGAGAATATGATAAAAAAATAAGGAAATTAGATTAAAAAAATTATTATTATTACAAATGACTGACTGAATCGCAATATATATTATGTTGTTATTATTCTATATTTTCTTTATTTCCATGATTGCCTCCCCTGACTGCATGTCACTGCTATCTATAACTATAACTCACAAACTCTGCACAACATTCGCATATTTGCTCATTTTGCATCATTGCATCTCCAACTAGCATTACAAATGCTGTCGAACTCTCAGTTTCTAAATTGATTTTCGCACAAATGCCCTTTGCACAATCAATTCATTACATACAAATGGTTTAAAAAAACGTATCTGTACACTGTGACTTTCTCATGCATTGTTTACACTTCAATTGTTTACTTTTAAATCACTGCTGCACCTTACACTGTAATTTAAATTGACTGTAATTTACAAGCTGTATTCTTGCACAAATTGCCCTCTGCACAATCAATTCTGCACATACAAATGTTTTTCAAAAATACACACCTGTACACTGTGACTTCTCCTGAATTGTTTACATTTCAATTGTTTACTTCAAATCACTGTTGCACCTTATACTGTAATTTATTTTACTGCAATTTACAAGATGTATGCAACGGAATCTCGTTCTGTACGCACTCTGTGCATACTCTAAGTCTATTTATCTATCTATTTATCCATATCATATTAAAGCGTTACTTTTCGAATAAGTCTGATCCATATCTGAACTATGGATCTTTGCAAATATTCTTGCCCTTACTTCTACTTTTTAATCATTTGTTACTGCTGTTCCTTCTTCATGGATATGTTCTCTCTGGTCCATTTCCCTTCATTTTCTTAATCATTTCCCATACCTTATCTATAGGAGTTGTTCTGCCTATTGAATCACAAGAATCAATTTTGTCTTCTTTGCCTTCTAAATACCTTTCCTTGCTTCTGCTTGATCTTTTTTACATTCAATTAAATTTTTTAAATTATGTGTTCTTTTCAAAACTCTAAAAGCTGTCCTCCCTCTTCAAGTTTCTGCTCCGCTTAGAAAAATCACGGGATGTGACGTCACATCTTGTGATGTGCCCATATATGGGCAAAATGGCCGCCCTGTTCACAGTTCTGGTGGTCAGAGCTCTGGATGGTGAGAGCTGTGACCAGATCATAAAATTCATTAAATCGTTAAAAATCAACGGTTTGCCCTAGAATTCTGAAAATATTCACGTATGTCCAAGAGTGCTTTATCTAACTACTTGATTTTTAATATGGTCATTAATGAAACGGTTTCAGAGAAAAAAAATTATAGTCCTAAATATGTAAATTTAAATTTCTTGTAAATTGGTCAAATTTGCCTGGATGTTTACCAAACTAAAATCCATGTTTAGTCTGCGTGTGCCTTAAGAATAGAGGCCATTTTTATAAACATACAACAATATTTGTGGAAAATACTTTGATTTCTTCATTTTCCAAACTTTTAAAAAATCAGAGTGTGCAACTTTCAAAAACCTCAATACATGCAGTGAGAGAATTGTTACTCCTTATTCAAGGAATACATCCTGAAAATCCAAGATCGTTACACCACAAAAAGGATTTTTCCATTTTTTAAAAAAATTACCAAATTACCAAAATTACCAAAAAATTTCAAACTTTTTGAAATAGGCCCCGCCCACTTGTTTCAATCATTACCATATTTAATACTTAAGTTTGGGGTTATGACTGGAAGGGGATGAAGAAGGTTTTGTAAAAATCCGATCAGCCATTTTTGCGTAGTAGATTTCTTGACATCACAGCGCCCCCTAGTGATGGACGATCCTCAAACGCGGGTCACATGTGCAAAATCTTATGTATGGGTTATGAAGGACATGTTAAAATCTGTTATGGTTTTACAATAATCAGTAGTTACATTTAGAGCTAGCTAGCTAACAATCACTTATTTTAGCGTTACTTTTCGAAAAAGTCAAAATTCAAAAATCTGCCATGTTAACTTTTTTTATTTGTCCATGACACGCTTATATTTAAAGTTTCGCGTGGATTGCACAAAAAATGTAGGAGTTTAACACTTGAAGTCCCAGAGATACGAGAATTTTCGTCAGCCTCCAGTTGTGAAGTACTGTGGGGGGCACAGTACTTCACAACTCATGAATCCCTGTTCAGATGTAAATGCCCCATTAGCGCTGTTGTTGGAGAACCATTCCACCCCTTCAGTTTCGGTTTCAGCTCAAGCCTCTCTGTTGATGAGTGTTTTACTTGAGAGCAAGGGGAAAAAATTGTTAAAGCTACCGCACCCGAGTGGCGGTGAAACACCCCTGTGGTCCCGGTCCGTTTTACCCTTCAGACGACCGCCACTTAACTATACTGTGGATGTAAGACTCTCGAAACAGTAAAGTATATTTCTATTATTTAATTCCCACAAGGTCAGAGAAATGGTTACAAAGTCATCAGCGCTGATGGGCTCTTGATCGGCAAGACGCCCCGACTGCTCATCACATATACATTATATAGGGATCTAGGTACACGCCCCTGCAAGGGCTGTACGCTTCCTGACTGTGTCATCAGTAGGGAAAATGTGTCACCTCCAGGGTGCTATCTGACAGATATGTGCCAATCTTTGTGTTAGTGCTATCTAAGTGTGCCATGTGGCTCCCAGTCAGGCTGTCCCCACCACTGATCCAAGGATATCCTTACAGACCCCCCCATGATGTGCCTAAATGACACATCATCAAGGAAGATCAACCAGACCCGGATCAGTGGTAGGACCGCCCGCAGGCTGTCCCTCTGCAAGAACAATCACATCCCCTTGTTACCCCGTAAACCTATATGTAATCAGGAGGTTCCATCCGGCTAGCACGTGGATCCCTGCCCTCCCCCCAAGGGCGGGAACGCCATTTCTCCGGTAACCTCCTGGGTAGTGTAGTGTAGTGTAGTGTAGCAAGCTAGCCCAAATCATTCTATATGTGCTTGATTAAGGAAAGAGAGAGAATAAACACTGCCCCTAAGCACAGCTTTAAAATCTGTCTAAGCATCATGTGAATCAGTTAATGTAGACCTCACAGTCGTCCTCTTTTCCACCTCTGTATGCTCCTTCTGTCTTCCAACCAGGCGTGGTCCTCCTCTGGAGAAGGAATGGTTATACACAGTAGACAATTTGACATTCAAGCATGGCTCTAATATGGGAGGACATAAATCATTCTTTAGCCATGCCTTTCTTGCATAACACATTTAGACCTTGCAGAAATAATTTAAGTGATTTTTCTGTATATATAAATTGCTTAAAAAAAATCCTTCAAATTAGTGGCGTCCTTATCTCAATGTGATCAGACCAGAACCTCTTGTCTGAATGCGTTTGACCCTCTTACAGCTCACTAATTACAGCTCTGACTTAAAATCATTAACATTTCTAGGTATTAAAAATTTTGATTGGCTTTATGCTACAGAAGAAGATGCGGTTAACTCGCTTCATTTCGCCTTGTATGTCCTCCCCCATAATATTCTTAATCATTTACTTCACACTGTATCTGTTCCGATTCTATTCTTAATCATGTTGATCATTGTTTAAAAAAATCTAAGCATAAAGGATATTAGGAGAGAAGGTTTTCTCCCCTCTTAGTTCAGACATCGTTGTCTGTGGGGCTTAAAAGCCGGATCACAGTCTCCCCCTCATCGGCTCCTTTGTGCAAAGGAGCCGATGACTGAACCATCGACATCTGGTAGGCAAGAGGAGCGGCCCATCCTCTCGCAGCTTGGGCTCCCAAAGCCTTGTCCACGCACCTGAAGAAAAGTGCCCGTAGGCACGGCACACAACAGCAGGCACAGACAGCAAACATTGCAACAACAATGACAGAAGAAGAGAATATACTCACGACAAAACTTCCCCACTTTCCAAACCATTTTTCCATCATCGCAGTGAATTTGTTTTCTATTCCAGAGTCAGCGTTTAGCTCCTTTGACAAAGACTGCAGGCCTCTTATTGCTTTTGTTAGGGATCCATCAGGAGCTGTGTTATTTGGAATAAAAGAACAACATGCATCGCCGATTATACTACACGCCCCCCCCCCCCCCCCCACACTTTTGCCAGGACCATGTCCAAGGCCAATCTATTTTGATAGGCAACTAAGGATGTGGCCGAAAGCTGTCCATGAACTGCCTCATACCCATCTCGAGTAAGGTTCGAAAGCCATTGTACATTATAATGTATATAGTTAATTCGATCAACATTTTTGTTTGGGGTGATCCATATAAATATAGATTCAAAACCCGCTGCAACCTGATTGGCCAATTTATACTCATCGGGCACCCCACGCGGGATCCCGATTGCATCAATCCACACAGGTGAATCTTTAAATAGCTCTACAGACCGTCTCCTGACATGGTTACGGGTAACATCCCCCAAGGATGCTGGCCAGTCCGCTTCGGACACGACCTGGATAGGTGACAGCAGGGAAACTAAAACACATCGGCCCCTCCAATTTACAGGCAGCCAACCCCGCAGGGTGTCACCACCGCAATACCACCACACGTCAGCCCTGTTCACCAGTAACTGTCCAGCAGTTCTAACCCCGGTCAGGTCATAAGTAATCACACAGTATTTTGGTGACAGACGACCAACTCTAAAGTGCCCGTCTGCAGCGTTCCCATTATTAAGGCAGGTCACTTTCGTTAACATTGTCGGTTGGAAGATGGGAGGCGTAGTGTTTTGCGGGGCCACTGGAAAAATGGCATCCCATCCAGCACATCTCGAGTTCAGATTATCATTGGACATAACTTGAAGTAGGCAGTCGATATCACTTGAATTTGTCACTGGGCTGGAACCATTGGTTGTGTATTCAAAAGCGGTTTCAGTAAGAATCAGATTCGGTCTGGCCTGCGCACATACAATGCAATTTCCCTTCCGGGCTTTATACGCTGCTTCCTGAATCAACAGAAGCCAGGTATTTTTCTGGGAGTACCCTGTAGCTAATTGCAGCTGTTGTGAGTATGAAATCTTGTTGCTATCAAAAGCCCGCACACGGGCTGTCTGTACTGGGTCCTTAGCTTGATAGTTAGGATGATGTGAGTCCAACAGATTAAAACGTATGAGCCCTTTAGTATCTACGCCTGTGGCCTTCAGCCTGTGGCCTCCACCCCCAAAATAAGGTAAAACCCTTTATCCCCCTGTTTCTGACAGTTATTGAGCTGGTGTCTGCCGCAGTAATACACGTTCTTCCTAAGGTCCGTCACACTCAGTAGCAATGGATTTAACCCCATGTCTCCCCCCCCCCCCCCATGGAGGTCGTGGTCAGTTGCCCCCTCATCAGCCCAATTTTCTTCTCCTGTAGTTCTTTCAAGTCACCTGATTGTGGTGCTACATACCCCCCTGGGCCAGTGTTCCAGCCCACATAACTCCATCGGGGACACCATGTGCCCCCAACAGGAGCGCCATACAGGAAGTGACACATGTAAACGTCAAAACCCCTCCAAGATGTAGGGTCCTCCCCACAGTCAATGACGTCACAGATATCGAATTGGAAAGTTACTGAGCTACCCAGAGTATAGTTTAACTCTAAGCCACCGTAATATTTGATGCAGGGATCCGACGATCTTTTCCAGACAGGCGCATCGCGCTTGGCCCTGTGCACAAACGATCCAGAATTGTTCATGCGGGAGGTTGTGGTATCGAAATGAGTTTGTTCAGCATAGATTAAACCAGAAACAAAGAAAAATATAATCAAACTGGACCGTCCTCCCCTCAGTGTTTTGCTGCAGCACAGCAACATTCTTACTCCTCAATGTTTTCTCCAATATCCCTGAGGTGCTTTCTGATTTCTCTGAGGTTCCTCTCTGTGGAAGGTGTGCCCTTTCTACAGTGTGATTTGTGCCAAGATCTGCTTACCTTGGTTTCAGCTTTGTCGAGCCAAACCTTCAAACTGTAAGTGGTTGAGCTTACCACCTTAAAGGGTCCAATCCACCTGGGGTCTTTCCAAGTTCTGTGGAACACTTTTCTGTATATCCACTCCCCAGGGGCAATCTGCTCCAGAGTCTCTCCCTTTGGTTCTCCGGTCGGGGCTTCCTGTGTGTTGTGAGACAAAAACTTCACAGCAGACTGCAATTGTTGGACATAATGCGTTAGCTCCTCTTGTTGTAGTTCCACACTGGGTTCACAGCCCTGTTGGAGAGAGGAAGTGAAAGGACAGGGCATTGTCCTTCCTGTCAAAAGTTCATGGGGAGACAGCCCCATGCGATCAGTGGGTGATGATCTCACCAATGGCAGCGCAGTCAGCCATGTCATCCCAGTATCAGCACAAACTTTAGCCAGTTGCTCTTTGATTGTGCGATTTGTCCTCTCGACAATCCCTTGAGAGGCCGGATGATATGCTGAGCCAAACTTCTGTTTGATCCCAAAATACTCCTCTACTTGTTTTAAGGAGTCTGAGGTGAAGTGTGTTCCGTTATCTGAACGGATGCTGAGTGGAACACCATAACGTGGGATCAGGTCATTAATTAGCCAATTAATGACCTCTCGTGCAGATTCTGTTTTGGTGGGCGTGGCTTCAACCCACCTGGTGAAAGTATCAACACAAACAAGCAAATATCTACATCCTTTCACCCTTTTGTCTTTTCCCATGTCCACAAAATCAATAACAACCTCCTGCCAAGGTT
This sequence comes from Fundulus heteroclitus, assembly GCF_011125445.2. Taxonomy (NCBI): domain Eukaryota; kingdom Metazoa; phylum Chordata; class Actinopteri; order Cyprinodontiformes; family Fundulidae; genus Fundulus; species Fundulus heteroclitus. The sequence goes on along the minus strand of NW_023396781.1, from coordinate 55,701 downwards.
TGCTGGGAACAGGAAATGCTCCCATTCCAACTTTCAATGTTCGCTTTGGGTTGTAATGGCAGCAAATGGAGCAAGTATTTACAAAATATTTACAAACATCCTTGAGGAAAGGGTGCCACCACTTTTGGCTAATTAGCCTTAGCATTTTTTCACTGGACTGGTGGCCCCTGTGATGCGCTTCTTCACAAAGAAGCAACAGAAGTGCAGAGGAGGCCACAAGTCTCCCAGTATGTGACCTCCATACACCCGTCTGTTCATCCTGTTTTGCCCCTTTTTCAACCCATGCCTGTTTTTCCTGGGGTGCTGCAGCTTTTTGCATGTCAATGACTTCCACCAGCCCCGTGTCCCGTGCAACAACGGGGGACTGAACCATCTGTGCTGTTGCCTTTACAGTTCTTTTATAAACAGCTACTGCTTTTGCAGCCGCATCAGCAGCGTTATTCCCCATTACTATTTTTGAGGCCCCAGATTGATGACCCGCGCATTTAATGACCGCCACGCATTCAGGTTTCGTCAAGGCTTCTTTCAAGCGCAGCATGTGATCAATGTGTTTGACAGGTTTTCCGGCTGTGGTTAAAAAATCAGTTCTTAACCAGTGTTTTAGGTCGACATGGACTGTTCTAACTGCGTAGGCCGAATCAGTGTAGATGTTTAATTTTTTGCCTTCATGCAGTTCGCAAGCGCGGATCACAGCGATTATTTCTTCTGGGCCGACGCCGGAGGCCACGATGCCCCCTGTTGGGGTCAATGACACCTGAAATGGGTTCCGTTGAAACAGAAGGGAAGACATTCATTTCATCTCTCACCAGTGCTTCGCAAACGTGGGGTGAGTGGTCCGATGTGGGAGCTGCCATGTTAGATTTGGTCCCTATGTAGAAAACATTGGGTTGGAGCAGGATGTCCTGGAGCTTGCCCGTTCGCTGCCTTCCTAGCGTGAATCTGCTGCTTGAAATGTAGCTTGCTACAGTGTGATTAGTGTGAACCCTGACATCTCGACCACGAGTGACGTAGGCTGTTCCTTTTAACGCTTTAGCGATTGCACACAGAGCCCTGGCGCATGTTGGATGTCCCATCTCCACTGGTTCCAACTTCGTACTATAGTAACACAACACTCTCCTGCCCATAGTACCAGGTTGCCACAAAACTGATGAAACAAAACAATTTTCTTCCTTCACATCTAGCTCAAACATTTTTGTTAGATCAGGGGATGCTAGTTCCGCAGCCTCATTCAGGTGTTGTTTTAGAAGAACAAGTGCCTGCTCTGCCTCACTTGTCCACACTAATGGTGCTTTCAGATGACCGTGCCCTGCCTCTGTGAGAAGTTTGCACATGGGAGCTACAAGTGCAGTGAAGTCAGGAACATAGTTCTTGCTGTAGTTTGCTAAGCCCAAAAAGGACATCATTTCACGTACCGTGTGTGGTTTTGGGTGGGCAAGGATGCTCTGCTTGTGACTGTCTGTGATCCCCACCCCTGCTGCTGCGATAATTCTCCCCAGAAAAACGACCCTGGTACAACAGCACTGCAGCTTCTCCCTTGAGACCTTGAACCCTTTAGAGTCTAACCAGGTCAAAAAATCTGCACTCAGCTGACAGACCTCTTGTTCCGTGGGGCCTGCCAAAAGGATGTCATCCACGTATTGCAGGATGCTGCACCTATCCAACAAGGGATGGTCAAAATCCTGCATCAGCCTCTGCAGCACATGATTGAAAAGCGAGGGGCTGTCCGTCAAACCCTGTGGCAGCCTGGTATAGGTATACTGCTGACCCTCAAAGGTAAAAGCAAACAGCTTCTGGCAGTCTGGATGGATCGGAACACAGAAAAAAGCGTTAGAGAGATCCATAACAGTGAACCATTTGAAGTCCCGCTCAAGGTTTGAAAGCATTGTGTAGGGGTTGGGCGTATCATAATGAGTTGATTTTAGTCCAGAGTTTATCTTCCTCAGGTCATGCACCAAGCGATAGGTTTGTTTACCATGCTTCGCAACAGGTGTGATCGGGGTGTTGTAGGGAGAGTCACAGGGAACCAAGACACCAGACGACAACAAACCGGAGATAGTACATCTGATGCCGTCAACCTTCTCAGGCGAAAGCGGGTACTGCGGCTGGTTCACAACATCAGCCGTGGCCATCTGTAAATGGATGGCTGAAACATCACAGCACAACCCAAAATCAAATGGTCCTCTGGACCAAACAGTGTCTGGAACAGATTTCAAAAGCTGCAATGCAATCTCTGAATCTGTGTTTTCCCTTCCGTGACTTCTGCTCCTTTTCACTCTCTGTAATTTAACACATACCTTACCCTCATAAATGAGTTTGTAGGTGTTGCAATTTGGGCTGTATTCCATGTGAGGAGTGCCCTCCACCTTCTGCCAATCTGTCGCTTCAGCTGCTTTTTTCACCATGGGCCCCAGGTTTTTTGCCTGTTCCCCGTTTGCGACCTTTAAGGTGAAGTGGGGATGCATGTCTGGAGCTAGCTGATACAGCATCTGCAACTCCTCAGGTAGTTCAGCTGCAGCGGCGACCCCTTGTGGCCCTATGAAAATGTTGCACCAACTCACCCACAGCAATGGTTCATCAGAGCTGTACGTGTCCTGTAGCAGCTTCATGGTCATTTCCCATGCATCCTGATATTTGTCGATGTCAAACACCTGTTCTGGGGATCTCAGATAGTTCAGCGTAACATGTAGGGGATCTGCTGGGGTAGAGTAGGGGCGGAGTGAAGTTATCCAACCGTCCCAGCGTTCTGCAACTTCCGACAAAGAATTGTCAGAACAATGCAGCACATTTCCCCACCACACACAAGCATTTTGTTCTTCAATACACGGAGTCTGGTTCATTTGATTTGTGTTGGAGTTCTGAGTTCTAACAATCCTGCCATTTGGGAAAATCACATTAGTGTATGAGAAGGAGCAAACCACTGCGGCCCTTAGAGCTGCAATCAAATCACGAGCCAGCAAGTTTATAGGGCATTGTTTTTCAATCAGAAACTCATGCAAAAACACCATGTCACTCATCAAAAGGAAGCACACATTCAACTGGTTTTGAAAAATAACATGTCTGGCTGTTACCGGAAAATCCCATCACTTCAGTGAATCTGCTCGAGGTTGGGAGATCAAAGTTTACAGTGCTGTAACGTGCCCCAGTGTCAAGCATAAAAGGGTAACTTTCACCCTGAATAATGATGTCAAAAATCGGGGCAAGAAACTCCTCTAAGACTACTTCTGTAATGGAATCCCGGCACCATCAGTACTGTGGCATCTGATCACCATTGGGTGCCTGGTGTCCATATGACTGCTGTGGGGGTGGATTCTGATGTGCTCTCTTTTGATGGGATGAGTACCTTGGTTTCTGCTGCTGCTGGGGATTCCTTCGATGGTTAGCGCATCCTCTTGCGTAATGTCCTGGCTGGCCACACTTCCAGCACTCCTCATCGTCTTGCCAATCTTGGGGGTGTCTGCTCGGCCCTCTTCTGCTATTTCTGTACCGCTGTGTACCATTTCCAGGCATTTGTCCCCGCTGAGCCCTCTGATACATCTGATATGAGACATCTGTGGGAGAGAGCTCATCCTGCTGCCCTAGGGGTTTGGACTCAGTAACCATCTGAGTTTTCACCGCCTTAATTTCCTTCCTCTTGTCATTGTTTTTTTCTTTTTGTTCCCACAGCTGTTCAGTTAGGAGTTGTTGCTTAAGTTTTTTTATATCATTATTACCTTGCTTCTCACCCTTATCCGCCCTCTCCAGGTGATGTATCAAGGTGGCCATCCACTGTTCTAATGCCATAACTTCACCCGCAACCAGCCTCTCCATTTCTTCTTTAACAGTTCCTGTCTGGCCCTTTATCATGGCCTGCTTAAACAATTTTTGCAGCGTAATTGATAACGGAAAAGATCCTGTTTGTTCTTCCCATACCTTCAACATTCTGTTTACATATGCTTCAGCTGCCTCTCCTGTAATGAGTGTGGTGTCATTTAAAAGGTTAGAATCTGTTCTTACCAGGTAAAACGTCCTCAGAGTGTCCCATAGTCGATGTGCCACCGGATCCAACGGGGCAGCTGCTCCTAGGTTGCTGGTTTTGGCACAGTCCTCAATGGCGTGTATTTCATGTGGTTCCAAGTAAGCTGATAGACCATTTCTTGCATCCCTAATAGCTAACACATGTCCGCTAAAGATCTTCAAGAACTCCATTATCCAAACATTTCCCCCTTTCCTTGGATCAGGCAGCATTCTCCTCATTACCACACCATCAGCGCATGATAAAGGGTTGTATGTGACTGTCTGCACCTTACCTGCAGCATTATAGGTTTGGACCAATGGCATCTGAAGCTTGTGGCTAGTAGCAGTTTTTGAGGGACCAACTTCCTTGCCGGAACGCAGATCGTATCTGGGACCCGATGTATCCAGTGGCTGGGAGTAGGCTGCCTTTTTCTGCAGTAGCGCGTTTGCAGGGTACATTTTATACCCTTCCCCCTTACCTTGTTCTGGTTTCCGTGTGTGGTCTCCTTCTGTGGACACAAGTAGTTGGTCAATCAATTCTGAGCATTCCTGTATTCTACACGCCATGTTAGTCTCTTGCTCAGCTGCTTCCCCAAAGTCGAGCAGTGTATCTGATCCTATCTGCTGTGAAACACTTACCTGTTCTTCCTCCTTTAACCCCTTTTTTTTCTGCTGTTTGTTTTATTTGTTTGCTTTCGACATCTAGTTTTTGTAGTTGCAACTGTAGCTCCAACCTTTTTCTCTCTATTTCTATCAGCTCCTCTTGTGTTGCACTATCGCTTTTATCTGCCTTGTACGTACGTTTGCTACAGTGTGTCCCGTCGGTTTCTATGTCATCTGTGTCATCTGATACCGTGGTTTTTAGGACGTTTCTCACCGCTTGTTCTATCGTGTCCCGCAGCAGGTCCTGTTTGCGTTTATCTAACCTCTTTTCTTCATACGTCGGTTTTACGTCACAGTTTATCTGTCCCCCACGCAGTTCTATGATAGGCATTTGCACAGTAGGGGCCGATGGAGTCACAACATGCTTAGCTTTGTACAACAATCCAGATTGCATTGTATCAACAGCACCCTTGGCAGACATATGTGTATCAAAACAGGGAGGCTCGTGCTTACCCTTTTTCATGAAGGACGGTGGGTCCTTCACCCCCCGCAGTTGTATGGCCTGTTCTTGTTGTTGGTCGTATCCTGAAAAGCATGCGCTGAAGTAAAGCTTAGTTAGTTTTATCAAGTCTGATATTTTGATTTCCTCTTTTTGACATTTTTCTCGAGCAAATACACTAGCACCAGCAGTTTTTTCTTGTGCCTGGACTAACTTATTCTTTAAAACATTTAAATAGTGAGTTTGCGTCGGGGCTTCTGGTGGGGGCCCCTCAAAGTCACCAAAAACCCCGTCGCCCCTCATCTTTTCGACCACTCCTCGAATTGTTTCAGATGATGTTCAGCATCTTTGTGTGGGAAGCTTGCCACTATGCTCCCTTTTCCTGTCTCCAGCAATGTTCTTAAAGAACACCCCTGGAGCTCATTTGCTACTGAATCTTCAGCCATTCCAGCACTCACACGTTTTGGCCAACCTGCTGGGACAGCGTCCCGACCCCGGTCCAATGAGAGCTTATTTTTTATCTCTCAGACACCAAAACTTATTATGTTCCTATGTGCCTTATTATAGTGTTTTTACACAGCAATTTCAATGAGCCAGTGTACTCAGGATGAGCAGGTTATATGTCACCTGAACAGGTGCACCCTTCACTCTTCACTTCCAATGGCTCAATGATAGTAACGTGTCTCACACACCCGCACACACACACTCACACTTTCTGGCCAAGCTTTAGTTAACTCTGTACGTACTTTTTTCAAATATATTTGGATTAGCTGCTTTTAAAGTTCTTTAAGAGAACTTTTTTGGAACCATCGAAACCAAAAATCCAACTCTTATGCGCTCTGTAGGTACCCTTTTACTTACCTTTTTCAAATATCTTTGGATTAGCTGCTTTTAAAGTTCTTTAAGATAACTTTTTTGAGCCATTGAAACCAAAAATCCAACTCTTACGCGTTCTATAGGTACATATAATTGGATTAGCTGCTTTTAAAGTTCTTTAAGAGAACTTTTGGAACTATCGAAACCAAAAATCCAACGGGTCTTTGATCTTTTAGGAGCCACACGTAATGGCGTGCCTGTCAGAATGGCTGCTTTTATGCTAAACACAGAGGAACACGCATTTTCCTCCGTGCCTAACAAGGGGACCTTTTAAACCCTAATTCTCCACATTCACAGTATTTTCAGAGACCTGGCCCGGGTCTCCCGGACTTTCACCGCTGTGAGCGCACGCAAATCCCAAGTTCTTATCGACACGTTTGCAAACAATTATTCTCAACCTTTTCTCTGCCTTTAGGAGTACAAAAAGTCGGCCCTTCCAGGAAGAAAAAGACACTGGGAGATAAATGGAATCTCCTTACCTTTTTGTGCGGCCGCAAGCTGTGTGTTTTTCTCCCGGAATGCCGTCCTGACGGGAAAACGGAAGGTGGTACGTCGTCCTTTGGGTCCGGGTGGAAACACCAGTTTGTTAAAGCTACCGCACCCGAGTGGCGGTGAAACACCCCTGTGGTCCCGGTCCGTTTTACCCTTCAGACGACCGCCTCTTAACTATACTGTGGATGTAAGACTCTCGAAACAGTAAAGTATATTTCTATTATTTAATTCCCACAAGGTCAGAGAAATGGTTACAAAGTCATCAGCGCTGATGGGCTCTTGATCGGCAAGACGCCCCGACTGCTCATCACATATACATTATATAGGGATCTAGGTACACGCCCCTGCAAGGGCTGTACGCTTCCTGACTGTGTCATCAGTAGGGAAAATGTGTCACCTCCAGGGTGCTATCTGACAGATATGTGCCAATCTTTGTGTTAGTGCTATCTAAGTGTGCCATGTGGCTCCCAGTCAGGCTGTCCCCACCACTGATCCAAGGATATCCTTACAAAATCCTATTTCTAATTAAATATAACTAGGTCTACGTCATCAGTGTCGCCAACACCGGAATGATTTTCGAAAGTGGAGCCACCCATGCAGCAATCAGCTAATAACTGATCTGTACAATAAAATTGCAGCATGAGCTGGAACGCTTTTATATTTTAATACTTATACAATAATGACCACCTGCCCTATTTACTAGGGGGGAAATATAACACAAGTCACTTCAGCGTGATCTCTCCTTCGCTGCAGCGCCGGTAAAGCCGTGCTGCGGCGGTGCGCGCACACACACACGCGCGTATATGTATATACTGGAGGTCCCGACTGAGTTTGCACTGGAAATAGGTTTCCAGCTCATTTAGCAGTTTGTGGAAACTGCTAAATGGGACAATTGTAGCTTTATATGTAGTGCTTTTCCTTAGTTAGCACTACACTTAGGTGAAATAAATGTTACTCCAATACTGAAGTCTTACTGTTTTTAATTTTCTAAGCTGAAATGTTGAATGACATAAAAAGGCGAGACAAGACAAAAAACAATTATTCTCTAAGCTGTTCTTTCTTTCACATAGTGAGCTTTACAATATAAATTAGTCTGTTGGTGAATGGTAAATGTAAATAGGCTGGGGGCAGGGGTTGGGGGGATGTAAATGTTTTGGGTGTGAACTGTAGCTCTCAGCATAAATAGGCCCAACAGATCGACTCAGAGTTATTGAGATTTCAAGCAAGATCAACATGGCTTGGCGTACCAAACGGAGACTGAGGGCTTTGGAAGCTTTGGCTATGTTACAAGACATGCCAGACTGTGATTCTGATCGCGAAAATGTTGACTTCAAATTTGAAGAGGAAGACTCCACAGATGCAGAATCTTCATCTGATGAGGATGTGACTGCTCCTCCTGCAACAGATAATCCTCCACCTCCAAGAAAAAGCAGGAAAGTTCATGTTGTTATTGAGGAGGACAGCAAAGACGAGGAGGCTACATCAGATGAGGACGACAACTCTCCTGGTAGCAAGAAACGCAAGGTTTCCGGTATGGACACAGCACCAGAACACACAGAGACAGCAAAAGATGGCAGTGTGTGGGTCCAGCGAAATGTTGAGGACTTCACCTCTCAGCAAACCACGCAGATGAAATTCAGCGGGACTGGAGGGCCAACTGAGTTTTCAAGACGGAAAATTACATGTCGCCTCCAAAGCTTCCTCTGTTTGGTGGATATTGGTAAGCTGATGACCATCAGAGACTGCACAGTCCAGCAGGGTCGCAGAACAGAACAGGGCTGGAAAATAAGTGTGTATGGGCTGATGGCTTTCATTGCAATTCTGTTTATGAAGGCTGCACAGGGGAGCGTTGTGCCATGCGGGATTTGTGGTCCAAAGACTTTGGGAATTCAAACATCAAAGCCACAATGCCTCGAAACTGGTTTCAAGATATAATGAAATATCTGCGCTTCGACAACAAAGACACTCGTTTGGAACGTGTGAAAACGGACAAATTTGCTGCTATTTCAAACATCTGGCAACAGTTTGTACAGAACTGTGTGTTGTCCTACAGTCCAGGGCAACATATTCCTGTTGATGAGCAGTTATTTCCATCAATGGTTCGTTGTCCCTTTCTGCAATATATTGCATCCAAGCCTGATAAATTTGGAATTAAGTTTTGGATTGCAGTGGATCTGGACACAAAATACATGTGTAATGCTATCCCCTATTTGGGAAAAGATCCCTCCCGCCCCACAGGAGAAAGGCTGTCTGAGAACGTTGTTGTGAAACTGATGGAGCCATTTATGGACCAGGGCAGGACTGTAACTATGGACAATTTCTTCACGTCTCTGTCTCTGGCCAACAGGCTCCTTCAGCGGAACACAACTTTGCTTGGCACCATGAGCAGAAATCGGCATGAGCTACCAGCAACAGCAAAAGAAACTTCAGGATGCTAGCTGTACTCTACACAGCTGTTCACATCTGGAAGTGCCTTACTGACAGTGTATGCAACAAAAAAGAAGAAATCTGTTTGTCTGCTGAGCACCATGCATCAGAAAGTGGAGATTGGGGAGACTCAAAAACAGAAACCAAACACTGGTATTGACTATAACCACTTGAAATGCGGTGTGGACATTATGGACCAGAAATTACGGACTTACTCAGTGCGTGCAGGAACACGGAGATGGCCCGTAGCTGTTTTTTACAACCTACTTGACATGGCTGCAACAAATGTGCATGTTTTGTACAAGGAATGCACAGGGTCTAAAGACAGTCGACAAAAGTTCATTCATCTTGCAGATGAACTTCGTTACAGGTTTATGCAGGAAAAGGAAATACAAGAAGAAAAGATGAGACAGCCTTGTGAGATGAAGAGACGTTCTCATGGTAAAACAACACAGTGCCAGGTGCGGAATCTCTGCAACAGGAACCACAGCACTGAGCATTGTGTGCACTGCACAAAGTATACCTGTCGCAAATGCAGGAAGGACTCACATTGGGGTATGTGGAAACTGCTAAATGGGACAATTGTAGCTTCATATGTAGTGCTTTTCCTTGGGTGAAATCAATGTTACTCCAATACTGAAGTCATACTGTTTATCATTTTCTAAGCTGAAATGTTGAATGACATGAAAAGGCGAGACAAGACAAAATACAATTATTGTCTAAGTTGTTCTTTCTTTCACATAGTGAGCTTTGCAATATAAATGAGTCTGTTGGTGAATGGACAATATAAATAGGCTCTGCCTTGCCTTGTTGGAAAAGCATGGCTATGACCTGTTCTCAGCTCAGGAACTAGGACCCGTCACAGGTTATTTGCAATACAATAGGGACAGTTAGCAAGGTAGAGTGAATACACAAACTTGAAGAGGGGAGGGTGGCTTGCAAGAAAACTGAAATTCTCTGGGACTCCTAGTGTTAAAGAAGTAATGTTTGGTACACCCCTAGCAGTTTTTAAATGGTTTTAACTAGTTGGGTGTGACCCCTTTAAAAAGCCGACTTGTTCATTCAAAGGAGAGAGAACGATTTTGCGTAGATTGAATTGAATAGAAGTTGGAGTTGAGATTGAAGTGTCACCTGCTGTTCTGTTCCGCTACTAGAAAAACCTAGACTGCTTAACCTCCATGCACTTTTTGACTTTTTTTGGCTTTTTGAGTTGAAAATAAACGCAATCACTTTTTTTCTCGCCAAAGACCAGTGCTCCATCAATACAGTTAATAAACTGGGATTCAAGAAAATGATTAAGCACTTTGGACAAACAATATGACTTACCCTTTTGGGCGTCCCAGGAACAGACCCCAATAAGTCCGGAGGACGTCCCAGAGAACGGCCCCAATGTGTTGGTATGTCCGGTGCCTGGCAACGAAGCAGGGCCCATCGAGGGCGGAGTTGACAAAGCAGGGCCCTTCGAGGGCGGAGTCGACGAAGCAGGGCCCTTCGAGGGTGGAGTCGATGAAGCAGGGCCCTTCGAGGGCGGAGTCGACGAAGCAGACCCCTTGACGGGCATCAACGACCATGCAGACCCCTTGGCGGGCGTCAACAACCATGCAGACCTCTATGCAGGTCCACCCTAATGCTAAACCAAAAGCTAGCCAGGAGTTTAGCATCAGGGGGTGCTAGACTACTAGCCTCAGTAGGCACCGGGCTACAGACTTCAGGAGGCACCGGGCCACAGGCCACAGGCCACGGACGGAGCCGGGCTAAAGAGTTCAGTAGGCGCCAAACTATAGGCTTCAGAGGGCGCAGAGCTACAGACTTCAGAGGGCGCAGAGCTACATGCCTCAGAGGGCCCCGGTGCCGAGATACAGGTTTCAGATAGGACCTGGCTACAGACTTCAGATGGGACCCGGTTACAGGCTTCAGACGGGACCTGGCTACTGCAGAGATCAGAAAATATCTGTGCAGAAGTTGGCAAAACATCTGAGGTCTGTTTATCCTTGGCAGCAAGGTAAAGAGAGTAAAAGGCCAGAACATGACTAGGACATCAACTCCTTTCCTGTGTTTCCCAAACAGCTGTCAACTATTAAGATAACGTTGTCTGTTTTTCAACGTTTGTGGAACTGTTCCCAGAAATAAGACCATGTCTGCCAAAAAGGCTCGAAGCACATGGACACTATTAGGTTGCAACACACACCAGTGGATACATACAGATCTTATTGTAACACACACACATCTGTGGGCTATAAAAGGCATGTTCATTGTATTGTAATTAGAGCTTTTTGCTCACACCTGTTTGTACGTGTGAAGTTGAAATAAAAAGAGTTCTCCGTTGGCAAGCAGAGAAACCTCATCTCCTCGAGTCTTCTTTTTTTTAAGGTTCAATAGTTAAATAATCTCCCATAGGCTTCAGACGGGACCTGGCTACAGGCTTCAGACGGGACCTGGCTACAGGGTTCAGACGGGACCTGGTTACAGGCTTCAGACGGGACCTGGTTACAGGCTTCAGACGGGACCTGGCTACAGGCTTCAGACAGGACCTGGCTACAGGCTTCGGACGGGACCTGGCAACAGGCTTCGGACGAGACCTGGCTATAGGCTTCAGATGGGACCTGGCTACTTAGGAGGAAAAGAATCTCCTGCACGCCTGACTTCAACTGAGAAATCAAATTCTCAATGCCAGAACGTCACTGTTTGTCGGCCGATGGGTCCATGTTGCGACAGATCATTCTGTCACGAACGGGGACAGAAGGACGCAGTATTCAAGCCGGATAAGCTGATGATATTTAAAGGAAATTTATTAACAAAAAAACAATCAGACAGAACTTAAATGGGCATCTAGCCAAAAACAGAACAACAGAGCTCAAAAAACAAAATAGTCCAAAACTGATAAATGGTAAGACTAAATAATCAAAAACAGGGGACAGGCAAGCTCTAATATACACAAGACTCACCAATAACCATGGAAAACAATGATCTGGCCGAGTGCAGGAAACAGAGGCAGGTATAAGTAGAGGAGTGAGCAGGTTAACGGAGTGAAACTAATTACCAGAAGGGGTGGAGCTGGTCAGAAGGGAAAAAGTGGCTGGAAGTAAACTGAAGCTGATTGGATGGTGACTGGTGAAAAACTAAAACAGTTTCAGGATAAATCAAGACAAAAATAACCTAAAAACAGAAACTAAACCTATGAGAGAATTGGTTAAATGAACAGAGTCACTAAACCAAAACAGAAACTTAAACTAGACTAATCCAGAAACAAAATAACCATAAAGCCCAAACCTAAATTAGAAAGCCAAACTAAGACTAAACAGAACACAAGCAAAAAATAAAAACCAGAGAACTAATAATCAAATAAACATAAACCATAACGAAACCCAAATCATGACACCTATATCTAATATTCTTTTCCTATCTAAAATTCTTGAGAAAGTAGTTGCTAATCAACTTTGTGAACATTTACAAAGTAATGACCTACTTGAGGAGTTTCAGTCAGGCTTCAGAGCTCATCATAGCACTGAAACAGCTCTGGTGAAGGTCACTAATGATATTCTCATGGCCTTAGATAATGGACTTGTGTCTGTACTTGTCCTGTTAGATCTCAGTGCTGCATTTGATACAGTTGATCACAATATTCTCCTACAAAGACTTGAGCATACTGTAGGGATTAATGGGAAAGCATTAGTCTGGTTTAAATCTTATCTATCAGATGGATTCCAGTTTGTTCATGTTAATAATAAATCTTCTTCAAACTCTAGGGTCACTTGTGGAGTACCACAGGGTTCATTCCTTGGACCAATTCTCTTTACTATATATATGTTTCCAATTGGCAAAATGATCAGACAGCATGGGATTAATTTCCACTGTTATGCTGATGACACTCAGCTATATTTATCCATAAATCCTGATGAATCCAATCAATTACTTCAACTGCAGTCATGTCTTGATGACATCAAAAACTGGATGACTTTAAATTATCTGCATTTCAATTCTGACAACATAGAAGTTGTAATCTTTGGACTAGAGTCCTCAAAAATAAACTTCTTAATCAATTACTTAATCTGGATGGCATTAATTTGGCCTCTGGTAATAAAGTAAAAACTTTTGGTGTTATTTTTGACCAAGACATGTCATTTTAATCCCATATTAAACAGGTGTACAGAGCTTCCTTTTTTCACCTACGGAAAATTGCCAAAATTAGAAACATTCTGTCCAGCAGCGATGCTGAAAAACTAGTCCATGCATTTGTTACTTCAAGGCTAGACTATTGTAATTCTTTACTATCAGGAAGTCTACAAAATGCAGTTCAAAGTCTTCAGTTCATCCAAAATGCTGCAGCAAGAGTTTTGATGAAAATCAACAAAAAAAACTTTCTTTTTGACAAAGCTTATAGTTAGAGTGGCTTAGGTTACCCTGAGCTACCTCTATATTTATGCTGCTATAGGGTTAGGCCAGTGGAGGATATCAGGGCATATTTTTCTCACTCTACTGATTTCTACTGTTCTTCAACTTTACATTGCTTGTTGTCATTTCAGCTTTTAACTTTTTTGTTCTCTCTCTCTTTTCCTTATTCATAGTAGGTGTCATGGTTTAGTTTTGACTCGGGTTTTGTTTACTATTAGTTTTCAGTTTTGCCTCTTTGTTTGGGTTCTAGTTAGGTAGAATTTATTTATTGTCAGTTTTAGTTTCCTCCTCCCCTTCTCACTCAGCCTTCACTTCACTCCCCTTGCAGTCAGCCACACCTGTTGGTAGTTAGTCAATCATCAGTCAGACTCATTTCACCTGCCAGCTTCCTTATTTAAGCCTCCCTTTGTTTCACTCTAGTGCCGGTCTGTCATCATTCAACACCTACTCCTCGCCTGTCTGCCTGGTTTGCACATTCTGACCATTTGTTTTCTACCTTAGTGTTTTGGTTTGTATCTCTGTTGGCTTCTGGATCCACCTGTCTCCCCTCTGAATCTCAGGCTGAGTTTCTGGACTGTGGTAACTCAATCTGCAAGTATTCACCTGGGTTAGCTGTTATCCTGCTATGGTTCCGGTCTTCAAGAACTTATTCTCTGCCGTGCTGATGGGCCTGCTGCTGAGCTCTGGTTAGCTTTCTGCAAAGCTGTGAATTCTCTGCCATGCTGAAGGGCCTGCTGCTGAGCTCTGGTTAGCTCTCTGCCGAGCTGTGGATTCCCTGTCGTGCTGAAGGGCCAGCTGCTGAGCTCTGGTTAGCTCTTTGCTAAGCTGTGGATTCTCTGCCATGCTGAAGGGCCTGCTGCTGTGCTCTGGCTAACTCTTTGCCGAGCTGCGGACTCTGTTGCCTAACTCTTTTGTGGACCATTACTCTGCTCTGTACCTGCCAGTCAGCTACTGCATCCTTCACCTTCGCCTGGTTACAGACTCTGGTTCATCTTGTCATCAGTATTCACTGCTTGCAATAAACTCACTTAAAACCAGCTCTGTGTGTGCGTGCTGTGTCCAGGTTCATCCAAAGGCAAATCGTGACAGTAGGTACATCTGGTCTGGCGTTCTTTTAGCTGTGACATCATCCAGGGAAGACAGATCACCCGCTATTACCATCTAATGTAGAACAGATTACTGGGTCAATGTGTGCTTCTTTGTCTGTCTTGTTGTGTATCTGCTCTGCCTTCTTTAACCCCCAGTCGGTCGAGGCAGATGACCGTTCATACTGAGCCCAGTTCTGCTGGAGGTTTTTCCTTCCCGTTAATGGGGAGTTTTGCTTTTCACTGTCGCTTCATGCTTGCTCAGTATGAGGGATTGCTGCAAAGCCATGGACAATGCAGATGACTCTCCCTGCGGCTCTACGCTTCCTCAGGAGTGAATGCTGCTTGTCAGGACCTTGATGCAATCAACTGGGTTCCCTTATATAGAATTTGTTTGACCAATCTGTATAGTCTGACCCAATCTGAATTATCTGATTGGGTCTGATAATGGACTCAGCAGAGATCATCTCTCTTCTTCAAACAACTCAAACAAAGTTTGGATACCATTGCTACGCTTAGTCCACCTTTGAGGCGGGTGGGTGCACTAGCCCAAACACGGGACATGTTGAGAGACTCATCCTCAACTGCTCCCTATCCTTTTAGCCACACATAAATAACAGCCGGTCTGCATACTTTCTCCTACGCAACATTAACCGCCTCTGTTCCTCCCTTACCACTCACACTGCCTCTATCCTTATCCACAGCCTCATCACCTCCCATCTTCCGTCCGTCCGTCTTCTTCCGCTTATCCGGGGTTGGGTCGCGGGGGTAGCAGCTTCAGTAGGGAGGCCCAGACGTCCCTCTCCCCGGCCACTTGGGCCAGCTCCTCAGGAGGAATCCCAAGGCATTCCCAGGCCAGCCGGGAGAAATAGTCCCTCCAGCGTGTCCTGGGTCTTCCCCTGGGCCTCCTCCCGGTGGGACGTGCCCGGAACACCTCACCAGGGAGGCGTCCAGGAGGCATCATGACCAGATGCCCGAGCCACCTCAACTGGCTCCTCTCGACGTGGAGGAGCAGCGGCTCTACTCTGAGTCCTCCCTGGATGACTGAGCTCCTCACCCTATCTCTAAGGGAGAGCCCAGACACACTACGGAGAAAACTCATTTCAGCCGCTTGTATCCGGGATCTCGTTCTTTCGGTCACGACCCAAAGCTCGTGACCATAGATGAGGGTAGGAACGTAGATCGACCAGTAAATCGAGAGCTTCGCCTTTTGGCTCAGCTCTCTCTTCACCACAACGGATCGGTACAACGCCCACTTCACAGCAGACGCTGCACCAATCCGCCTGTCGATCTCCCGCTCCATCCTCCCCTCATTCGTGAACAAGACCCCAAGATACTTGAACTCCTCCACTAGGGGCAACACATCCTCCCCAACCCGGAGAAGGCACTCTACCCTTTTCCGGTTCAAGACCATGGTCTCAGATTTGGAGGCACTGATTCTCATCCCGGACGCTTCGCACTCGGCTGCGAACCGCTCCAGTGAGAGCTGTAGATCACGCCCTGATGAAGCCAATAGGACCACGTCATCCGCGAATAGCAGAGACGCAATCCTAAGGCCACCAAAACGGATCCCCTCAACACCTTGGCTGCGCCTAGAAATTCTGTCCATAAAAGTTATGAACAGAATCGGTGACAAAGGGCAACCTTGGCGGAGTCCAACTCTCACCGGAAACGAGTCCGACTTACTGCCGGCAATGCGGACCAGACTCTGACACCGGTCGTACAGAGACCTGACAGCCCTTATTAAAGGGCCCGGTACTCCATACTCCCAGAGTACCCCCCACAGGATCCCTCGGGGGACACGGTCGAATGCCTTCTCCAGATCCACAAAGCACATGTAGACTGGTTGGGCAAACTCCCATGCCCCCTCCAGAATCCTGCTGAGGGTATAGAGCTGGTCCAGTGTTCCACGGCCAGGACGAAAACCACACTGCTCTTCCTGAATCCGAGATTCGACTATCCGACAGACCCTCCTTTCCAGAACCCCTGAATAGACCTTACCAGGGAGGCTTAAGAGTGTGATTCCCCTGTAGTTGGAACACACTCTCCGGTCCCCTCCGGACCTCCCATCTTGATTATTGTAAATCTCTTCTTTTCGGCCTCCCTCATAAATCCCTCCATAAATTCTAACTTCTTCAGAATTCAGCAGCTTGTGTCATCACCAGAACCTTCTCTTTTCATCATATTTCCCCTGTCCTTCAGCAGCTCCACTGGCTCCCAGTTCAATTCAGAATACAATTTAAAATCCTTCTGCATACTTTCAAAGCCATTAATAACCTTGCTCCTCCCTACCTATCACACCTCTTTCACATCGCCACCTCCTCCCGCTTCCTCAGGTCCTCCTCATCCATCCACCTCACTGTACCCACAGCTCGACTTGTCACCATGGGGGAGCAGAGCCTTCAGCCGCTCTGCTCACCAGCTCTGGAACTCACTCCCACCTGACCTCCGCAGAATTGACTCTCTCCCCCTGTTGAAAACCAGACTCAAAACCCATCTGTTCCAGCTTGCTTATTTGTAAATACACTGTTCTTGTCCCTCTTCATAACTGTTTGTTTATACTTTTCTGTTCCCTGTTTTTGTATTTTTGTTTTATTGTCTGTAAAGTGACCTTGAGTGTCAAGAAAGGCACTGTTAAATAAAATGTATTATTATTATTATTATTATTATTATTATTATTATTATTATTATTATTATTAATATTATTATTATACTGTCCTCCTGTCGCATGTTAAAATAACTGGGCTGGAATCATTGAGCAGTGGTTTCTCAGCTCCTCAACAAGCCACCTCCTCCCAGACCACCGCTCACCTGCTTAGCTGCCTCCCCTGCTGTGTCTGCACCTCCCGCTCCCTCGGCGCAAACCACCACTTCTGCATTGCCGACTAACTCCTCCCAGCGTAAACACCGCATAATCACCACGCCCGTCCCTCCCACAGCTCAGCCTGATGCCACCACAGCTCCTCCGGTAAATCGGACCAACATCATCACAGTCTCCCCGGTGAGTCGGCCTGACATCATCATGGCTGCCCGGGTGACCCAGGTTAGATGCCCATCAGTTCCTCGTCGCCTCTGCCACCACCTCTTTGACCCTTAGCTGGCCCCATGTGTAAGATTTTCAGCCGCTGTTCTGAAGACCACTTCTCCTCCGGCCAGAGCTCTCCATATTGAGAAGTCGTTTCTGTGGGACTTCTTTTATGGGGACAGAGACGACTTATTTCCTTCATCAGTTGTTTCAGTTATGCCTCCCATCTCAACTGGGTCAGTAGCTGCTCAGCCGCTCAGAGATGAGTCTATAGCTCACCCAGTTACACACATCCAAGTCAGAGAGAACACTTCTGAGCCCATCTATGGTGAGGTGGACACTCTGGATCCTGCTTCTGTTGCAGAGGGTTGGGCCGACGCTTCGGTTCCTGTTTCAGCCTGCATGGGTGCGACGCTTGTCAGTTCCCCAGTCTGCAAGGCGTCCAACGCTCGCCACTGCATCAGTCTGCAAGGGTCGGATGCCCGTCACTGCTCCAGCCTGAGTGGGTCTGAGGCCAGCCTTCACCCCAGAGTCCTTCAAGTTGGGGGTCCGGGTGGACCCGCCTCCAGGCTTCACCCCAGAGTCCTTGAAGGAGGGGGTCCGGGTGGACCCACCTCAAGTCTTCGCTCCAGAGACCTTAGAGGAGGGGGTCTGGGCAGACACACCTTCAGCCTTTACTCCAGAGTCCTTCAAGGAGGGGATCCGGACGGACCCGCCTCCTTTCCACACTCTAGAGCTCTGCGTTAAAGAGACCCAAGTGGGCCTCCGTCGCCGGCCACTGAGGGTCCTGCTCCATCGCTGGCCTCCAAGGGTCCTACCACCGAGAGTCCTTCTCCATCAGCGGCCGCTGAGGGTCCTGCTCCGTTGCCGGCCGCCGAGGGTCCTTCTCCGTCACTGGCCGCTGAAGGTCCTGCTCCACCTAGTGGGTCATCCGACGGACCCACCTGAGAAGCAGCTTCGCCGGGGCCGCCCGCCAGACATCCTTCACCCACTCCCTTTGGTCTCCTGCTTATCCCTGATTGCCTGTTCCTGCTACCATTATTCTCCAGCTCCAGCCTGGTACTGTCCACCTGTTTCATCTGCCACTATTCATCCTTTTAAACAACCTACTTAATTGTGGCTCTGAGTGCGGCTGAATTTTGTGTTCGCCAACACTCATGACAGATTTGCTCAGTAAAAATCAATATCTTTAGGACACTTAATTTTATTAATGCAATTATTTCTCCAGGAAATAATTATACTCAAATAAGTAAATTGGAAGAGCTGCACAGGTGGAAATGTTGTCACCTGCCTGTGCACATTTCTGAACCCAGAACAGGTTGGTGTTTCCGCCTAAAAACCTTTAAGAGGTTATAGGAGCCATATTATGTTGAGCTAGGGTGAGAGTATAGGACTGAGGGTTGCTAGTTTTTACTTATTTATTTGAAAAAGATTGCTTACAGTGTCTTATTGGATTTCTTTTATTGCAGCTAAGTTAAATTTACACACATCAAAATTGTTCATAGTTGCAAAAAAAGATGGTGGTGCAGGGTCCTGCAGCGGCTGAGGTGTTCCCATGTTTTTTGTTTGTGCTTGTGTTTTTACTCATGTTATCACCACTCCAAGGTCTAATTGACTTAGACAACTTTATTTGTCATTTTGTATGCACAGAGTGCGTACAGAATGAAATTTCGTTGCATACAGCTTGTAAATTGCAGTAAATTTAAATTACAGTATAAGGTGCAGCAGTGAAATATAAAATATTAAAGGAATGTTGGCGCCATTATCAAAGAATTGTAAAAGGCAGCCAAAGAAAGTACCTGTCGGGTTTGATTGTATGAAATAGTCATAATCCTGCTATCTTATTTAAAATTATTAACTCTGTTCTGAATGATTCACATAGTGGCTTTATGGAGACCTCACCTGCTCTATGTGAAAACGTTTTACACTTTTTTGATGAGAAAGTCACTTCTATTAGGGCCCAGATCTTCCCCTCTGCCTATGATCCTTTAGTTGTGGTGCCTTGTTATGGTGTTTTTCACAGCTTTGAATGTGTGAACTTGCAATCATTGCAGGAGGTGGTTAGTCACTTAAGGCCAACTGGTTCTCCAGATGATGTTATTCCGCCCCAATTATTTAAAGACGTTTTTTCTAGTATAGGTCCTTCTGTCCTTGCTCTTGTAAATAGTAGCTTGTCCTCAGGTGTTGTTCCTAAAACTCCGAAACATGCAGTTCTGCAGCCTCTACTTAAGAAACCACTTTTGGATCCTACTGTTCTGGGGAATTATCGACCTATCTCTAAATTGCCTTTTGTTTCTAAAATTCTTGAGAAGGTAGTCTGTAATCAGCTAATGGCTTATCTTAATGAACATAATATATTAGAGTTTTTTCAGTCCGGTTTTAAACCATTTCATAGCACAGAGTCAGCTCTTTTAAAAGTTTTTAATGATATACTTTTAGCAACTGATTCTTGTGACTTTGATGTTTTGGTGCTGTTGGATTTATCAGCTGCTTTTGATACTGTTGATCATGACATTTTACTTTCCTGTTTGGAACAGTGGGTGGGCATCGGTCACATAGCTCCGGATTGGTTTAAATCTTATTTGGCTGAGCGTACTTTTTGTGTCTGTCTTGATGCCCATAGGTCCCCCTCTGCTTCACTGTCTTGTGGTGTCCCACAGGCCTCAGTTCTAGGCCCACTTCTTTTCTTATTGTACCTTCTTCCTCTCGGCTCTATTTTTAGAAAATATGGGATTGCTTTTCATTGCTATGCAGATGACACACAGATATATTTACCGCTAAAGAATGTAGACTCCACCTCTCTTCAGTCTCTGTTTTTATGTCTGGAAGATGTGAATGCCCGGGTGGGCCTACATTTTTTTAAACTTAATGAAGACAAGACAGAGGTAGTGATTTTTGGCAGATCCACTGCTGATTCCTTGACTAGTCTTGGCTCTTTGGCCCAGTATGTTAAGCCGGTTATTACTAATTTAGGGGTTAAGATGGGTGCTGGTCTTAAGATGGAAGCACACATCAGAGCCATTATAAAATCCATCTTTTTCCACTTAAGGCAGCTAGCCAAAGTAAAACCTGTTCGTTCCAGACAGCACTTCGAAACAGTGATCCATGCATTTGTGACCACGCGGCTGGATTACTGTAACTCACTTTATATAGGAATCAGTAATTTATATATTTCCCAGCTTCAGAGGGTACAAAATGCTGCTGCACGCCTTTTAACGGGTACATGAAAATTTGACCACATTTCCCCTGTTTTAGCTTCCTTACATCGGTTGCCAGTGCATTTTAGGATTGATTTTAAAATCCTCTTATTTGTTTTAAAAGCTCTTAATGGCCTGTCCCCTCCCTATCTGTCTGAGCTGCTACAAGCTGCTACTCCACTGGTGTCAAATAACATGGCTCTTCCGGAATGTATACTCTGAGCTGGTGACGGTTTCATGTTTTTGGCCATGTTTCTGGCGATAGGTCCAGTGTGGCCAGATTATTCTGTAATGCCCAGAAATCAGAGGACCTAGAATTCAGCCAGACACAAGTAGCTAATGTTAAGAAAGAGTTTATTTCAGACAAACACTACTGCAGGTTGAATGTGGATGAAGACTCTACGTGTCTGGCAGGTGTTCAGTGGTTGAAAGGGTCAGAACTGTGATGACATAATCAGGCAGGAGGATCAGAGGGAATTACCAGTCTGAAATTCGAGAGCTGGGTAAGAGCCAGGTGACCAGAGCCAGGTGATCAGAAATCTAAGAACAGTCCAAATCAGAATACGGCACAGATACAGGTCAGGAATCCAGGTAGCACAGATAATCAGATCCGACAGGGGAAAGGCAGGCTCTGAGAATCAGGTGTATCAGGTGGAGAATCAGACCAGCACTAGTGGCAAGATCGTGACAGTCAGAGACAGGCAGAGTCGAAGAATAGGGTACACTTGGCTCATGAAACAGGGCTTGAAGGCTATGAAAAGGCAGACAATCTCACACAGAGCAGGTGAAGAGCAGGTGATTTAACAGTATTTACACTGTATTTGTTGGTCACTTTATTTGTCTCATTCTTTCAAAATTCTAAGGAAAACATTTAACAGCCATTGTTTCTTTTCATTAAACTTGTGTTATCAAAGTTGATGAATAATCTTGTTAAATAATCAAGATCTCAATTTCAATCAAAATACCATGAGTATAATTTTTGCAATAATCGAGCAGCCCTATTTTCCACTATGTGCTTATCTTCAATGGGTAGTGCAAAGTAATCTTTGCACCTCTAATACAGAATTTCACTGTAATTTTATGTCATGAATAGCTTTATGGAAACATGAAAACATCTACTGCAGTAACTATTTAAAGTTAGTAATGTAAGTTGGCTTTTTAAACTTGGGCTTTAATGTTGATTTGTCTGTGGTTATCTTAATGTACCTTCACTGACTTGATCTATGACTCATCTGAACATTTGCCCCATTGTTTATGCCTTAATGTTGGTAGATAAGGCAAAAATACCTCTGGTAATGCTGTGAGCTTCACTTTCACTGTCATTACAATGTCTTTGTAAATTCAGTGACATATCTTACCATCTGTATGCAGATTGTCAGGACCCTGCGGGCAGCGTCGTGCAGTTTTCTGCTGGCCCCGCCTGATCTCCTTTCCCCACAGGTGGCTGGAGTTGACAGGTGGGCGTGGTACACACCTGCAGCTCGTTCAGCAGCGCAGGTCTGCACTATGAAGACAGCACTTGGACTGCTGGACGATGCCAGAGTTTAGCCAAGTGTTGGTATGCTTAAGAGGCCCTTGTTACGTGACAGCTTTCCTTCCTAGAGTTATAACCATATTTCCTGCTTCTCAGGTCACCCCTTCGTCCCGAGTGTTCCTCGCTCCTCCGTGAGCTCTGTCTCCGGTGCCCACTCGGCTCAAACGAACCTATCCATGGACCCCTACGTAACCGCTCTGGTTACTCCAGCTTTCCTCAAACCACCCATCCATTCGGCTGCTGCTCGGGACCCGCACGGACCCCTCCTGACCGCCGCCTGTCTCTCCACCACCATCTGCCATCTAGGAGGGCCGCTGATCGGGTCCGTCTCTTCGCTCCACTCCCCCCGGCTAGATCGCGGCGCTCGGCGGTAAGCGGAAATAAAGTAACACCACTCCCCTTGCTCCGTGAGCTGATCTAACTTTCTCCTTTGTCCGTAGACCGCCCGAGCCCGGCTGTACGTTCTTTCCCTGGCTGCGAGAACTATAAATCTCCTGAGATCGGCTCGTGCTCCCCTGCTTTAAATAAACATCTGAAACTGCTCCGCGCCTCTTGAGTATATACTGCATGTGGGTTAGACACGTCAAAACCATGACACAGATGATATTCAACTTTATTGCTCATTTAAGGACACTGAATTTCATAAATTCTCTTCTTTAACTAACTGTCTGGCTAGTATTAAACAGTGGTTAAGTGACAACTTTTTGCTTCTAAATTCAGAGAAAACAGAAACACTAATTATCGTATGGGGTAAGAGAGCTTTCTAAATAGATTTGTACATAAAAGGATAGTTGTGTCCATATCAGTCAGAAGTTGTGCATAACAAACATTTGTAAACTCATAATAATTTAAATCACATTCTAAAGATACAACATACGGTTTAAATAGTTACAACTTCAATAACTAATAAATACAACTTTCAAGTTTAAATTTGTGCTTTACTCTTTATGAACACAAACAGCAGCGGCTGCTTGAGAATACGGATTTTTTCTTTGAGAATACGAATTCACAACAGTGGTCTGACGTCACGGTTTCCAAGGCTGGTTAATGGAGCACAGAGTGCGAAGATAGGAGCCGCGCATGCGCTCTTCAGACTGACCGTCTCAGAATGCACCGCGGCTGCAGCTTCATTCCAGACAGCGCAGATATCACAGTGGTAAGTTAAACACTCCCTTTTCTGCTGCTGCTGTTCTTCAAAAGTACGTTTTCAAATCGTTTGAGGCGAGAACATTATACTTTTAAGCTTCCCTATGTGGCCTGTTTACAGAGTTAGTGCGTAATTTTAATAAAAAGTCCGACGTTGAGCGTCTGTGCCAACTGGTAGGTTTTTTAAGATTGACAGCCTATTTCCTACTTTTATCTTTAAAAAACAACATTCAGGATGGTATTAAATATGTGATCACGTTGAAATTGTGACTATTTATCTGTAAATAATTAAAATGAAAACATAATTTTTATATATTACTAACAGTAAAGGGAGTAGAGTTAAGCTACTTTGTCTAACCTTCACAGCATTGTTCATTAAGGAAAAGTTATTTCTGTCTGTCCACCTTTACAGCGATTAATCTATAAATTATGTGCAGTTAGTTCAGTTCATTCTTTCAGTGAAATGGTAGAAATACCAGAGAAGGGAAGCCATTATTTACATTTACTACTATACATTTGACCCTTTCTTTCTTGAGAACTATAATAATCTGCATGTTAACCACATATAGTTTTATGGTGTGAAAAGGTGAGAATTGAAAAAAACAATTATGGTAACACTTGGCATTTTTTATTTACAGGAAGAAACAGAAACAAAATATGTGAGGATAAACACTTCTGTGCCAATCCTCCAAAAATTTTTAATGAAGGGGACCTGAAACCAGCCTTCAGGCTAAGAAGGGCCACCATCGTCCTCCTCCTTCAGCTGCTGCCCATCAGAAGGTCCATGGATGGCCACAGGAGATAGAGGTGCTGGTGACCCTCTGCTGGCTGGCCTGCGGTGCATCATATAGGGAAACAGCTTGCCAGTAAGATCTCTTACCTTCTTGTCCTTAAATAGAGCCAACAATGACACACAATTGATACATAGATTATATTAATTGGATAGAAGATTAAGACAGATCAGCATATTACCTAAATTACATGTTAATTTTATATTTGGTACAGGTCTAGTGGAGGCACGCTACAACAGGCACCACGCCAAGGCTGATTAACATCATTGAGCGTGCCTTTGGTGGTCTGAAGACACGGTGGCGTTTCAACTTCTTAAGGGTGCTGGAGGTCCGCCCGACGTTTGCCCCAAAAGTAATCGCCGCCTGCTGCATCCTCCACAGTATTAATATAGCAGCAGGTGATCAGCTAGATGAGGAGGTCGACCCAGAGGAGGACGGCCATCCAGCGGCTGAAGACGGAGCTGCTCCAGCTGGCTGCATGTTTAAGTGAACATGACTACACCTGACCTAACGTAGATCAGTTTTAGTCATGTCCACATGCTGCTTCATTTCATTTTTTTCACTACCTGTAACAATACATAAAATAATCAGTGAATTAATTTCCATTCCAACTATTTGTAATTGTATGTTTGTAGGTGTTGTCTATTTGTATAAGATGTTAATAGAAGTTATTTATTTGTTTTAAACCACGTTAGTAACTGTTAATTTGTTGAATATGTTACACCTTCATTCTGTTCCAAAGTTAAAACATTTGTCTAAAATAAATGTTTTTTTTTTTCATATATTGTTACCATTGTTTTCTTTCCCACTTTCTCTTCTCAATTTTTCGTGTCCTCACTCAGAGGAAACTCACTTAGGAAAAACATTTAAAGAATTTATAGATTTTATATTAGGGCTGGACAATATAGAAAAAAGCATATTGATAAAAAAAAATGCATATTGATGGATAGATAATTATCAAAAAGATTTAAAACCTGGCTCTTATAATATTGCTAAATGACTTAATTTTAATATATCACACACAAACACTCAATCCCAAATAAATTCTTATTTACCCAACATTTTTAACCATAACTGATTTTTTTTTAAAAGAAAAATAACTCAACTTAAGAGACCTGGGTGATGTTATTAAATACTGACAAAGAATAAACTCAAGTGACCAGCGCTGTTAGAGAAAAACTTGCGTACCAGAACTTTATATCGCGGATCAAGAGTGGCGAGTTTGAAGCCAGGTTTTTCATGTCCATCACTATGAAGCATGTTACTGCATGCGTGATGTCCTTATGCCGCCAGGACGCTTTGTCATTTTATCACAAAGAACGGAGCCCAGTAGCTGCTGTACCTGCTTTGTTTTGGAAGAACTTCCAGAAGATTCCTAAGAAGATGACGCGGAGCCGCACGGGGCTAAAACGGCTCGCGCTGCTGCGGTAGTGAGCGACTGAGCGGCTTATGTGATGAAACAAGTTGGTTGCGTTACCAGACTTTGTTTTTACCGGTTCCTTGCAAGTTTTACAAATCACTGGTTTGTTTCTTTCAGACTGGCGAACTAGTAAAACCCCGTTTTGGGACCGTTTCCCCCGCCTCTCCTTGCTGCGACATATTCACGTGCTCTGTGTTGTGGTTTGAGAGGGCGGCGCTTTGTGACGGCGTGCCTGGGTCTGCGATTACGATTGGTCGAGAGGAAGCAGTGACTGTAGCATCAACTAGGTTAAAAGGAAGAAAGGAAAACTGTCTGTATAACCAACTTTTATCGATCCTTTTTTCCCTTATTGTGCCACACGTCTTTCGACTGATATATATTGTTATTAAATTATCGTCCAGCCCTATTTTATATGATGCTGTCATTCTTGGGAGACATTTACAATTTATTCCAGCAATTATTGAGTTAATAAAGCAACACGCGTCAGTCTGATAAACACAAAACAAATAAATCACTCTTTTTTTTTTAATTACGCACTAACTCTGTAAACAGGCCACATAGGGAAGCTTAAAAGTATAATGTTCTCGCCTCAAACGATCTGAAAACGTACTTTTGAACAACAGCAGCAGAAAAGGGAGTGTTTAACTTACCACTGTGATATCTGCGCTGTCTGGAATGAAGCTGCAGCCGCGTTGCATTCAGAGACGGTCAGTCTGAAGAGCGCATGCGTGGCTCCTATCTTCGCACTCTTTGCTCCATTAACCAGCCTTGGAAACCGTGACGTCAGACCACTGTTGTGAATTCGTATTCTCAAAGAAAAAATCCGTATTCTCAAGCAGCCGCTACTGTTTGTGTTCATAAAGAGTAAAGCACAAATTTAAACTTGAAATTTGTATTTATTAGTTATTGAAGTTGTAACTATTTAAACTGTATGTTGTATCTTTTGAATGTGATTTAAATTCTTATGAGTTTACAAATGTTTTTTATGCACAACTTCTGACTAATATGGACACAACTATCCTTTTATGTACAAGTTTATTATGGAACCGCTTTTACCCCATATTATCGCACCTGAATGTAAAATCCCTCAGATAAAGCAATATGTTGCTGACTTAGGCTCGTCTGTTCAGCCGAGCCTCAGGAGCTTAGGTGTTGTGTTCGATACAGCGATGTCCTTGGAGAACCACTCCTAACAATTAGTTAGAAACTGTTATTTCCAACTAAGAAAAATATCCAAATTAAGACCATTGGTGTCAAAGGGTGAGTTGAAAATAATTATTCATGCTTTTATCTCCTCACGGTTGGACTATTGCAACAGTCTTTTTACATGCTTGAGCAAGAAGGAGCTAAACCGTCTTCAGGTTGTCCAGAACTCTGCTGCAAGGCTTTTAACTCACATAAACAAAAGAAATCACATTACCCCAGTATTGGCAGCTTTGCACTGGTTACCGGTCCAGTAGAATCCAGTTCAAAATTCTTGTCCTTACTTTTAGAGCCCTGCATGATCTAGCTCCTCCCTACATTTCTGAGCTGATACAGCTTCCAGGGGCGGATCCAGGATTTTTCAAAGGGGGGTGCGCAACTATGGGTCATGGGGTCAAGGGTCATGGGGTCGAGACAATGTGAGGCTAAATGACCAAAGAATGCCATCTTTATTCTTTCACACTACCCTAATTATTCATCTAAAGGTTTTTTAATTGATAACTTTAATGGATGATCATAAGTGGAATTAGCATGATTACCTTATTGTAATTGAAAATGGGTTTTTAAGCCAAAATCTCGTGCTTTTTACAGCATGCACAAGGTTAAAAAGTAGTTTGAAGAAAAAATTATCCTTATTAACAATTAATCAAACAAAGATTTTCTTTATTTCCAGATATGATATTTATACAGAAAATGAAATAAAAAGACCCAAGGACTTACTAACAGTTTGGTATGGTTCAAGTGACAAAAGAGTTTTAAAAATATACATGTATTTTAACAATATATTTTAACCATATAAACTATATTAAGGGGAAAAAAATACTTAGAAAGACCCAAGGACTTAACAGTTTGGTATAGTTCAAGCGATAATGGATTTTTTAACATATTTTAACAAGATAAACCATGTTGAGAAAAAAAAACTTTAAAGTAAGTTAAACCAATGAACATGTACGGTGAAGTTAAGCCATAAGACTATAATAGGACTGTAAGACTTCACAAAGAATATTGTTATCTTCTACAACACCTTCAACTTTATGATGACAATGATAATGGGTTTATGAATGTCAACCTTCTGGGATGCTTCTGGGCAAATATGTCTATGATTTTGTTGATGTCTAAATGAATGTCCTTGTGGACATACATAAGTAGCAAAGCCACAAACCTTTCCTGTCCCATTGTTGACCTCAGCAAAGTTTTCACTGCTTTAAGGCTCAGGCGTTAGCACGTTCCACAGAAGCACTCGTGACAGGTATAACTGACAGAAGGTGACGAATCATAGAAATGATTGGGTAGCACTTCATATTTGTTATCCTTAGAATTTCAGGGAGAGAGCTGAGTTTTTCCACTGATGACCACTTTGTGTGCCACAACTTCACTTCCTGCTTGAATGTTGATCCTGATGGTAGATCATCTTTATATGATGTAAAGATCTCTTTCTCACTCTCATCATTCATCATATGCAAGTTGCTTGCCAATAGTTTTAAGCCTAGTATGTTTTCATAAAGGAGACCATTCTTAGTATTAACAATAAAACACATGTGGCACTAAAAGGTTTAGATCAGACAATACACACTACACAATAACTATTGTATGCGTGTCAATGTCCACAATTTTTTTTACTTTACACTCTTTTTTCTTTACTTTTCAAAAACTGCAACAAAAATGTAATTTTCCTAACTTTTCCGTTACTTGAAAAAGTTTTCCTGAAATTGCATTACTTTACAACTTTACACAACTTGTGAGAACCACTGAGCTATATTATACACTGGAGTGCTAATCACCGTCTGTTTGAACGAGTCGCTTTGAAGCCACCAGCCGCCATATTGGTACTCCCTATTTCCCCTCCGTAACTACGGAATATGTGCGCTACAGCATCGAATAACGTGGATTTTCTCATGTTCAGGGGGGGCTTAAGACTTTTAAAATGTCAAATGCCATATAGTTTTATGTTATGTTCTAAAAATATCAAGTACTGAGAAAGTCATGTGCTGAAATATTTTGCATTTTATTCATTTAAATATATATGTTTAACATTTATAAATATATACATAACAATATACAAAAACATATATTTACATATGTGTATACATATATACATATACACATACTTATATATACATATATATATATATTTAATATGAATAACATATAAAATATTTCAGCACCTAATTTCCTAGTAGTTGATAGTGTTAGTACATCCACTGACTGTAGAATTACCTGTGAAACGTTTTCACTCAGCCAGAAAACTGCTTGTTGTTGCAACCAAATCCTATGGGATTCTGTGAGAGTAGGGAGTAGCAAGATGGCGGCCAGTGACTTCAGTTTTTCGGCAAAATCAGCACTCCAGTGTATTATATAGGTCAGTGGTGAGAACTCCATGTTTTCTCATTGTTAAGGTTTTCTAACGATCATCATACCTTTTTTCTGTGGGGAGAATATAAGATTAAGGTTGATCCATAGTGGTTTGCCAACCACTATTAAAAAAAGAGCAGAAGAAGAAGTAGTAGTAGAAGAAGAACAGGCTCGTCACTGCGCACTATTATCCAAGATGGCCTCGACCGGTGCGGCGGAGAGTGATGGATTAATTAGCGATAGTGATGGAGTTTCATGGATTTATCATCATCATCTGAGAGTGATTTGGAATATATAGAAGACTTTCTTGACAGCAACCTGATTTTTGACAAAATCCAGCCATACCAGTTTGAGGCAAGGAGACCAAAAAGGAACGATGTTTAGTTGAATCTGTCTGCTGCAGCAGCTGTCTCCTTATTTTTGTGATGTGTTTCCACTTTTACCCAATGTATTGCAACATCAAACTGCCATGCACGTGGGCATTGTTGCTTCAACAATAGCTCTAGAAAATTTCAATGGTGAAGTCCTCTGGAAATCCGAAATAATTGTTGTTTATCGCAGCTGTATGAGTGCAGTGCCTCTGCTAAGAAACAACACAGGATGTGACGTCAGGCTGTCATTACTGCCCGTATTTGGGCACTAAATGCCGCCCCCAGTATCCGTGATTGCGACGACAATTTATGCCGGGCCGGTGTCACAGTGTGTTCTTGATGACAGTTACTGGCTATAATTCTTAATTCTATGAAGGACGTTTAAAATTTTGGGCTCTTTAAAAAATACTTTTGGTCTCCAAAAGGAGGTGCACGCGCCCCCTGCGCCCCTGCCTGAATCCGCGCCTGGCTCCATACTCCGACCCATAGTTTGAGGTCATTGGGCCAATCATTGTTAGTGGTCCCACGCACTTATTTTAAAACTAGAGGGGATCGCTCATTCCAGGTAGTGGCTCCGAAGCTGTGGAATGTTTTGCCTCTTTCTTTACGTTGTTTGAACTCTGTTGCTTCTTTTAAAAAGCAACTAAAGACGCTGCGATTCAAGCAGGCTTTTTTTAAAATGCTGTTCAGTATTGCTGTATACTGTTTTTTGTATTTATATTTTACTGTGAAGCACTTTGTGCTTTTTATCTGAGAAGAGTGCTATATAAATAAATTTTACTTACTTTTTACTTTGTTGTCAAGGATTTGGCAGCCTGGAGTATACTTTCGCGTAGGTGGAACAATCTTACAATTTGTATCACGTAAATTGTTGTGGGCCGAGAACTTTCAGAAATCTGCGAACGTTAGAGAAATCTTTTAAATTAGAGAAACAAGTAAAATCAGTTGTCAAGACCATTTTTTTCTGTTATGTCAAATAGATAAAGCAATTGTTTTCTTTTATGAAAAGACCTTGAACAAATTACTTGTGCTTTCATCCCTTCTAGTTTGGACTAATTAATTTATATTTACATTGTTATTGAACAATAATCACTTTACTGTTCCCAGTTGGTCCAAAAAAACTGCAGGTTGTTTTTTCACGGGTATCAGAAGGCACAGCCATATCATATCAATTGAGTAAGTTGTAGACTTAGACTTACACAGACTTTCTTGTCATTCACCTGCACATTCACAACGTACACTTGAACAAGATTTTGTTGCAAGTCTCCAAGTAAAAACAGAAGACAAAAGAGAAACATTACAATATTTGTCATTTGTTAGGAATGTAGCGGCCAACCAAAAAAAAAGACATTTTATATTTACAGAAAAAGACAATATGAGAAGTGCAAGTATATGTAACAGCAGGATGTATTACAACAATGAAAGACCATGTGATGGTGCACATCGTACATAAAAGAAACAGAAAGTAATAAAGTAATAAAATATTGTGACATTTGTCAGGAATGTAACAGCAACAAAAAAAATTTTATGTACAGAAAAGTTATATGTAAGACAGTATGAATAGTACCGTAATTGTTGTGTTCAAGGTGCTGGACGCCAAATGCAGAAAACTAGGCGTGGGGGGAAAGGAGCAATCAACAGTTTATTTAGTTCTTAGGGAGGCAGGGAGAGGTGGCGTCCCCAGAAGCAGGGGCGGGTTGACAAGGAAGGCAAGCTCACGGGGGTAGCAGCTGGATATGTGGGAGGTGGGTGAGGTGGGTCGGGAGCAGGAGGCTGGTGTAGAGCGGGATCCTAGGAAGACAGAGCACAGATTAGGTCGTTGTAAAAAATTGCTGAAGGTTGATAAGATTGCTTTCTCAAGAGAAGAATGCTGGCCAATCTACCAACTAAGCGGTGACCATCTGGCAGTGAGCACACAGGAGGCAAAGTTTTAAATAATGCTCCAGATGAAGATCAGACTCAGGTGTGTGCAGCCAGCTCCTCCCCAAGCCACACCTATCCGAGAGAGGGAACACACCCAAACCACACCCACATAGTCTCAAACACCAAAGTAATAGTGCAAGAGTTTAGCAGCCTTATGACATGTGGAATAAAGTTGTAGAATCTGGTTGTTCTGTATTTAAAGCTGCTGAACCTCTTGGCAGAGGGCAGCATAAACTACAGTCCATGATGGGGGTTGAAGGGGTCTTTTATGGTTGTGTGAGCCCCAGTCATACAGCATCTGCAACCAATGTCATGGATGGAGGGAAGCACTATTCCAATGATTCTCTCAGCTGTCCTCCCTCTCTCTACACTTTTGCAGTATAAGGCATTGCAGGCCCCAAACCATACAGTGATGCAGATGGTAAGCATGCTCTCTATTCTCTCTCTGCAGAAAGTGGCAAGGATGGGATGGGGGAGTTTTTGTGTTTTCAATCAAAAGCAGTCTTTGGGTTATCAGGGTGAAAAGCAATGGGCTTAGGAGCCAGCCCTGGTGGGAGCTGGTGCATTTGGAGATGCCGCTGGAGGTGTTTTTTCCAACCCGGACAGACTGGCAGCCAGTTACACAGAGATGTGTTGATTCCAATGGGGGCTACTTCTTTTACCTGGTGCTGGGGGTGATTGTGACGAAGGCTGACCTGAAGTACAGAAACAGCATCTGCATGTGGGTGTTGGTCTTTTCCAGGTGCAGATTGAGTGTAGAGAAGATGGCATCCTCTGTGGAGCGGCTGAAGCATTAAGCAAACTGGAGTGGATCAAAAGAGGGGGACGTTTTGAGATGATTGCCTATGACTGGACTACCTCTTGAAGCACTATATCATGATCAGAGTGAGTGTGACAGGGTGGTAATAGGTCAGTGATGAAATTAGGGATTTTTTGAGCAATGGTATGATGGTTGCAGTCTTGAAACATGATGGGATGACAGCATAAAGCAGCGAGGTGTTAAATATATCCATGAGGAGGTAAGTGAGCAGGTCAGCATATTCTTTGACCAACAATCCTGGTATGTTGTCAGGGCCCGTTGCTTTCCTTGCCTTGAGTCTCAACATCCTCTGGTAGTCTCAAGTCTGAGTGCCTGTTTATCTAGGTGAGGTATGGAATTCCTGACCGGAGTGTTATGGAGAGCTTCAAATTGACCCAAGTGATTATTGAGTGGATTGAGAAACTCTGTGTTGTCCTCACAGGGTAAAGGAGCAACCTTGCAGTCTGTAATGCCTTGACACATGCGTCTTGGGTTTGTCGGGTCATGGAGGAAGCTCTGGATTTTCTGACCATAGAAATACTTTGCTGCTCGTATGACATGGCTCACATTGGCTCTGGCTAATCTGAGGGCCTCTCTGTTCCCCCATTGAACGCTGCATTTCATCTCTGTAGTGTTATGCAGACCTCATTGGTCATCGAGAGTTTATGATTTGCGCATCTTGGTTGCAGAGACATCCTCCAAACACTTCTGTAGATACAGACACAGATTCAGCATGCTCCTCCACATGTGTTGGTTTTTAGCTACAGCCTTTCTAAACATGTACCAGTGCAGGCAGTCAAAAATGTCATGTAATGCTTACACAGATACAACAGGCAGTCAAAAATGTCATGTAATGCTTACACAGATACAGCAGGCCAGACCCTCACCTGCTTCACGGTGGATTTTCCTCTGATAATTAGGGGCCTATGCAGGAATTGGCATAAAAGAGAGATGGTCTGATGAGCCAGTGTGGGAGTCGGGTTGCTTTGCATGCTGCCTTAATGTTTGTGTAGGCTCTGCCTAGTGTATTTGAACCACTGGTTGCAAAGTTGACATGCTGATGGAAATGTGGGAGAACTGTCTTTATATTGGACCGATTAAACAATGAAAACACCCTCTGGATCTTTGCAAGTTATTGATGAAGTGGTAGAGCACACTAGCCCCTAACAACTAGACCCTATAAAAATAACAGAAGTTCTATAGCAAAAAACAAGAGATAAATGAATATACAATTATAGACAGTAACATTAATAATGATGTCTGTTGAAAGAAACCCTAGGTTCTGTATAACGCTTGTAATGTTACAACTAAGGTTACAAAATTGGGTATAGATTTAATTTTAAAATTAGTAGTGTAGTTTTTATATAATAACAGATATTACAGATTACTTGACTGTAAATATAATATAAACAGTAAAAAATATCAAATGTATTTGCATTTCAGGAATCACTCTTTTTTCTACAGAGGTTGCACTGGTGTGACCTCTGCTATCAACACAAATCTGTTTCCAAGCTCTACATATAAACTTTGAATGTTTTGCCCCACCATTTAATTTTCAAAACTGATTTCCCTTACAAACTCAATGCTGTCCTGTGACCACTTTTGTGAAGACAGAATTTGAAACAGGGCAACACGTCAAAAGATAGAGCAAATAGTTTGTCTTTCTAATGGTGACAGTTGTGTGGATTTTCATTTGAATAAATATAACATGTGCTCGTGTAGTCAGTGATTCTCCAGCCCAAACACATATTGTGCTTGACTTACACATTAATAGCAGCTGCCTCACTGTGCCAAGCAGCTGCATATTAAGGCCTATTACGTGATTTCATAGCTCTCAGAAAATTGCTCCTATTCACAACAAATCGGCTGGGCTAGGGCAGCAGGGTTGGTAGGGGGAGGAGGTAGTGGAAGGACAGGAGAAAAAGCCTGCAATACACAATCATGTGTTTTCAAGTGGAGATGGCAAGGTTGATGACAACATGACCATTGTGTTATAATGATAACACCACAAAGGAATCTGCGCCGCTCATCAAGGCTTTACAGAGGCTGCAGATACAATTTAATTCACTGCTCTATTGGCGCCGCTGATACCATTATGCAGCACGTTGGCACGGGGGTAATCACTGTCTTTCTTGAGAACAAAATTAAAAAGACAAGCACGAAAAATAGGGGAGAAAAAGATGGAGTGATGGTGATGGTGAAGCCAAACTTACAATTAAGACTTCCAATTCTGAAGTGTCAGAGCCCCCTGTAGACTTTTGCTCATACACTTTCAACACTTAAAGTACTGTTTATTTACCATGGCTACCAGTGATTATAATTAACATATCATTCAATTGTAAGTCTATTTTCATTGCTGGCTTGGTCTGGCCACAACGTTATTGAGAAAGACAGGACAGCTGAAAAGGTTAAGTCTGAAAACTGGTGTCTCAGTGCTTTTGTCTTGAATAGTGTGGACAGCATTGCTGTAACGTAGATATCTCCAAGCACTGGTGTTAATCAGTTTCTTAATTAGGTGTCGCCATAGGAAAGGAATTACCCACATCAATGGCACTAATGCTTATTAAATTCTTCTTAACGCAACATTACTGTTTAATTATTTAAATGGCAGAGCACTCTCTAGGGGTATTTTTCTGTGAGCACAGCTATAAAACATTACAATAATTTGTAATAAAAAACTATATTATATTGTATAAATATGTATAACTAGATAAAGTAAAGCATTTATTTGCATTTTGATGAGTGAAACAGATATTTGCTCCCCATACAAACTTCTGTTACCAAACAAGACAAATTGTGGGTCTATTCATCTTTAGAGAAACTCTGCATCATTTTTGTAGCTACTGCTTGATAATTCTAAGCTACCTCTATTGCTGTTCTGGAGCACTGAGTGATAGAAACTGGCTAAGCTGTATTTCTTCTTTAGCCAATACATTGTTTCCCTGGTGATATGTTTGGGTCAAAACCATGCTGTAAGACAAATTCATGACCTATCTTCAGTGTTTTAACAATGGAAAATGCTTCAACTCCAGCATTACTGTACTATACTGTACTCACTGGCACTTATTTGCTGTGAGATTGTCTTGTTTGTTTGGCACAGGAACATCCTTAGGACTGTTAAAGTTTGGGTACACCGGCCTGCTCCTACATATCTATTGAAAGCCCATCTTACCCCGGTTCTAGATTTGGCCACAAGTGAGAAAACATTGATCAAGAGGAAGAACAGTGTAATATGCATATTTAATTTATTAGAAATTAAATATGGAGACAAAAATTTACATTACCAGTCATCTATGTCCATTCCTGGCCCATGCAGTTTTTTGTCTGCTCTAAGTTTTGCCAAGACATCAGTTTCATCAACTTACTCCCCCTCCCTCTTAGGTCAGAGGGAGGATGGTCTTGCCCCTCTGTTGGAACAAAGAAACCCCTGTCCTTCTGGCCACCTCCCTCAGGGGCAATAAAACGGCGTGTTATTCTACCCAGCAACAGAGAGGAGAGACACTCTGCATTCCTCAGCAACCCCCACTAAGATATTTTATTATTCTCAACAATTCCCTCTGTTTTGATCAACAGATCAAACCAATAACTAGGCTAAACTAGTTATCGGTATGGGAACCCTTAAATGTGTTAAATATGTCTGGGAACCCTTAAACAAAATGTAAATGGTAAGATGCAATAATGTAACCCACTGTCCCCTCTGTTTGCGACTTATGAAATCAAATTAAGTTCAAATTGACCCCTTAAATGTAAAATAACCCAAGTATAAGATAATAAGCTACTAAACCTATCTAAATCTCAAGCATACTAGAATTCAGAAAAGTAAGCACCTTTATTGGGGAGGTGCAACTACCAAGAAACTGTTATATGAGCTAAATATGACCCTAGGAGTCCTAACCCTACATTAGCAAGATGTCTTTTTAGAAATTAATATAACCTGTGAAGGCACTACACTCAGATCAAACCACAGAATAAAGACCAAATTATCATGCAATGTGTGCTGAAAGTAATTCTTCCCAGCCAGCAGGTGGTGGTGTTTTCATGCTAAGTTTGTTATTGAACAGTAGAATGAGTTCAGAAACACATGTATAACAGCTGACACAGGCAGTTTGTCAGTCTTCATTTAATCCTCCTTCATCCTGTTTTGTTGTTTAGAGAAAGCACTGCTTGTAAGTATTTTGTTATTATATTACATCTGAGACAACATTGAGCTATATTTGTGGGCATTTATGTTGTAAAAGGTTGATGTTTACACAGTATTAAGTATTTGTGCCCTTACTATTTATATGATTTGACTACTATTGTATTCTAAATCACGTTTTCATCTTTATTTGTAGTTTCACTCTTTTGGCATTGAAAGCAACGTCAATTAAAGTGACATACGCCTGTCAATCGTCTAAGAGTTTATCTTTCTGCACAACTGCTACGTGGAACACAGTGGGGGCAGAATAGTGAAAAAGCACAGATCTACACAACAAGCAGTGAATGTTTACGTCGAAGATCTACTATATAAACTAAAGATGTCTCAAGAAGCTGGAAAGGCTCCGTCAACTCGCTCCAGCAAGACACACCTGTCACATTCAAGTAAGTCGTCTGCAAGCATGGCTGCTGTAAATGCAAGGGTGAAAGCTGAAGCAGCTCGCACTAGAGCAGAATTTGCTAAAAAGGAAATCACAATGAAAGTAAAGACAGCAGAACTGGAAGCCACATTACTGGTTCTTCAACACCAGTGTGATGCAGAGGCAGCTCATGCTGAGGCAAACGTTTATGAGGCAGCTGCTAATGAAGAAGAACATATGTCTCCACCAGAGCAGCAAAATGATGATTCTTTAGAACGCACTGGCAATTATGTGAAAGAACAACTTGTCTTAAAAGGTAGTATAGCTCCATCTGAAATTCTAGAGTACAACTAAGCACCTGCAGTCACGACATTCTGTCAACCCAAACAAGAACCTGACCGTTCCATAGATACTCTGAAAGACTATGTTCTTCCATCAAACATTTCAACCAATCATGAAGCTGTTCCTCAACTATCCCAGTGTAATCCTGTACTTAAAACGTCACCAAGCTTCAAATATAATGTCCAATCAAAAGACCAAGTTAACATGTCTGAACTAACAAGATTCCTGGCTAGAAGTGAGCTACTCACTGGAGGACTAAGGAAGTTTAGTGACAAACCAGGAGACTACTGGTCTTGGAAATCTTCTTTCGAGAATGCAATCTGTAACTTACATTTGTTTGCCAGTGAAGAACTGGACTTATTGATCAAATGGCTTGGCCCAGAGTCCGTGAAGTACGCAGAGCGTCTAAGAGCAGTGCATGTCAATAACCCTGAACAAGGGTTATTTAAGGTTTGGGACAGACTACAAGAATGTTATGGTTCTCCTGAAGCCTTAGAAAGGGTGCTGTTAGATCGGATGCTACAGTTCCCCAAGATCTCAAACAAAGATCCACATATCCTGAGAGAACTTGCAGACCTTCTACTGGAGATCGACTCAGCAAAGAGTAAAGGTTACATACCAGGTCTACTCTATCTCGACACAGCAAGGGGAATCCACCCTGTAGTCGATAAATTGCCCTTTGGAACACAAGAAAAGTGGATGAACCATGGGACTAAATACAAAGAAAAACATTCTGTGTCATTTCCACCATTTTCTGTATTTGCCAACTTTGTTTCCAGTGAAGCAAAAATGCGCAATGATTCCAGTTTTAGACATTTAGTCCAGCAACCACCAGCACCAATCAAGATGTTTAAATATCAGGAAAGACACAGCAGGAAAGAACCCATCTCAGTAAGTCGGACAGAAGTCGGAAACTCTCAACTGAAACCTATAGCTGAGACAAAGATTCTGGATGTAGATAAAGAATGTCCCATCCACAGAAAACCCCACGCACTGAACAGATGTAGAGCATTCATAGAAATGCCCTTTGAGGAAAGAAAGATCTACCTTAAAAGGAACTCAATATGCTTCAGATGTTTCGCCTCTACCAATCACCAGGCTAAAAATTGTAGTACAGAGATAAGCTGTGCAGAATGTGTCATCAACAGTCAGTTCTTCATCCTGGTCCAGCAGTTTTGGCAACAACGCCACCACCAGTACGTTCACGGCGGGGAGCAAGATCAAGCATCACCTACTGCTACCTCTACCTGTACACAAGTGTGTGGAAGCAAAATTGGAAGTAATTCTTGTGCCAAAATCTGTCCAGTGTTCATCTATCCAAAGGGGTCTCCTAAAAGGTGGCTGAAAACATATGCAATCTTGGACGACCAAAGTAACAGGTCCCTTGCGAAATCTTCAGTCTTCGATGCCTTCAGCATTACAAGGAGATCTTATCCTTACATGCTAAAGACTTGTGCAGGAACGGAAGAAGTAATGGGAAGAGCTCACAACTTTGTTGTGGAATCA
The DNA here is from genome assembly GCF_011125445.2 of Fundulus heteroclitus. Taxonomy (NCBI): domain Eukaryota; kingdom Metazoa; phylum Chordata; class Actinopteri; order Cyprinodontiformes; family Fundulidae; genus Fundulus; species Fundulus heteroclitus. The sequence continues at coordinate 17,169 of NW_023396781.1, read as the reverse complement.
GTGGATTGCCAGTCACATCTGTTGCCAGAGACGCTTATCGAGTGTGATATGCTTCCAGACAATCGGAATGAAATTCCAAAGCCTGAAGCTGCTCAACACCATTCCCACCTATGGGACATAGCTGCAGAAATCCCCAAGCTGGATCCAGACGCTAGCATCTCACTTCTCATATTGAGAGATGTTGTCCAAGCACATAAGGTTATTGAGCAATGTAATGGACCTCTAAATGCCCCGTTCGCTCAGAAGCTGGCTCTTGGATGGGTCATAGTTGGAGATGTTTGCCTCGGCGGGGCACACTAACCCGACTATGCAAATGTCTTCAAAACCAATTTTCTGGATAATGGACGGCCCAGTCATTTTCTACCGTGTAAGAATGCTATTCAGGTGGCAGAAGGCTTTGATTCCCCAGTTCTTAAAAAGGTCAGTTTCTGCACATCTACAAAGACAAGATGGTCAGACATCACAGACATTGGAGAAACAATCTTTCAACAAACAAGCTCAGATGAGAAACCTGGCTTCTCACAGGAAGAAAGAGCCTTTCTTCAGATAATGAACAGGGCAGTCTTTCAAGACAGTTCAAATAGTTGGGTCGCTCCACTATCCTTCCGTTCTCCTAGGCCATGCCTTCCCAACAATAGGCAGCAGGCTAGACAGCGCCTTACTTCTGTTCGCCATATTCTAAATAAACGTCCTAAAATGAAAGAACACTTCTTACAATTTATGCAAACTATACTCGATAACGGCCATGCAGAATTGGCACCCCCTCTGAAAGAACAGGAGGAGTGCTGGTATCTCCCTTTCTTTGGAGTTTATCACCCTCGCAAATTAGACCAGATTCGGATTGTGTTCGACTCCAGTGCACGTCATGAAGGATTGTCACTCAATGACGTTCTTCTTACAGGCTCTAATCTTAACAACAGTCTCTTATGTGAGAAGAACGAGTAGCAGTGACCGCTGATGTTAAGCAGATGTTCCATTGCTTTGCCGTCAGAGAGGACCATCGGAACTTCTTACGATTTCTTTGGCATGAAAACAATTGCATGGAACAACCAATTGTGGAGTATCACATGACTGTTCATGTTTTTGGCAACAGTCCGCCACCTGCAGTTGCAACCTATGGGCTTCGTCGTGCATCAGAAGATCAGGAGAAACAGGACAACACAACAAGACATCTTGTAGACCGTCACTTCTATGTTGATGATGGCCTTGCCTCCTTTTCATCAAGTGACGAGGCAATTTCTGTTGTCAAAAAGCTCAACAAACATTGGCTGCATCCAATTTAAAGTTGCACAAGATTGCATCTAATAAAAGCATTCCCCAAGGAGGACATGGCAAAGGGCCTTAAAGATCTCAACCTTGGAGCAGACCCTCCACCAATGCAAAGCAGCCTTGGAATAATTTGGGACATCAACACAGACGAGTTTACCTTTCAAGTCTCAAATGAAGAGAAACCTTATACACGTAGAGGAGTGCTGTCAACTGTAAACAGTTTGTACGATCCACTTGGATTCGCAGCCCCAGTGAGTATTCAAGGTAGAGCTCTTCTAAGAGAATTTTCAACTGAAACCATTAACTGGGACGACCCACTTCCAGAGAGGAAACTACAGGAATGGAGTGCATGAAGGAACTTGCTAAAACATCTTGAACAAGTGAGGATCCATAGACAGTACACCTCCCTTTCCTTTCAGAATGCAACAAACAGAGAATTGTGCATGTTCTGTGATGCCTAAGGCAATTGCTGCCGTGGCTTATGTCAAGATTTCAGATGCAGAAGGCAAAAGTGAACTTGGTTTCATGTTTGGCAAAGCAAAACTTGCTCCATAAAAAGCAGTTACCATCCCGAGGTCGGAACTTTGTGCAGCTGTCCTTGCCATTGAGATTGCTGACATGATATCTGAGGAGATTGATGTTCCCTTCCACTCAACAAAGTTCTTTACCGACAGTAAGGTAGTTCTCGGTTACATTCAGAATGAGTCCAGGAGATTCTACGTTTACATCTGTAACCGGGTGCAAAGAATAAGGAAGTCATCTAATCCAGACCAATGGAACTACATTCCTACAGAGTTGAATCCAGCTGATATAGCTTAAGATCCATCCCAGCTCAAGCCTTGGAGAACAGCAAGTGGCTCACAGGACCAGATTTCCTACTAAAGCAAAACAGGTGCACTGAACAAACCGTAACCTCTTTCAACCTAGTTGACCCTGAATCCGACCCAGAGATTCGGCCTACAGTGACCCGTTGTCTAAAAGTACTAACAGACTCTTTCATAAACCCAAGTCATTTCGAGTCATTTTCATCATGGAAGTCTCTGTTGAGGGCAATAGCTAGACTGGTTCGCACAGTCAAACTGTACAAGAATGAGAATCAAAAGAGCAAATGTCAAGGTTGGCATATGTGCAAGGATCTGAGCCCAGATGATTTTCTGACAGCAAAGCGTGTCATTTTGAGCAGCCTTCAACGCAAGAGCTACCCTGAATTATTTGCATGTATTAGAGATCAGAAGGAGATCCCTAAACATAGTCATCTCAGGAAACTGTAACCCTACATTGATGACTCAGGTTGCCTCAGAGTAGGAGGTCCTCTCGCACAAGCCAATCTCCAAAGTGATGAAGCAAATCCATATATTATTCCTAGTCATCACCATCTGACGACCCTTCTGGTACGTCACTATCATCAGCGTGTACAGCATCAAGGACATCTATTTACAGAAGGTGCTGTGAGGTCAGCTGGCATTTGGATCATTGGTATAAAACAGTGCATCAGCTCGGTCATATACCACTGTGTAATCTGCCGTAAATTGAGGCAGAATACGGAAGAACAAAAGATGGCAGACCTGCCAATGGATCGTACCGCAGTTGCTCCTTCATTCACTTATGTCGGAGTCGATAGTTTTGGACCCTGTATTGTAACTTCTCCGCGAACACAGGGAGGCTATGCAAACAGTAAGCGCTGGTCTGTTATCTTCAGTTGTTTGAGCACTAGGGCCATTCATGTCGAGGTGATGGAATCTATGGAGTCATCAAGCTTTATCAATGCCTTTCGAAGATTCGTTTCCATTCGTGGACCGGTAAAGCAACTGAGATCCGACTGTGGAACTAACTTCCTAGGAGCATGCAAGGAGCTTGGTATAACTCCAACACACTGCAACAATCAAGAAATTCAGAGTTTCTTAAATGTAAATGAGTGTACATGGATTTTCAATCCACCTCATGCCTCACATATGGGAGGAAGTTGGGAGCGCATGATTAGCATCACAAAGTGCATACTAGATTCCATGTTGTCAAGTACTGCAACTCAGCATCTTACCCATGAAGTGCTAGTTACCTTTCTAGCTGAGGTAACTGCCATTGTGAACTCTCGACCTTTAACTCCAATCTCTTCCGATCCTGACTGTCCCTTTGTTCTCACACCTGCTACCCTCCTTACCCAAAAGACTGGGGATTCCTCTACACCTCCTGGAGATTTTGAGAGTGGAGGTCTTTACAGATGTCAGTGGAGGCAGGTGCAACATCTCTCAAATGTTTTTTGGCATTGTTGGAGGAGTCAATACTTGCCTACCTTGCAACCGTGACGAAAGTGGCAATCAGAGAAGCCTAATCTTCAAGTTGGAGATCTTGTGCTTTTAAAGGACTGTCAAGCCAAGAGAAACAAGCTTGAAGTAAAAAACAGTTCTGGAGGTGCATGTAAGACCTTCTTGAGGCCAGTTACTGGAGTTGTTCTCCTTCTGAAAAACACCTGTAGCAAGGACAGTAGTTCGACATAAGGTGACATCTTATGATGTCAGGCAGGGAGTGTGCTGACAGTTATTCTTCCCAGCCAGCAGGTGGTGGTGTTTTCATGCTAAGTTTGTTATGGAACAGTAGAATGAGTTCAGAAACACATGTATAATGGCTGACACAGGCAGTTTGTCAGTCTTCATTTAATCCTTCTTCATCCTGTTTTGTTGTTTAGAGAAAGCACTGCTTGTAAGTATTTTGTGTTATTTTATTACATCTGAGACATACACAGTATTAAGTATTTGTGCCCTTACTATTTGTATGATTTGACTACTATTGTATTCTAAATCACGTTTTCATCTTTTATTTGTAGTTTCACTCTTTTGGCATTGAAAGCAACGTCAATTAAAGTGACATATGCCTGTCAATCGTCTAAGAGTTTATCTATCTGCACAACTGTTACGTGAAACACAGTGGGGGAAGAATACAATGCAAAACCAAGATTCTAACAATACTAGCATTTAACATCTTAGGAATATGTAACTTATAAGACAAATACAGTGATTGCAAAATTCTTTTTTTATATATAATGCATTCAATTGTTTTCATAATGTCTTGCATCTCAGAGATGTCTTCTCCTCGCCCTTAAAGATAATGGTTTATAGAGTCATTTGTCCCAACTGCGATCTCCACACAGCTGTATGTGAATCTTTTATTAGAAATAAAAAACGCCTATATAACATTTTGTTCACCTATCGTTCTATCAAGTTGTTACAAACCCTGACACACCAATGATTTTAAACTACTTACTTAAAGAGGGTCTGTAATAGAACTAGCTTAGATATGCATTAAGTTACCCTCTGTTGCCCTCTGTTTTTCTATTTTATCCAATTTTTTTATGTTATGTAGTTGTTCTATTTTATTTAGCATTCACTTTTTGTACTGCTAAATCTGTTTAAGCCTGTTTCCAAGAACCTAGAGGGGGCTAAGCTAACCGGCCTTATGGAGTCTTTGTCCAGCAGATACGTTCTGTCTGACACTTCGCCCATTAAATCTAATTTATGGTCCTGGCCTGTTTCTTAGGAGTCGACCGAACAAATATTCAGAGAGCCATGGGAGAGCTCTTTTTTTTTAAACAACCATTATCTAATTTATAACGCAGTACTGTTCCCTATCCCTCTGTTTGAGAACGAAATTAATTTTGTTACAAAACATTAACAATGAACAGTATTTAGTCATCATAGGGAGTCAATTAACTGCAAATGCTCACCTGGGTTAAAGCAGGCAGAAGTTGCATAAGATCAGTATATCTAAATGAAATAACTACGAGTGTATGTTCTCAGTGGCACACAGCAATTCGGCTTTGTGAGAATGCTGGATGTTCCAACTTATTTACATACTGAGACAGGGTGGTGTATCTGGGCAAAGGAAATGTAAAACATTATTTTAAACCTGAATAAAACACCAGGTAATATAACAAAATCCTGGTGAATATCACAGCTGGCAACTGTTATATGTAAAATAGAAAAATCCCACTACTTTTCAGCTAATAAGAAATAACCTAACAGATCCGTTGAACCTATGTTGTTTAAAAACAGAATGTTTCACTCAGGACACATCTGTGCTTACCAGAAAGAGGCCTCACATCGTAAAACCGAGTCGTATAACCGTCACCCCAGGAAGTCCTAAGCTGACAGTAACTCCCAGTTTGTAAATTTATGGCATGCACTAGTAAACCCAGAGAGGCTACTCAACTGTGACCCTAAATGTAAGTGGAGCACGTGAAATTATTCCCACCCCAGTGGATTTTCTGCCCATAATTGTGATGGTAAAGTACACCTGTTGCTGTTTAATTGTGTACAGAACAAAAAATGAATAAACATGAATATATTGTCAAAACCGCAAACCTGTGCACTGGGATACGCTCAGTTGGCTGCCTTAAGAAATTATTAACCAGCTCCGATCCATCTGCCCAGGAACTCAAAAGATGTAGAGAAAGAAAAAATATGAGAACACAGGCCATCCAGATCACATCCCATTAAATGTGTTCAGTAGTATATGGCTAAAAATAACTGTCTGTGTTTTACCTTAAAGATGTTTGATACCAGTCTGTGGCTTCTGAGATGGACTCGGATTGACATGCAACAGATCAGGCAAACATGAGATCGGAGTTAAGACTTCATATTCAAGGCTTCCATGTGTGGAACTCTACATTTCTTCCCCCAGTGTTGCAGTAGCAGCTCACTGTAATGTCTCTGCAACTCACATCAGTGACAAAGTCCCCTTTTCACAACTCAGATGCTGATGAATCAAGTGGCTCCAATATGTGCAGAAAGTTTATACAGTCATTTCCCTTGACAGCTTGGGATCTGCACTGTTCATGAGCGTTGGCCACTTTTCCAGGGTGCGCAAACATTGTTCATGGGAGCGTTATCCCCTTCCTGGGGTACTGACCTACTGGATGTGAGGTCGTATTGGGACTTCATGCCAGGATTCGGTGACTCGATGCCAGGCTGATTTGCTGGAGGTGTGAAACAACATCATGCCCAGTGTCCAGCGTGAGCGACTTTAGGTGTTCAAAAAGTTCTGACATGTCCACCTCGTCTTTTCGGCACTCTACTCCTCCTCATGTCTGCGCTGATTTGTCACAATGCCATCCGGGTTCATGCTGCAGAATCCACAGACCCATAATGAACTGAAGGACAAAAAGAAACAGGAGAAGGTAGCCCCCCTCCTTTAATTAAGTTAGACATTGCTGCCGCTTACTGTTACTCCCTCCCTACTTTGTTTTCCAATAACTAATTTTAGTAACTTTTAGTAATTAACAAACTCAAGCTTAGTCTTTCTCCCCTCCCTTTAAGCCACAGGCAAATGGTGTATCAAATATTGTCCCAGCGAGCATATCAGGATTTAAGTTCATCAGCTGAGACACTAAAGAGGACACGCTGTCTAACATTCTTTCTCCAAATAATCCACCCATAATGGACTGATTTGTTTTAGGATCCACACCTGTGTGTCTGATCCATCCTGCTGATTTTTTTTTCCGGTAGATGTTGTGAGTCCCAGTCAAACTTTGGAAGCTCTGCTACAGTGAATAAAGAAAATGCTGTATAACTACATCTATCAAGGAAGAAATTATAAAAAACACTAAAGTTACATTTTAAAATGGCTCTAAAATTAGTTTTGTGCCTTTGTTTAGAAAAGTTTTAAGTCAAATTCTGCCAGCCACGATCGATCACCAGCAATGATGTTGAAGAGTTTATTCACCAGAAATTGCACATTACCAAATGAACAAATAGAAAAGATTCCTCGGCTCCTAAATTACTGTGTGACAAGGGCATCTACATTTTGTGGGACTATGAAAATGTGGTTACATATAATGAATACTTTGGGGACCGTCCTGTGATTATCCCATAATATTTTCCGTTTCTACTAGTTCTACTAGTACCAATACCTCCAATTGCTTTTCTCCGTTTAAAGTTCTCCTGCACTTCAACAAACATCATTAATGCATCAACCTTTTTTTTCCAATGATTTCCAAATTCCCCTTAGTTTTTTACCCATATCTTTAGCCAGATTCTTGCTCCATAATGAACACTTTTAACTTAACCAAATGTAATCTGCTTCACAGTCACTTCTCATATCTTGAGGCCCAGAGCCAGGGAGAGGCAAATTCACACCCCAGCAGGAACACACACACCCAGCAGAAATACACACAGAGAGACCCACACTTTGCAGATTCGCAGGCTCAATCAGTCTGTGCTTCTCACTTACACTCCATGGATCCCATTTACAACCGAGACATTCAAAATGTTGGACAAGACAGAACATATAAACACAAACAGCCTAGCGTAACACAGAAGGACCTCTTTGCCCTATCCGTTCAATGGAACGTATTCTCAAAATTCCTCGCTTTACCGCCGTGCTTCAGAACCTTGTTCTGATGCTAGAAAACAATCCTATTGTTCTTCTGGGAAACCTTTAAAATCCCCTATTCTTCTATAACAGCATCACCATTTAGGATCTTAACTGTTCTTAGCCTCAACTTTTAAAGATGTTACGTATTCTTGGCAGTTGTCCATTCCTTGCTTCTTTATGAGCGTCCCAAATTCTCAAGAGGTAGCGCAGCCCCTCAGCCCTAAAATCACCAGTTTGTCAGTCTGTTTTGCGTGTGGCCAATCCTCCGGACATATTTTTTGTCTATTTTTTTTTCCGACAGCCTCACCATTTAAGGCATTTAAGGCTTCTTCCTAAGGCTGCTTTTATTCTCTTTTAGGTTTCTATCTTATTTTACGTTTTTCTGACATGGACATACACATAAATCCCATTCAATCATTTCTCGGTTTAAACATAAATTTTGTGAAAAAATATCCGCGATGTGTCAAAAATAGGGACTCGTGCTTGTTTAATCACGGAATGTTTAAAGATTGTTACAAACTGTAACTGGTCTAGAAGAAAGAAAACACTGTACGCATGAACAATTTGAAACAATAAAAGTATCTTTATTACAAATTCTTTTTCTCGAGTTTTAATTTCATAGAATTTTAAGGAGAAAATTTCAACCATGCAGGGTTCGTGACTCTTTTGCTTCGAGTACGTCCGTTCTTGGGGGTTGGATCCTCAAACTCTATTCCAGGGAATTTAGGGGACAACACTGTTGTGTGTACCACTAGGTGGTGTATGAGTAGAGAATAAGAAGAGGGAGAAGAAGTGTGAGAGAAGGAAGTGGAACGGAGGTTTTTCTGCCTGCTAGACATGTTCTGAATAAAAGCTGTTAAGAGTTCCTTGCCTACGTAATTTTCCACCTCGTCCTAACACCAACACTTAAGAATTGGCGACGATGACGTCTGTACCAATGCCTGCACCATTCCTACCCTGCAGTGGAGAACCTACGGTCTCGTTTTCCATGTGGCGGAAAATGTTAGAGAACTACTTAACGGCTATCCATGCTACTGGCAATTCCTAGACGCCGTGCTCTACTAATTCATGCCCTTGACTTCGAGGGACAACGTTTATTTTACACCTTGCCTAACGCCGACACTTCATACAATGACGCAATGACGGCGTTCGAACTACAGTTTACACCAAAGGTAAACGTTGTCGTGGCGAGACACCAATTCCGACAGAGAACGCAGAGGGCGGATGAGACTGTGCCTCAATACCTTGCTGCTTTACATGAGCTGGCTATTCCATGTGCTTATGGAACCATGGAGGACGAGATGCTGTGGGATCAGCTGATTGAGAAGGCTTATGCACCGGAGGTGAGAAACAGGCTTTTACTGGAATGTTCTCTTACGCTGGACAGCGCTATCACGCTGGCATGTCAAGTGGAACACGCTCTTCGGTCGTCCAAACTTCTCACCGGAGCTACAGCTGTTAACACGGTTGCCCAGCGCAGACCTACTCAACGTCAACACAAGGAAAATAAATGGCAAGCTGCATCTAAAAACAACCACTCGCGCCCCGCGCGGCAGACAGAGCGCACCTGTTATCGCTGTGGATCGACAAATCACCTGGCGAATGCAAGAAGCTGCCCTGCAGCCACGGCAAAATGCAACAGCTGTGGTAAGACTGGACACTTTTCTAAAGTTTGCTGCTCAGCTAAACAAGTTGGGGGAAGTGATTCCTGAAGTGGTTGTGCTCATGTTAACCGCAAATGAAGGTAACACTACTGACAGACTGTTTTGCAATGTGAACATTAAAGCTGCATCGGGCGAGTCTACTGATTGTGAATTACTGATTGATACAGGATCATCAGTTTCTATCATACCAGAGACTCTGTACAATAGACATTTTCCTGACTGTCATCTCACTGCACCTCAGGTTAAACTAGTTACCTACTTGAAAGAGGATATTCCTGTAATAGGATGTTTGGAAGCAACAGTTACCCTTCATGACAAGGCTGCTCCTGCTTCTTTGTATGTTGTCAAAGGCGGATCTGCATTACTGGGAATGGATCTGATAAAAGCACTGAATTGGACATTTAGCTCCGATTCAATCCGTGCTCCAACTCCTGAACATGCTTCTTCGGCTGCACCTGTGTTGCTGACAAAAACAGACTCTGCTTCTATTGGCTTGTGTTGCTGGATTTGTGCACAAAGTTAAAATACGTGAGGATGCAGTACCATTTCGGCAAAAGCTTCGCCGCCTTCCATTTGCAGTAGGTGATGCAGTGTCTGAGGAACTGGATCTGCTGTTAAAGGAGAGAATTATCGAACGCATTGATGCTTCTCCCTGGATTTCGTCTGTTGTGGTCACAACAAGGAAAGAGGGCAGACCAAGATTGTGCGTTGACTTGAGGGAACCTAATAAAGCTATTGTTGCCGACAGTCACCCTTTGCCCCACACGGATGAGCTTCTAAGTGAGCTCAGAGATGCCAGTGTTTTCTCCACCATTGACCTGGCATCTGCATACCATCAACTCCTGTTGCATGAGAATAGTAGGGATCTCACGGCTTTTATTGCACATAAGGGGCTTTTCCGTTACTGCAGTGTTCCCTACGGGTTGGCTTCTGCCCTATCTGCATTCCAAAAAATGATGGAAACTGTGCTTAAAGGACTGCCTGGTGTGCACAATTACTTGGATGACGTAATTGTTTCAGGATCTTCTCTACAGGAACATGACAAACAACTGCGTGCTGTGCTCCAGCGTCTTACAGAGGCTGGCCTGACACTCAAAATGCGAAAATGCGCATTTAGACAGTCCAGCCTCAAGTTTCTTGGTTACATCATTTCCAAAGACGGCATCCTTCCTGATCCAGATCATTGTGCAGCTGTCCGTGATGCGCCACCACCACATGATCTTCCGTCTCTGCGCTCCTTTCTGGGTTTGATCTCCTGGTACAGTAAGTTTCTTCCTAATTTTGCCACATTAGTGGAACCAATGCGGGCTGTGCTGAGAGAAACTGCTGACTCTGGTTTTGTGTGGACTAAAGGGGCTAATCAAAGCTTTAGGGAATTAAAAGAACTTTTACTGAACAGTCTGGTTCTGGCTCTTTTTTTTTTGTAATTCAAATTTTTATTGATTTTCGGAACATTATCTCACATAAAACACAAATAAAAAAACAAAACAAAAAAGGCTGGTGCACCACCCCCCGATCCCCCCCCCCCCATACCCAGGGTACAGTCATATATTATAAGTATGTTACAGTGTCAATTCAAAAACATTCAGTAGTTAAGAGAAGGTAATTGTCCGGGAAAATCAGACTTCATCCAGATACATTACTCGAAGCCATAGTTCTTTTCAATGAGTCCCAAAAGCTATCCCATTCCATGTCCCTGTTCCCATCCATGTTGTTGAGCATGACTTTATAAGAAGCTGTATCCGTCATTGATTTAGCTCGGGACACTTTGTGGTCTTCCAATGTCTTAAGATGATCCTGCAGGCTGTCACCAGACCGACCATCACAACTGCAAAAGCTCCTTTTGGGGTGTTTGGCATTTGAGATCGCTCTCCCAGTAAACACAGTTCTGGAGTCTGAGGGATCTCTGAGCCAAGCCATGCACTCAGAGCCTCCAAGATTTTAATCCAAAATGGTGAAACCAGAGAGCAGTCCCAAAAACAATGCAAATATGGGCCCACTTCTTTCTTACATTTCCAACACCTATTATTTTCATTCTATGTAACCTCGTAGGTGTATGATAATATCTATGTAGCACCTTATACTGTATAAATTTACTTCTGGCCTCTTTTACATATTTACCACTCTCTGACAGTACCCCCAACAATCCTTCTTTTGTATACTATTTTCTCAAATCTTTCTGCCATAGAAGTTTAATATTCGACGATTCACTACTCAGATTATAATTTAGCAGCTTATAAAATTGAGAGGCAGTGTGTCGTTCACGCGGCACCTTAATATAATTCAATATATTATTTTCTACAATCTTTTTAAATTTGAGGTAACACAATGTCTCATCTGTAGATATTTCCAAAAATTTGCTTTACCTTCCAAATTAAACGTGTGAGTAAGTTCATTGAAGGACATGAATTGTCCATCTTTGTACAAATCACCAATGACGCATATGCCACGTCAATGCCACTGCCTCCAAAACACAGGTGTTTTACCAATACATATCTCAGGATTATTCCAGAGAGATGCATACTGCTCTACCTGATGTGGGAGCTTTAACAGTTTGTGTACCTTTGACCAAACTTTACAAGAATGAACATAAACTGGATTTGTTGTGTCAATCTTTTGAGATAATTTGTGTTTAGGGTCAAACGGCAAACATATATCCCTTTCAATATGTAACCATTCCTGCCCATTCTCACCTTCCTAATGTTTAACTAATTTTGCCATTTCAAATGACAAGCAATAGAGCTTAAGATCTGGAAGTTCTAGGCCGCCCTTTTCCTTAGGAGCATATCATTTTTCTAATTTTATTCTCGCTCTTTTACCTTCCCACAAAAAATGTTTAATTAAATTTTCATACCTTTTTAAAAATAAGTGTAATTGTAATAGGAAGCATCATAAGCACATAATTAAACTGAGGGATGGTCCAATATAACCAAATGATTCTGATCAGGAGGAAACACATTTTCATCATCAAAAGAATAAGGTAGTCCTTTGATGATTTAATATTTTTATTCATCGTACATGGGTTGAAGAGATGTATAAATCCACACAATATTTACAGGTACAGCATCTATAACATGGTTACAATTCTGCAAAACACTTAACAAAAAAAGATTTTCCACACCCGCTCGGACCCACTATCAGACATGAAAAAGGGGTTTTGAATCTAGGGTCCTTTGCTAGCGCGGAGCCGCATAGAGTAACTTCACGTGGCGGTCCTCCAGAAGCAGCACCCGAACAGCTGGGTAACCAGGCCGGCTGGGTGACTGTTCGTAGGAAACATAGCTCTAGATACCAGCCCCCAGATTACCACCGTCCCGTCTGTGTTTCTAATAAATTTTCCCCTCTTAGCGACACCACCCGCTGAGGAGCCGACCCTAATTGTTGGCAGCTCCATATTAAGAAACGTGGCACTAAAGGACACCAGGGACCATAGTTAAATGCCTGCCAGGGGCCAGAACGGGTGACATGAAATCTTACCTAAAACTACTGGCTAAGGATAAGCGTAAATACAGTAAGATTGTCATTCACGCTGACAGTAATGACACCCGGTCAGGCCGATCAGAGGTAACTAAAGTTGGTGTTGCCTCGTTGTGTTAGTTTGCTAAACAATGTCGGACTCTTCGGAATTTTCACTGGTCCTCTGCCTGATCTGACCAGTGATGACATGTTTAGACGCATGCCGTCATTCAACCGCTGGTTATCTAGGTGGTGTCCTGAAAACGATGTGGGCTACATTGATAACTGGCGAACCTTCTGGGAAAACCTGGTCTGATCCGAAGAGACGGCATCCATCCCACTTTGGATGGTGCAGCTTCTTCTTTCTAGGAATCTGGCCGGATGTATTAGTTCCCCTAAATGCTGACAACCCAGGGTCCAGACCCTGGGTTGGGGAACAGCTCTGTTAATCCATCCATTCCCTTAGCAGTAATGACGTTATGGGATTCTTCATAAATAAAATGAATGGCATTTAAATAAAATAATTGGCTTCCTCCCAAACACGATTAGCTCATCATATAGCTCATCCTCAGTAAGTGAGGCAGCGTTGGAGGATCTTTAGAACCTGCACAGTGTCTGAACTGTTTAGAAGCAGTAGAGCTTTCTGGGCTATCTAAAATCTTAGCTTCATCTAAACATTCTACCTGCATGCTGGACCCAATCCCAACCAAGTTGTTTAAGGAGATATTCCCATTGGTCAGTGGCCCTATTTTAGACATATTTAATCTATCCTTAGTAAACGGATATGTACCACAGGCTTTTAACGTAGCTGTTATTAAACCTTTACTTAAGAAACCTTCTCTTGATCAAGATGAGTTAGTAAATTACAGACCTATATCTAATCTTCTTTTCCTATCTAAAATTCTTGAGAAAGTAGTTGCTAATCAACTATGTGAACATTTACAAAGTAATGACCTACTTGAGGAGTTTCAGTCAGGCTTCAGAGCTCATCATACCACTGAAATGGTAAATCTTCAAACTCTAGGGTCACTTGTGGAGTACCACAGGGTTCAGTCCTTGGACCAATTCTCTTTACTATATATATGCTTCCGATTGGCAAAATTATCAGACAGCATAGGATTAATTAGGCACCTGCCTTGCATGCAAATGCTTGGAGGCGCCTATTACTATGCACCTCTAAACGGACTCTTTATTATTCTTATTAATGCGGCCCGAACCGTAGCGTGCACCCCCACGATATAGGTACCCAAAACGTGCGCCTCGGTCGGGAATAGTGTGCTACTACTTTTATTGGGGTTCGAGTTACCATGGCAACGCAATAAGCGAAAAACACCCCCCAAAAAAACCCATGGAATGAATGGAGCTCGGGTAGAAAGAAAGCCTCAAAAAAGCCTCCAAATGACCATTTTCAACACTGTACTGTGTCATCATGCTTTCACCTACGAACACTGTTTCACTTCCAGTTTGTAGATATATCTGTGACCTACTCAGAAGTGAAAACGGGATGTGGATATCTTTTATCGTCTCCTCACAGTTACTCCTCAAAGCTCATGTCCAAAAATCAGCGAAATCATCGTTTACAATGAAAGTCAATGACGGAATTCTCCAACCGCTAGAGTGGCCCACTCTAGCTTTTTTAAAAGATTTCAAAACTCCGAACAACTTGACCTTACTCGCTCAATTTTCCCTCTACGTAGACAAATTATACATCAAAACATAGGTATTTTTGTCAGGATTCGGAAATGTAACCCTCATTGGTGTGGCATTTATAGATTTTCGCAAATCACCTCAGAGCCAACACAAACCCGAAACCTCCCCCATTCATTTCCTATGGAGCGGTTTGAAAAATGACGTCTGAAAATCTAACAACATCTCATGTTTTCGCATCGTCGCTACTCCTAAACCGTTTTATGTATAGGCATGAGACCTTTCACACATGAATGTCCCAACCCTTCTGGCACTCACAAAAAAGGAATTTTGTGGATAACTGTTACGGTTTTCCGCAGGAACAATTTGTTTCGGGAGTAGCGAATGTGCAAAATCATAAAATCGCTTTGGAGCTGCATTTTCCCACATCAACCACTTTTTTGACATTGTCGCTGTGTCTACAACCGATTTTTGTACAAACATAAAAATGAGCTTCATGGTCCTCAAAAGCCTGCTGATACTCATGGTGAAAGAATATTTTTGATATCTCTTATACTTTTTTAGTTACAGGCGATTTGTTCGGGACTGTGTTTAGAGGATTTCTGAAAATCCATAAAAATCGCCTTTATATCATAATTTTTTACGGCCCTTTATTAAACTTTTTCCAGCAAAAAAACGATAGCTTTTCTTCCTTCCCCTATCCGTTACGAAACTAAACACAGAAAAAATTACGTCTCTACCATTGATGGATCAAGAGATATGAAGCGTTGTTCGGGGCAAAGTTCTCCATTATAAATCCAATGGGACTTATGTGAGCAAAGTCTCTGCACTTTTGTAGACTCGCCCGCTGCAGCTGTGTCAGTGAGTTTCCATGACGACGGAACTCTGAGGGCCAGTGGGAGACGTTCCATTGAGAAAGAATGGCAACTTCGACGCCAGCTGCAGCGGCTGTGATTAATGTAGAAATCTGAACTTCGCACAGTCACTTCCTCTTAACATTTTTAAAATTTTCAAGTGATTATCAGCCAGTGTAAGTGACACATGGCTGACCCATTATACCCATTTCTGGATTTCACATGCTTTCCTTATGGGTCTTTGCTTCCAACATGACCTGGCATGATGCCTAGACACGACCCACTTGGCCAATACAGCACCACCCACATGTGGGAAAATGGCACTACACACCATGTTGGTCAATGTTGAGTTCTGGCCCAGATGTGGTGAGGCTGAGTTGCTAAAGGAGGCCATCTGACCAATGAACTTTGGTCACGTTGGTGACATTAAGTATTGGCACCCCTATTTGAGGCACTTCCCAGTACAGGATTTGGACCAAACTAACAGAGTACACTCACCCAGTGATACCAAACACAACCATGTTAGCGGCTAACGGTTAGCATGTTGCTAACTGGAAGTAGCTCTAGGAAGGTCTCACCACTTCTGCTTTACAGAGTCTGTTCTTACTTGAGAAGAAACCTCCACAATAAATTTGGGCTACGTCGCATAAAGCATCCCAAAGTTATGAGGTATCAAACATCCAATGCTTTTCAATGGGGACCAAACCCTTATGGTCCCAATAATGCATACCCCCATATATGGTGCTGCAGTGTAGCTCAGATGGAAAGTGGCAAGCTTTGCATGCAAGGGTCGTGGGATCAATTCCCGGCGTGGAAGACTTGGAGTTTTGTATTATAATCCCCACATTGTGTATATCAAAACATGTGTGCTGATCACAGAAGTATTTTCTTGTACCACCCGCATTTTGAGTTACCATGGCAACGTTATAAACACGTTTTTTCTCCCTATTTGAGGCACATCCCAGTACAGGACTTTGACCAAACTAACAGAGTACACTCACCCAGTGATACCAAACACAACCAGTTACGGCTAATGGTTAGCATGTTGCTAACCGGAAGTAGCTCTAGGAAGGAACTCACCAACTTTTGCTTCCCAGAGTCTGTCTCTTACTTTAGAAAGAAAGCCCACAAGAAAATTGGGCTACGTCGCATAAAGCATCTCCATGCTATGAGGTGTCAAACATCCAATGCTTTTCAATGAGGGACCAAACCCCTTATGGACCCAATAATGCATGCCCATATATGGCACTACAGTATAGCTCAGAGGGAAAGTGCAGGCTTTGCATGCAAGATGGTCATGGGATCGATTCCAGTGTGGGGGACTTAGAGTTTTATATTATGATCCCCACCAGTGGTGTATATTAAAACATGTGTGCTGATCCCATGAAGTACTTTTTGTACCACCCGCCATTTGAGTTACCATGGCAACATTATAATGACGTATTTTCTCCCTATTTGAGGCTCATCCCAGTACAGATTTGGACCAAACTAACAGAGTACACTCACCCAGTGATACCAAACACACCCATGTTAGCGGCTACGGTTAGCATGTTGCTAACCGAAGTAGCTCTAGGAAGCCTGGTACAAACTTCTGCTTGACAGATTTGGTGAATTTTAGCATTTTTCTCCCTTTTTAGCACTTCTCAGTATAGGATTTCAACCAAAACTAACAGAGTACATCACCCGCTGATACTGAACACAACCATGCTAGCGGCTAACCGTTAGCATGTTGCTAACCAGAAGTAGCTTTAGGAAGGTCCTACCAACTTCTGCTTAGCCAGGGTCTTCTGCATTTTACAGACAGATAGGGCTGGCAGCTGTCAGTAGTCTCCATGACAACACTGCTAGCAAAGAGGCTCCTAGGAGGTTCTTGACTAACCTGGCACCTTTCAACGGCCGCTGCGAGGCTGTGA